>NC_092596.1:11669032-11972500 GCF_047663525.1 Anas platyrhynchos
GACTGTCCAATGTTAGCATCTAATCTGGCATGAAGTCTCAGTTATTTTCAGTAGTGTCACGTGGTAAGATATACTGGTTACTTTTCAACTGAGAACTTGAGGAGTCACCTAGTGGAGCAGTAACCTAGGGTTAAGAACCTGATGTTCTACAACACACACAGCATCTCCCTAATCTATCCAGAATGGTAGTCCTTATTATTATTTGCCAGTCACTGAATTATACACTTTGAATAGACTAGGATTTGATGACAGGCCTGGGTTCCCTTGATAGGTCAAGGTTGTAATATAGAAAGATACAAGTGAAAGCAAATGAACTACTCAGTATATACAAAGTGTGTGTATGTATAAAAGTGTGTGTGTGAATGTGGGTTTTGTTAATGGGTTATCTTAAAGGGCTCTCAGTATAATGGAATAGGTTGTGTCTCATAGACTGCCAAAAAGGAAAATCATTGCTAAATAAAATACTCAATGGGACTCCTTCCTGTGCTCAAATATCTAGCCAAATATCCTCCCTCATGAAATAAATTTCCTGCTCTTGTTTTTGCAAAAAGTAAAATATAGTTTTATATAGCAGCTCTAGGAAAAGGAGGAGCAAAAGACATCATTTCGCAGAAGTGTGTGATTATAGAATTTAACCTGCGTAGGCCAAACCTCTCAGGAAGATTGCATTGGAGTCTATAATATTTGGCATGCCTCAGTGAAATGTTTCGCCTTTTAACAGACAAAGCAGAAACATTCTTCCATTTTTCTGCTGGCTGACAAAATTTGTCTAATTTTTAGTCAGAGAAAAATGGAAGAATAGCCTGACCTAAAAAGACTGTTTTAGTATTATACTTTATACCAAAAAAAAAGAAAGAAAGAAAGAAAAAAGGAAGAAGGACCTAAGGTGTATCTGTAACTCACCTTTTCCTTTCTAGCCTTGACGTAAGCAAGTTTACCTGAAAATCAATATTTTACTTTGAGGAAAAAAAAAAAAAAAGTCAATAATATTTTCAAGCAACATAGATCTTAAAGAAAAATGTCAGAACTTGCCAGGTAAATATTCATAATGAATACTCTCTGAAATTCAGGGAAACTGCACATCTGGAAGAAATGGCCAGGTTTTCCAGTGGTGCTCTTGAGGAGCTATTCTTCCCCTTCTCCTTTTTTTTTTTTTTTTTTTTTTTTTTTTGGTTCATTATGTTTACCACAAGGCTGCATCATTACTCTTCCTTTGGCAGCTGTGACTTTTCTTGCAAATGTCAACCCTGAGCACAAAAGCAACTCTTAAGCAATAATTGCACAGGCTGCCCTGCAGGAATAGGGCACTTACCACAGAGCAAAGCATGCCAGGTACTCTGGCAATTTTCTCTTGGTCCCAGTTTGTCCTGAGTAAATACAAAGAGGTGATTTGAGTTTATTTGAGCAGATGGTATTAGAGGTGGGGAATTGTTTCTTCTCTCTGCTATCATTTTACCTGGGGTATATATCACCTAACTTTTGTGTTTCAGTTACTTCTGTCAAATAAAGACGTTTATGCCTCCCCGTGTCTTGTAAAACAAATTGGGATCTATAACACATAAATTCCCTTTGATCCTGTATCCTGAGGAGCCTCCTAAATAATTGTTTTACTCTTCACTCTTGAATAGAAGATCTGAAGGATTTAATCATAATCGGTCCGTTGTTCCCACTAAGATTGTCTCTTCCAGGGTGGTTGTGATGGAAGCAAACCTGTAATTATTGTATTCTGGATCCATGCCTGCAGTCTAAGTTTCACAATATGGTGGTGTTACAAGATTATGCACTTCATAGTTTGACTGCCCACCAGTTCCTGATATTTCAGCTCTGGATAAACTGTGATTTGATATGAAAGTCACTAAAGTTATCATAAACACAAAGCAGAGTGATTCTCTTATGTCATAGTGGCAAATTGGAAAGTGGATTTTTTTAATTTATATTATCCTTTTTTAAAATTTTTAAATTACCATATTCTCACTTTGCACTTCTAAATTAGTTCATTTTACTCTACTTTTAATGTAGCACTGAAGGCTTAATCTTTTGGAAAACCCATGACAGCTATCATTGGGAAACATAAGTCAGAATCTGTATTAGTAAGGAGCTTTGCTGCAGATATTTGAAGGTTCCAGTCAAATTTTTAAGAAGAAATTATGTCCCATTCTAAAGAAAATGAAGTAAAGACGAAACCCTAGCCTCACTCGTCAGAATATGAATAAATATTCAGGTTGCGTATTGCTTGTGAATGAAGTGTTTTGAATTAACCGTGCAACTTTATGGAGAACAGAGCTTTTCTGTAAAGTGTACATGATCTTGAGACTTTTTTTTTCCATCATGGTTTGAAAGCAACTGTTGAAGCAATGAGAACTTAACACAAATCACTCCTTTTTTTTTTTTTTTTTTAATTCTTATTTTTATTGTACATACACAGTGTAATTTTAAGGGAGGTTGTTTGTAATGGAATTTGACACTTTTCCCCCAGCCTAATCAAATTGTTTTTCCCTCTTCAGGAGGGAAGGGACAGGAAAATATTTTTGTAGTATGAATTTACAGCCCCAATGCAATGCATCCTTTATTATGACAGGTGACCATAGGGCCCACTTGTAACATTAAAACAGCAAAAAGAGGATAATTTTTAGCATGTCCGGTTTGCTTAGTGTTTTACACAGTAGTAAGTTTAATGAAGAGGGCAATATGCTCTCTTATTCTCCTGTCATCAGCTGTCCTTCTGCTCCCTTGATGTAGTTCTGCAAGTCAGCCATCCCAAGCTTAATTTCATAATTTCAGCTCTTCAGCTGTACCCGCCAGGTGCAGCTGCTGAGCCACTGGCTCATTGTGTCAGCTCTGTGGGTGATCAGGGCTGTCACCGCAAGTGGCAAACTTGTGCAATTGGATCAACGGGTAGGAGCTGTTAGAAATGTAAGCTTTGTGTTTGGTTACTGGCAGACAAGCGAAGGACTTCAGAGGTTCCTGCATGGAGCTGATTTTAAGTAGTAGTATCAGGACAGCATGTGCTGAGAAGGCTGGAAATGAGAGAAATAGGCAGTGAGAATAGCAGCGTGCCTGCATGCCACAAACAGAAAACTATATCACTGATTTCTACATTAGTGCCCATTTCCATTCACTCATACGGACAAATCTGCAAAGGTCTCTAAGCCTCATTCAGAAAATAAGAATTGTAATGGAATTTAATGCTTATCCTACCAGCAGTTTAGTCTGAGGTGGTGAAGGACTTGTATAGTCCCAGTGCTTTTTGAAAGTGCAGTGCTCAGGAAAGCAACCTGCTTCTCAGGGATTCTCAGGGATAACAACCTTATTGAAGCCCTAAACACGTGGAGGTGGGAACAAAGATGTTTGATAGATTATGTAGACACATGTCCTATGTCAGAATGAGGGGAAATTAGGGTAAAATTTCTGACACTTTATAGAAACCAAATATATAAATATTCCTTTGTCAGTGATGTTTTTCTCTTAAGGGACTAATTCATATTCTACTGCCCTGAAAGGGTGCAGTTTTGTGGCCATCATATCATCTGCAATGGAGAAAAGTGTTACAGGTTCTCCTGGTAACTGTATACTTGCCTCTCTAAGGCTTTCTGCATGGTGATCACATTTGCTTCCTGGATAATGCAAATTGGTCTCTGTGGTCAGGAGTGTGCAAGTGTGGAACTGAGAGTCCTTGTATGTTAAAGTTGTTGTAAGGATTATATCATAAAAATGAGATGTGATTTGTACAGAGAGGTATGAGATACAAGGCAAAACCTTAAAATAAGTGACATAAAAACTTATTTCTTCCACATCTCAAGAAATACCTTCAGACTGAAGTGCAGTTTGATTGTTTGATTAATACACGAGCTAAGATCTTTTTTTCCTTTATATTTAACCAGCTTCACTAAAGTCATAGGCTTATTAGAAAGTATGTTTTAATCCGTTAACCAAGTTTTGAGTGGATGTTGCATGTTTTCCCAAGGCAAGAATGAGAAGGGAGGACAACGAGACTCTGTCTAAAGCATTATTATTCACCTAATGACAAACTTGATAAGTGAGTGTTAGGAGGCATAGTGAAGATTTAGAGCTTGGTAATTGCTTGGTAAATAGAGCAAGAAGTCTATGCATAGCAAGGACAAACTAATACATTTTACAAAATTAATATAATACCATGTTTATGCTCTGTAATAATAATGTGTCATGTATCCTGATCCTGGGACATTTAGGACTCAAGGCCCAGTGCGGCGAAGACCCCTATGGCCCATTTCAGAACTGAATCAGATTTTTGCACAGAAAAGATCTGAGTTTTCTGGTGGTGCTTAGCCTGAGACTTCTTGTGAGGAGTAAAGGGAGATTTACATGATTTGTATTGTACCTTTCGTGAAAATTAATTTTCACTTTGTAGCACAATAAGAGTATTACATAGCTTAGTATTTTCTTCAGTTCCCTTTAGTCATGTTTTTCCCCTTTGGCAAGCAGGCTCCTTTCTCTAAAGAATTTAGAACCAGATTGTTTTCCAAGCAGGGACTAAATAATTTAGAAGGATGTGTCATGGAGAAGTGAGTATAGACACACACTTATTTTGTGTGTGTGTTGTTACTTCTTGTTAGCAAAGGCAGTAGTGAAGGCCACCCACAATGAAAATCTAAGTACAGTGTCCAAGATTCATAAATTGTCTTCAGCTCTTTGTGTAGTTCCTCACAGTGTATTTTCACGTGTCTGTGGCATCATGGCTGCCTGTCAGGTACCTGGCACCTTATGATTTAAACTACAGCTGTGAGAAGCTGTGGAAACAGGATGCATTGCCAGAATGTACTGGTGAAAAATATTTTTCAGTCTGTCTGGTTAGAAAGAAGTAATATATTTTGACAAGCCACTGGTGTGAAATGGTCCAGAACCAAAAGATTGGAAGGGATTTGACAAAGTTGTTGAGTAGGTTTCCAAAGCACGTGTTCCAAAGCACCAGCTCTCATCCTGGGAGGCCAAGACATGACATGGGAGCAAAGAGAGCAGTCTTCATAAATGTTGATTATTACCAACCTTTAGACCTTATTTCACAAGAGCAGTTGGCTAAAGCTAGGACTTAACGTAGGAAGCTTATAAAATTGAATCTTTTGATTTCAAATGATGTATGTGTATGGATATACATATGTATTTATACACACACTTCAAGACAAAAACACTATCGACTTCTTTTCTTCAAACACTAACTGTCCTTCTTAGGACCTCATGTGTAGTATTCTGCCCCTTCTGATACTAGACATGGCAAGGAAAATCAACAAGGAACAAGAGTCTTACTGAACTGGTGAGCATCTCTGCACGGTCTGAGTCCTGGTTTAGAATTGGATGAAGGAAGTGGTAAGTTGACAGAGTTTAGAAAGATAGTGGAGCCTGTGGGTTTTTTGTTTGTTTCTATTTTACTATCTTGTCCTAACAACTGAAGCAGCCTTTTCTTTTTCATATTCATAACTTCATTGCTAGTCCAGAGAGACTTGAGTATTTTCGTTAAAAGCTCTGTGGGTCATCCAGTTATAATGATGGCCTTGCACTGTCCCCCAGGTAGAGCATCCTGCTGGTCTTCAAGTTGAGCAGCTCATGTTAAGTGTGTGGCATGGCTGATGCACTGCAGAGGGAAGTATGGGAGGCAAGTTCCCATATCCACCTCATACATAATGACTGAACATTATTGTGTTGTAATCCTGGAAGGGTAATCCTGTAGCTGTGGCTGTTGCTGAGCCAGTGTCCTGCATGAGCAATCATATTTTACTGTAAATGCAAGAAATCTGGCTCTATTTTTACTTACCTGTGTGAAGTCATCCTGGCTGTAGGCCAAGAAAAATTCAGATGGCTGTTCATGCTAAGACAAGCAGGGCTTAGATTTCTGTGAATGAGTCATAGATTTCCGTCGTCTCAATTATTTACTCTTTGATTTACTTGAACCACCTAATATTTTGGCAATTAAGTACTATCAGAAAAAAACAAAAACAAACAAACAAAAAAAAAAAAAACACAGAAAACCACTCAGGCTGTTGTTTCTGAGATGACTGCTGATACAACTAAAGGACCATTACCCTTGTACAATTGGACCTGTGAAGTGATAGCAGTAACAGCAATTCAATAAGCTGCTCTTGTTTTTAAAGAGGTCAGGCCAGACTGATTTTACTTACTTTGTATAGTGCAGGAGTAATTTCCTCACCTCGATATTGTACTAGTTCTACATGCAGCAGTCCTGCAGCTGGAGAAAGAGAAGAGTTGTTCTTTTTTTGTTTTAAGGGACTTATGTTATGATTGACTTCACCTTTTGCCTTTTATGAAAAAAAAAAAAAAAGATAAAAATAGAGGACAGGCACTGTTGCACAGAGAACATAACAGGAATATTTCCTAAGAAAAACCACTGAACTGCAGCAGTCTGTGTACCAGAAGGATTTTCAGTGATCCACAGCTGTATGTTGAAATTTTCTCTCATGTCTCCAGCAGAGATGGAAAAAGAGACAGAGAAAAGAGACATCCTTCAAATTTGAGAGTCCTGCAGCTCAGAGGAAAGCTGTTAGGTGCCTGATTCCAGTTTTCATAGCAGTCCAAGAGGGCAATTTGGCATTCCTCAGGGTCATGGCAGCAATAAAAAGAACATAAGGATAAAAGAAATAGATATTTAATACCTTAAAAAATCATAGGGATGTTGGCACATACTTATTTTCCATAGTATTTTCTGAGATTTTCTGAGTGCTGAAATAGAAGTTTTTTAATGAAATAGTTGTTATCTTGCCATAAAAAAGATATAAAGAGAAACCATTTCAGAATATGTTCAGCATGCTATGTATGAGAATGAAGAGAAAGGTAGCAAACAAGTTTGCCAAAGAAAACTATATAAAAGCAAAACGAACAATAAAAACCTAAATATTGGTAATAAGTAGCACAACACACAATTTTCCCGTGCAATTCTTTTTTTGGCATAGTTTCTAAAATATGTGTTACAGCTGGAGTATGAGGCCCTTGTGCTTTCTATATAAGCCTTACACAGGTAGATTCCAACTGCTGAAGCAAAGTGCTCAGCACTATTCAAGAAAGTCATTGGCCATTTATAAGAAGAGGAAGAATGGAATTGTACAGGCATACAAATGGGGATTATAAAAGAAAACATTGTTCAAAGCTGTTAAAAACCCTCATACTTCCAACAACAAACCAGCCTTCAGCTAATTTGTATGAGAGAGGGGATTGCCTGCAGACATATGATCCTGTTGTATAGGTTTTGCCCCAGTTTTTATAAACTCTATTACTGACCTCTGTGACTGAAGCTCAATTCTATCTGTGACCACTGGCCTAATACAGCAAATCATCTTCTATAATTGTCTTCCTAAATCTTCCTGTGTATTGAGCTTTTTAATAGGTCACATGGAGTTCACCCCAAAACACCTTAAAGGGTTGGATTGAAGGTTATTTCTTTAAATTTGTTGAATGAATATTGATTTTTACCACCAGGCAAAACTAATCAAATATTTTGTCTGCTGTCTTGTTAAGTTGTCAACTTGTTCATAGCAGCTGCTGTGAATTAGTATTTTTTTGCAATAGGAAATATGGTAAATACATAAACTAAAATACAGAGAAAACATCTTCACCCATTCTGATTTAATAATAATGTGATAGTCAAGTGTTTTTTTTTCTGTGCCTTTTGTTTTTTTCTTGAAACAATATATGTTTATGTTAAAACCAAGAAAATAAAGCTTCCCTTTCTACTCTAGAGCTGGAGATGAGACATTTTGCTTTCATAATTGATAAAATGTTGTTATATTGAATATATTTTTATTTTCCCTTGGCAAAGAAAACACTGTGGTTAGCATAGAAATCCTTCTCAGTGTGCGACTCCAAGTGGACACCATCCAAAACCTCCAGAAGTCAATAGAAAAATGCTCATGCTCTTCATCTGATATTGGATCAACTCTTATTTTAGCTATGACCAAGTTCTCTTTCATATTTCTAGCATATTCCTGGATATTATAGATTTGCATGTAAAGCTGTACTTACTAAAGATATTTGAAATTGCTAAATCAGTAGTCATGAGCTGAAGTGTTCCTCAAGTGAAGTAAGAAAAAAAAAAAAAAGTTCCTACTGCATTTCATAAGGCCAAGATTTCACTCTTTCTTTTATTTTTACTACCTGTGGGCAGGGTAGGATGGAGGTGGTTTGTTGGTGGTGGTGGTTTTTAAGGTTTGTCCTTTTTGTCCTCATGATCTGACAATACATTTGTATTACCAGGGATAGGAAATTAAGGCACACAGTTTCCATTAAGGATGACCCGTTACCTTGAAAAAATGTTAGTGCTTTTATTTCTGCCTTATTATTCTTCATTGCATTGTTAATAGTAATGGAGTTGCATGCCTAATTGCACCCTAATGAAAATTTGTCCTTATATGTACAATTAAGAACAGATCCACTGACAAGTTATTTGGAAGAAAAGAACTTCCAAAGGAATGCTTGGATCTCTTCTGAGAGAGCTGTAAGGAAAGAAAATTAGAAAATCTAGTTATCACAGCTTTCTTTTTTACTATCCTTTTCTCTGGTGACTTATAGATCAAAGTTAAGTTTCACAGCTTGCATTTAATGAACTAGTTTGGATTGTGACTTGTATTAAAATGCCAAATAGAACATTTTCTATCTTCTGTTTGTATATCAGTCTTCCTGTATTTAAACAGTCCAGTAAACTTTAGATTGCTTTGATTGAACACCATTGATCAAATGTCCACCAGTCTTCATTACCAGCTCTTTACACTGAAAAGAACTGCATGTTCTTCAGCCATACTCATAGGACTGGCTCTTTTAACTTTTGAAGTAGTAAAAAAAAGAACTGAGAGATGTTTTCTTTTACAGTAATTTCGGAGAACTACCTCTTGTGGTGATAAAGTATTGCAGGATGGGGACATTTACCAGTGTTGAGCTTTTAACAGGAAAGATGTATATTTACTATTAAGAGGTGCAAAGACCAGGATATAGATACTACTGCTGCTCTTGCAAAGTAAAAATGTCGGTGACTTGAAATGGTCTAGGTGAAGCTGAAGGATCAGTGTTGACTGTGGGACCTTGTAATATGTTGCGGGAAGGATGCATCTAAGTGAAGCTGATAGTTTTGTGTTTCTGAGGTTTTGTCTATATGGTGCTATGACTTCCTGTGGACTTCTAAGCAATAACCTTGTTATGGACATTTAGACAGGTTGTAAATATTCTTCCATAAAAGTAGCTATAGAAAAACTATGTATTTCAAGGAGGACTGCAAAATGCTGTCCATAGTGAATGCTTTTCTGACCCTGAAAATTGATTATTCCACTCCATATATTTTCCTAAGCTGTTTAAGTGCATCAGATAGTTATCGATGTTTGACATGCTAAGTGATGGTCTGGCTATAGTAGCATTTGTGTGAGTTAAGTGAATTGTTTCCAGTAAACTTGGCACATCCATATTGTTAATATGCTACCACCTGTCTTAAAAATGGTCAGTCAATTTACTGCATGACATTTTTGGATTAAGAGGGTTGTATGGATTAATTGTGTTAATTCTAAATATGTATCATGGATTTTTTCTAAATGACCTGCCCTGTTACTCTTTTGCCTCTTAAGAATTGATTTTCTGTGTATAAAGCACTTATTGTTTAATGTATATTGCAAAATAAAATGGTAAAATGCAATAGATTTTCAAGATTTTCTGTCCTTCCTCATGATAGGATTTGTAAACCCTATTGTGCCTTGTTTGAAATTGTGATTGCTAAGCTATGTGGAAAGGCAGAAATACAAAAGTTTTTTACCATTGATTAGCATTTTCAAAGCTCTCCTGGGGCATAACTAAATCAGCTGATGAAGTAATAAATATGAGCTTCCTGATGAATAAGTGATTTTCTTCTCAAAGTACCAGTAAGTATAGGGAAATAACTAGCAAACAAGTGGGATTAAGATGAAATGTTGTTTAAACTGTTGATCGTGTTACACCCTTTTTCTTGTTCTCATTATGGTTCTCTTACTTGAAAGATATACTAGAGACATGCTGTCATTGCAGCAGATAGTGGTGAGAAAAGAGTGACTTAGAAAGCTTGAAATACTTCAGAGGCCAAAGATAGCCTGACAGAATTGTGTTTCATCTTGGTCTGAGGGATAAGTCACGATTTCAATATACCTTAAGAGCAGCCAGAACAAGGTAGCAGGGTTTGATTCTCTTGATGCAAATCTAAAGCCTTTCAAGTCAGGTGAAGTTTTCTGCCTTTGTTTAGTGACAGGAGACTTTCATTATTTTTTTCCAAAATCTAAGAGAATATCTGACCTGTAGCTCTGTGTTCAGTCTGGTATTTTAAAAAATATTCGGTATGTTGGAAAAGTTTTTACTTTTACTTTACTTTTACTTTTACTTTACTTTTACTTTACTTTTACTTTATATTAATCCTTATGCTGGTTTCTTAGCTTTTGTCTAGTCTGGTTTTCCTGTACTTAATCAGGTATGAAGTCAGAGGCATATATGAGTGAGCAAGCTCCTGTTGACTTCCATGTAATTTTTGTTGACAAGGAGACACCAGGGTTTGTGGGAATACAGCTCCATGTTGAAGGGCTAAAATCACAGAATCATAGAATATTTTGAGTTGGAAGGGACCCACAAGGATCATCAAATCCAACTTGTGGCCCTACATAGGACCACCCAAAAATCAAACTATATGTCTGAGAGCGTTGACCAAAATATAGGCATCTAAAAGAGATGGACTCTAAAAACAAAAAATGTGAGAGTTTTCTGGAGTGCCTTGACAACTTCCTAACATAGGTGACTGGGGAGCCGATGAGGGCATGGGCTCCGCTGGGCCTGACTCTTGCCAGTTGGTCAGGGATCTGAAGACTGGGGGCCAGCTCAGCTGCAGTACAGGACCCTGAGATGAGTAAATGAGGCAAACTGCAGCCCTTCACAAAGGCAGAGTTTTGGCCTATTGAGGGACCTGCTTGTAAGAATCCCATGGGATACAGTCCTGGGGAGAAGAGGGGATAAGTTGGTTTTGGTTGATTTTCAAAGATCTATTGGTCTAGCAAGATGAGTTATTGATACAGTGTAGAAATAGTCACAATATTTATGATCAGAGCTATCAGAGCTTTGGTCTGACTCATCCTTCTTTTCAATGATATTTGAGAAGAGAAAACTTCTCCAATTTCTGAGGTGTGTAACATTTTGTCCTGCAGCTCTAGTGCTTTTAAAAAGAACTGAAGATATTAATTTATTCTGGATAACGGGAAGCTGCTGCATCTTATGACATCTTTAAAAAGACCAATCATACTTTTAATTGCTTAATTAATCACAGCATGAAAGGGGCACAATCCTCAAGGACATGTACTTTTTTTTCTGTGGCTACAAAGTTTGGTTGTCTGCTTTCTTCATCAAAGCTAGCTCTTTGATTATGGAGAGTATAGCTAAAATGGTTGATCAAACAGACACAAGATCATCGTTGACACTCTGTATTATAAAATGACTGACCTATAAAGCCCAGCTAGATATTTCTAACCCTCAGGTGTAGATGAGTGCATGTGATCTCAACTGTCAGAACATGCCCTTCTGTTTCAGCCAAACATCGATTAAAAAAAAACAAACAAAAAAACATAAACCTAAAATTAAACAGGACGCTAGGATGCAGGTACGAGTGATTTGCCAAATGGAGAAGTGCCTAATCTGAGAATAGTTGAGGATCCAGGTTCTCGTACTGGTCAGCGGACTCATTACTTCTCACCACTGAGAAACATGCTGCTTTCTTTGTCACACAACCTGTCTCATCTCATTAGCAAAATGACTTGAACATACTGACAGCATGTAATGGTTTTCACTGCATATGCTAAGAAGTAATTTTAAACCAATTTGCTGTTTTCTTTGTAGGCAGAGTGTGACTGCTGATTGTTGCTAAGGTCCCCTAAAAGTTATTCATTAACCACAATTCATATAGGTAAATTATGACACTGTGAAACAGATGATACAATGCACCAGCATGCTTATTTCTTTCTCTGTATGCTAATGAACTCCCACTCATTCCCAACTAGTAGCTCGGTACATTGTGGTGAATGCATTCAGACTGAATCAACGTTCAGTGACTCAACAGACAGCTTCTACATTAGCTCATTGTTTCCCTGAATGCTATTAAAGCATAGCTAATTCTCAGAACTGAAAGTTCAGGACTTTTCAGATACGTTGTCTGCATCTGATAAACATATTTGAGTGTTAGACTTCATTCTTCTCATCAAGTACCACCTATCTTACTAGATCATATTTATATTTTCCCCCTAGTGTTAATATGGTGATCAAAGCTTTTGAGAAAGGTCTTACAAGTCTGTTCTTTGTATTTACTATTGATTATAAGAAGCTCACCATTTAGCAACCTTAAGTAATGCTTTACATTCAGTGGTGACCTAACAATTGAGTGCGAACTAACATACAGCAAAGAAAAGTTAAAGAAGAACTGTAAAAACACTTTTCATATTGTCTCATCTCTCGTAGCAAGTTGCCTGTAAAGCATTGCCTTAAGCAATGGTGCTGTTTTTTCACATTATTGCTGCTAGATTTAACCTTCTGTCCACTTTTGGACTGTACTTAACAGGAGACTGGCACATACTAGAAAAGCTGTTTAATCCTGTTATAAATCTGTAGCTCATTGGTGGTGGTTGATGTTCTTTGCACTGTTGCCGTAAGCAGAAATTGCAGGAGCAAAATTAAGCAGTGACTTGCATTGTTTTCAGGCAGGACTAGGAATACTTCAGTGCTACCTGACTTAACATAACTGTCTGGGCAACAACTTATATTTTATTTTTTCTCTGGAGATCCCTAAAAATAAGTTTTTACATCAATATCTTTTTTATGGAAGTTTTGGTTTGGTTTGATTGTCTTTATATAAAACAAGGTACACCAAATTTCTTTCTCCTCACCACTGAACACTTGACGATTGGCCTCTACCACAAGAAATTAAATCTGTAAGTGTTCTTGTGAAAATTGTCACAAAACTGGAGGCACTTCTCAGGGAAGGGAGAAAATAGTTGTGTTATCTTTGTATTAATCTCTGCTGAGTAAGGAATGTATTTTTAAGTATCATAAGGCTAGGCTGATGAATCCCACTTCAGACAAATGGCTACCAGAGACCTCAGGTCATTGCTGTGGAGTTATTTTTGTGAAAGGGATTGAAGTGTTCTTCCAAAGACTGTATTTGAAATGTTTTTGGTATTCCTCTGAAATATCTGAAAAGGGGGAATTTTATTTTCAGAAGTGTTTTTTGGGAAGTATACCTAAATGATTAACTAGCAAATACCAGGCAGAGAAATGTGCTCGATAGTTTGAAAGCCCATGCTGACAAATGATACAGTATTTCTAATCTTCATGAAAGTTTGTGTCTAAAATTAAATATTTTATGTCTCCAATTTATTTTCTCTTTAGTTAATATTTGAAATAATGTTGTGATTCGATGCTGGCAAATTCTACTAAGTTTGGAAAAGTGGCATTTGTTCACTTGATTGCAGATTGTTAAATTCTGAACGTAGAAAGCAAATATCTCATTTAGATATATGCATTCACAGCTTTCCTGTTCACTGAATTTGCTAGAATCAAAATGCATAACACCTGGGTAGAAGAGAGGAGGCTTTTACCTGGTGCTCAATTGCATTGCATTTATTGGCATACCATCCTTTGTAGAAGCATTTGTCTTTTGCTAAGTGCTCATTTGAAAGCGTACAACCTTGGGTCTCAAATAACATATATTAGGGGTCTCTGCCCTAAAATCCCACTGGCTGCCTTTTATTTTGCTGCCTCAACATTTATGTTGCAGCTTTCTCTGGTTATATCTAGCTCAGCCAGTAGCCTATGGCTCCAAGCTGCTGTCATTTGATTTAACCACTCACAAATCAACTAAGTCAAAATTAATTAATGAATTCCTGTTTCCCTTCTTCTGAGCTCTTCTAAGTAATTCATTTTTAATTTATTCAAAGTACTAAAAACATTTGGCTTGGCATTATTTGTCCAAGGTGACTATGAAATGGAAGTGTTCAAAAAATACATAAATGTAGAGAATGGTGTTTTTGAGAGGCTACAAAGTTATTTTAAAATGCCTGGTTTTATTGTAGATGAGGGGAAAAATGTAAGCCTTGCTTTCAGAAGTGATGGAAGATAAATAATAAATAATTATAGGATATTATTCTATGATCTAATATCCCATGTGATGAACTGACTATTGGAAAAAAAATCAGAAATAAATGACACATTGACTCTCTAAGGGACACTGTACAGCAGAAACTCATCAGAGCTGCAGTGTGTAATTCCTTTTTTCTTCTGTGGCACACCATCATTAGAGAATATGCACACTACAGAATCATATGAAGCTAGTAATTGTGGGTCACAACAGATCTTGTTCTTGTATAGGATAATGCTTTTTAAAAGGAGAACAGAAAAAAGGAATGCACAGCAGCAGGTGAGACAGTAGCTGCTTGCATCCTGGGTTTCCTAAAATGAACTTGACCTTTCAACAATACCAACATGATTCTGTGACTTTCCAGCAGCAGAAGAAAGAGGAACTTCAGAAATACTGAAGGAGCTTTCATCAGGGAGTGAATATGAGCTTAGAGTAGTGCTTGACGCCCATTCATTTTTATTTTTTAAGTTTAAATAGTAGCTTAATCACAGTTGGTAACTGATTTTTTCAAAGACAATTAATACCTGAAGATATTGAAAGATGACTCAGATTTCCTAGACAATTTGAAACCTGCAGTTGTTTTAAGGTAAAGGTTCCAGATCCAAGTTAGGTGAGCACTGCCAAGTACTGATGGAGTTTCTGCAGGGTACGTTTCTCTTTGATTCTTGTGTCATTCACTGGCTACATTTTTTACATAGTTTTCTTTCTGGGCTAGCAGGAGAGTGTTTTTAGTCCTCATGATAGAAACCAGAAAATGAGTGTAAAATATATTTAAATACGAACTAATCAAGCATATTGTGTGATGGCATTATTTCACATTTGTCCACTGATTTTGCTCTGCAGAGATTGGTTCCCAGGCATGTGGGATGATGATACAAAACTTGATGATCCATGTTGGAGGGAAAGGCATTCTAGGTAGTTTGCTGTGCAAAAGCTTAGCAAACACTCACTCCTTGGACAATGTTTCAGTTTCATTTCCCCTGTGCTCTAGGGCGGATAGTTAGTGATTAGTGAAGTGAAGTGCTGATTCGTGTGTCCACATGCAGAAATGTAAGAAAGCTCAGCCATGTTAAGAGTATACATTAGGTAAAATGCATCAACCCTTTTCTTAATGGAGGGGAAGGATTTTCCCATTAAGAAGTGAAGCAGCATTAGTTTGTTCATCTTACATTACAGAAAATAAGCCACTTAAATTGAAAGAATTTTTCTTCACCATCACACTTTTTTAATGACAGCCTTTTTGTGTCCTTATTTAGGCAATTTATTTAGAGTTATAGCCTTCATAGTTAAGTCTGATCTCTTGAAATTCAGGGCATGTCCTGATCGTTATTCCAGATGACTAGTGAGATATCTCATGTAAACATGTCTAAAAATTCTCAAAACAATTTTTCATGTAATCCAAAGTGATTAAATAGCTCTGCATGTAGTTCAGGCACACAAACATTTGCAGTGAAGGTAGAAATACTTATTCTGGAGTTGTGTAAAGCACCATTGCTGTAGCATAACAGAGGAGCTATCTTCTGCAGAAGTACAATC
Organism: Anas platyrhynchos; assembly: GCF_047663525.1. Lineage (NCBI taxonomy): Eukaryota > Metazoa > Chordata > Aves > Anseriformes > Anatidae > Anas > Anas platyrhynchos. The sequence goes on from NC_092596.1 coordinate 11,684,724, forward strand.
AGTTTGATAGTACTTGTAAAGAATATGTATTGCTGAGAAATGAGGCCATATATAATTAGTATTACATCTCCAGGGAGGCATTTGGCTTCGTTTCATTTTATTTTATTGTTTTTACATGTAAAAAGCTGCTCTACAGCTCCTTCATCAATAAGATGATCTTGTGGTTTGTCCAGGTGGGAGTTCAGCCACTGTTGATGTCATTGTTATTGGCAAATCAAGAGGAAAAATGATAACCTGTTCCTATCACACAATCCTGTTCTGAGGCTTTTAGCATCAATAAAGAGGAAGTATGTCTAGCATCTTTGCTTTCTCAGTCACTACAGCACAACCCTTGAAAGAGTATACTGGCATAGAGACACCGAAGAGAATCCAGGCCGATGTACAAAGAGTTTATCCCTTTGTAGCTACTCTAATATCCATATGATTTCCCTCTGGAAAACAGAACATCTGCTCATTTGAAAGGCTGTAACTCTACAAATTGCCCTCTAACCAAAGATGTTAAAAAATGACAGTTGTTTTGTAGGAAATTTCAAAAGATATATATTTGTTTGTGTTGCTGGAAGAAGAAAATTATGACAAAGCAATGGATTTTTTTCTGCATGTCATCGATGTTCAAAAATTGTATTCTTTGGGTGTTTGCAGATGGTTTGAACAAAAATACTTAAATACTTTTTTTTTTTTTTTTTTTCCCCTGCAATTTTGGTTAAACAATCTGAAACCTTAAAATAAAATCTTACTTTTTTCCATGTGCTGTGCTAGGTTGCTTCATGAGACACCCTTAGCTGAGAGCGGATGCTGGGCACAGAGGGAGCTGGTTCCTAACCTTCTTCCCCAGCTTATACTTCTCACCTGCGTTAGTGAAAAAATGCTTTAAATTAAATTGCTCAGCTTGGCATTCAAATGGATTTTGAGCCCTGAGCAGTTTTCTGCCACCTTCTAGCAGCACCTGCAGAGAGTTAGGGCTCCTCATGCCTAGGTCTCCAGAGAAGAGCTCAGTTCTGTCCCTGTGCATCCTCCTGCTGTGACCTGGCAAGCAGCCTGACAGCATCGCTGACTCCCTTGATGGCTCTACTTTGTTCATGCACTTGAGTATTTTGTATGCAACTGAGGTGCATTTTAGAATAACATGTACTGCATAAGTTTCTTGTTTTTTCTTTGGGCATCCCTTTCCCTGGAGTTCTACCCAGAGTTCACTGCACAGTTTTTCCTCCTCGTTTTTTGGTCCTTGCTTTCATTCCTACGTGGGGCCTGGAATCACTCGCTGGCTTTACAACCTGAACAACAAATTAGTAGCTGTTTGGCTTTATTGAAGAAATAGTATTTTATTGATATATTATTGTCATTTTTTAAATAGTAGCCATGTATGTAATATTTTAAAAACATAATGGCAATAATTGCTTGTGTTACTTGTATTTATGGAATAAAAATAATTGTAACTTTTACTAGGAATAGTTCTTAAATATTTATATTAATAATTAATTACTCAGTAGGAACTAATTGCTTGTCACAGTGATGTGCAGCATGAGACACCGCTTTGAGCGTAATAAATAGCAGGCTGTTCCCATAAACATATGTTGAAATCATAGTCTCTGAGTAATGAAAATCATGCATCATAAAGAGAACAGTATGGTAGAAGTTCTGCAAAACAACCTTAATGTATCACAGATCCTGACTTGGCAATTACAAAACACATAGCTGCAGTGGAGCAGGTTCCCAACTGGCATAACTTGCTGTAATGTCATAAAGCTGATAAACACCAGTTTAGAATTTAGGTGAAGATAATGAAGTTCCTGTCAAATATGTCAAATCCTTTGAGGTGCATTCTGCAGAGCTTTCTAAATTTGGTTGCTCACCTCTTCCCAGTACTGTTGTTTTTAATGCTTACCTTTGCCTTTGTACTGAATTAGAATAGTTGAGTTACATTCAAGTGCAGCTGGGGCACAGTTTGGGATTTGATTATCAGCCCTTTTCTGCCAAGAGCAGTACCTCTTTACTAAGCATGCAGGCCAAGAGAGCAGTACAAATCTACTTGGAGTCCCAGAATGTGTTAGTGGAAGATCTGAACTTCTTTTGTAGTAGCTTGGTTATGGGTTTTGTCTGCTTCAGAACAGACTTCTCTTTTGTTGGTGTCTGCATTCTTTCTATTCTACACAGGAAAGAAAAAAAAAAAGAGAGAGATTAAAAAAGGACTGATCATAGAAGTACTGGCATCTAGGATGGCTGCACTCAACAGAGGTTTCTTCCAATGAATACTTGCAGAGTCATACTCTAATTTTGACAGAACACTGCTGGGGATGATAAAAAGGGAGGGAGGTAGCTGAAGGACTATGAGAAGCTATTGATGCTACTTGTGAATCTTCGTAATTTCTCTCAATTTATAATCAAAGGATGCTGAGGGGTAGCATGTGTACCTGTGAGTTGTTATACTCAGAGCGGGAACTAAAAACTTTTCTGTAGGAGGGTCAGTTTAAGCTTAGCAACTATTCTTATAATGGTTTCAGTTTAAGTGCTTACTGCTTGCACTGCACAATTAACTGGAAATGTAATACTTCTAGGTCCAGTGCTTTCGGATCAAAATACAGGAACACAGAACCATTATTCCAGTTATTCCAGCTAGTGTTTCTGAACATTTCTGTGAGTGGCCAGACGACCTGTAATTAGCAGTTTTCCAGTCCTGTGGAGTACTTACCAATTTCTTTCCAGAAATAAGGGAAAGATAAACCTGTAGGACAGCTCAGTTTAGGATTGTAGTCCACCTGTGATATAGAATAATTGCAATGGACAAATAAATGCACACTTAGGAATTTTGTGTGTGAAAGTAAATAAATCTGGACATGCACATTCGTATATATATGAGTTGAGACAACAATGGAAATATATCCTAAATCACCATGATTAAGAAAATTGTTCAGTTACACCGTGGGGTCTGCAAACTCCCTGAATAATCTGGGGCTGATAGCTCTCCCACACCGCAACAGTGCTCCCAGTCAATCAGTACTTATCTGCCTTTCAAGCCTTCCTTATGAGTTATCACTGCCGTCCTTTATTACTTAGGCAAATGACAAATTGAGACTTCTGTTTTTCTGCCAAATCCAATTTGTTTTGTTGTCTTTCACTTTTCCCACCCTGTCTATCTCAACTAGCTCTTGCTCTCAGTCTGTGCTCTAGATTGTAGCTTTCTGGAGTAAAGGCTGCCATTTCAAAAAGACTGCTGATGGCATTTCAAGCTATTGCCATTATTTTGCTTGGTTTGCCTTCAGTTTAAAAATCTGTAGTCTTTTAGCTAAAATAAACAAGGAAGATTTGGATAAGAAGAAAAAAATACAACACTTGTATATATAATGTTGTGACTGAAATAAGGCAAAATTTACATTCGCTTTGGAAGATATTTCACATGGCATTTCCATCCCGTGTGGGGACAGTTTTTTCATGTTTAACTGCTGTAGCATACACTAACGTATATGGGTTCATGTTGTATTACATTGGAAAAGACTTTATCACTCTCCTTTGTACCCCAGGGGTTAATGAAGAAGTGGATATGTGGGATCATAAGACTGCTCTGCGTTCCATAGGATTTTGAAATCTTCCAGTTTTTCCTTCTTTTTCCTTTGAAATCATAGAAGGCTAAAAATAGATATTGTAATTCAAGATACTTAGCAAAAGAACCACTGATTATGGACCAGCTTGAAATTAATTAACTGCTGATTTTTTAAGATGTAAAGGATTCTAAGCGTTGTTATTAAGATGGTGCTTTTTTGCCATTACAATTGAAGGGTCTTACTAAGAAGCAACAATGTGACCAAATTTTGTATTAGTGACTCTTACTTAAAGCTGATATGTGGAGTTCCAAAAGAATAAAAATAGCATTTGTCAGTATTCTGTCAAGATTCAAAAATACAAGGGATATCAATCCTAATGCTTCAGGGCATGAACTGATTTCTTGCTAGGATTATGAAGATATTTTCCAATGTAACTTAGTGCAACTGGCTAGCTAAGCTATTCTTCACTCCTGAGTATTAGAAAATGTAAGTGTGGGCCATTGCCAGAGGTAGGCTGCTAGATCTAATTACCTCATTTTTTTCTCCAGCAAGGTAGTCTTGAAGCTCTTGAACACTAACATTTTTACCAGATTATGAGAGAGAGGAGGGGATAGGGGGCAGGGGTGAGAGAGAGAGAACGCACGAGAATGCTATTTTTAGGTCCTATTCTGTAAAGCAGTTTGAAGTTTGAACTTCCACTTCTGCAAGCAATATGAGTTTATGCTTTATTGGTAATGGTCTGTCGTTTCAGAGGAAAAATGGCTACAAAACTTGCTCTGTGTGAGTTATACTCATAGCACAGAGTGCAGAGATTTCTAACTGCCTTTTGGAAGTAAGGAAATGTGGGGTTGGTTTAGTTTAAACTGTTTGCTTAAAGTTTCCATGCAAAATGCTTCTGGTGGGGGATGAATGCAGTGTGGGATTCACATTGCCTATTCAAGTTCTCTAGAGATGATCATTAGTGAACGCCACAAAATATCCCAGTAGGAATTCAAGTGACCAACGCTTATTGCCCAGATAAATCTCCAGTGATTTCAGTCCAAAATTCTGCTGCAAGCCAGAGGCAGAGCAGAATATAAATGAGGAAAGAAGGATGCTCCAGAAGGGGGAAGCTAGATCCCAGCTCTTCTGGTTTCCATAGGTCATTGACTCAGCTAGAGGGGTGGTAATGATGGAAAAGCATAGCACCCTAAAATGAGAAGGTATAGGCAGCCTGTGGTAGCTGGAAAGGTTTGAGTTTAAAAGGAGCAATACCTCAGCTATAGGAGAAAGGAGAGGGGCTGGTGAAGAGAGCATGGTTTTATTTGCGTGGAAGAGCTACTGCAGGAAAATCCCCAGACATATTTGTCGCGTTAAAGGGGTGTAGCTGATTAACCGTTACGGGCCCGGTTGAATTCAGAGTACTGAACCAGTCGGACATTCACCAAAACTGGGGGTCCGTTCGGACATTCACCAAAAACGTAATAACCGCCTGGGGGTCCGTTCAGACATTCACCAACAATGCATTAACCGTCTGGGGGTCTGGTTAGATTCAGAACACTGAACTATCACGGATAACCACCCTCACCCTAGTTACATTAATGAGAGCTATCACAATGCAATCAAGTATGGTTTATTACAGCAACAGAGAATCAGGTTCTTTTGGATTGCCGGTGATAGTGACTATCTGCAAAAGCAAGCTAGTATGCATGAAATACACAGGTGTTACAGGGGTGGGTTCTAGGTGCGGGTTCTAGGTGCGGGTTCTAGGTGCAGGTTCTAGGTGCGGGTTCTAGGTGCGGGTTCTAGGTGCGGGTTCTAGGTGTGGGTTCTAGGTGCGGGTTCTAGGTGCGGGTTCTAGGTGCGGGTTCTAGGTGCCCGTTCTAGGTGCGGGTTCTAGGTGTGGGTTCTAGGTGTGGGTTCTAGGTGCGGGTTCTAGGTGCGGGTTCTAGGTGTGGGTTCTAGGTGCGGGTTCTAGGTGCGGGTTCTAGGTGCGGGTTCTAGGTGCGGGTTCTAGGTGTGGGTTCTAGGTGTGGGTTCTAGGTGCGGGTTCTAGGTGCGGGTTCTAGGTACGGGTTCTAGGTGTGGGTTCTAGGTGTGGGTTCTAGGTGTGGGTTCTAGGTGCGGGTTCTAGGTGCGGGTTCTAGGTGCGGGTTCTAGGTGCGGGTTCTAGGTGCCCGTTCTAGGTGCGGGTTCTAGGTGCGGGTTCTAGGTGTTCTAGGTGTTACAGGTGTTCTAGGTGTTACAGGTGTTCTAGGTGTTACAGGTGTTCTAGGTGCACAGCCTAGAAATAAACGCGTTGAAAGGATTAAAGACTCTATATAGAGATTTATAAGCAAATATTCAGATCTCACCCAAAGGCGTCCCAATGGGGGGGGAAGAGAGGCTCAGCCCGTCGACTGATCCCAGGAGTCAGGAGGTCCTAAGGATGTTGTATGTCCTCGGGATGGTATCTCCCCTGACGGTGGTATCTTCCCTAACATCCCCTCTCTCTTGGGCCAATTTATATTATTTTCTATCTTTTAGGTGGAGCTTGAGTGGCTCTAGTCAAGCATATCTTAGTTATGATTGGTGTAAAGTTTTCCCGTTTCCGTTTAAAGTAATAGGCTCCGAGAAATTCAGAGCGCATGCTCAGTGAGGGGTGGTCGCACCTTGGAGGCGGGTAGCTTTTGGGATGGAGGTGTGTTTTGGTATTATAATGATATTATAATGAGCAAAAAGTACACTAGGGTACAGCATTTGTCAAAACATGACAGGTCTTTGGCATAGGGTGGCAAAAAGTGCTGCTTTGTGCACAAGAACAATCGAGGTCCCACCTGGTCACAGAGCCTAGCCGTGGTGTCTCCACTCCACTCTACGCTCCGTGGTGTTCCTTAGAGCTAGCACACCAAGTTTCCCCAGCGCGATAGCATCTAAGGTTGGGAGCCTAGGGAACGCTCAGATAATGCAGTTATGCCCTCCCCTGAAAGCCTCTTCAATGCTGTACCTTTTCCTTAAAAATGTGAATGTTAGTTCTATTTTCCTAGTTACTTCAGGCATTTACACCACAATATTCATAAAAAGCTTCAGTCTGTAATATATGCTTATCTGTATATAAAGATAGAGATATGTATACGTATACCTGTGTATACATCCTGTAAGCTCATACAGTCTTCTTGGAAAAGAGTGCAGCTTATAACTAATATTTAGTTTATCACGTGCATACTTCACTGTGCATTTATGCCCAGTTTGTACATATTGACATCAGAGACTGGAGGAGAAGTAGCGTTAGGTCTTCTCTGTATGACTCATCTTTCCTCTTTAGTGCATTTAAACAACCTCTGCAGCTCTTCTCCTGCCCCACCAGGGAAGAATTCTCCTCTTTTCTCATCCATGAATAGAAAGTAGTTAAGAAATGCACAGTGAACATACAGAGTTGTACTAGAACTGACACATTGCCAGTCTGTGATGTTGATGTTTAAGCAATAATGTTACAAAATTAGTACTTTAGCTTAGTTAAAACTGAGTTACTATATGTCATGTATCCCTCAATTTTGCTTATACTTTAGATTTGTTTTCTGAATGACTTGTGCATATAATATAGGTATAGTATTATTGTAAAATTTATTAACTTTCTTTAAGTTGTCTTGAAAAGATGCTGTAAAAAAAAGGCTACTGCAAGGGAGGTTTAATTGTGAATTTATACATCAATATGGGGGTCATAAGTGGCATTTTGAGGTAACACATGATCTGATAGTTTCAGTTGCTCAGTGGTAACTTCTGATGTGTTTCCTATAACCTCATTAGAAACATGGAGTTGCTTATACTTCTGTGAAGAGACCCTTACCATGAGCTCATTTTAGCAGTCTACATAGCTTAACAAAACAACAAAAACAAAAAACCTTTTAACTAGATGCATTTTTGTTGCTGAAGGTATGAGATTCTTTTTTTGCTTATCAGATTGCAGCTGTGTATGATCTGTTTGGATTGAACATGAGCAGAGGCAGAGTTATAACTTTTTTTAGTTCTTCTTCTATAAGGCCTTGGATGGTTGGAAATTGCTTTTCTTTATACAGAAATTTTGTTGTAGTAATTTAATTTCTGAAGAACTTAGTACATTCAAATGGGAGTGGTTTTAGCTTCTTTTAAGGAACTGTGCTTGCAGGTCCCTTCTGGTTTTGTTGTGTTAAGATGGTCTTTTGAAATATATGGATTTAGATCATATGAAAGAATGAGTTATGACCCCTTCTCATTGCCCTTGTCAGTATGAAGCATGCTCCAAAATCTAAAAAAGTCAGGATTCTCACTGGTTTCAGAAACTGAGAATGCTCTTTTGATGCTGGACTTTTTCAGCACGCTGTTCTGCTCCAGTTATGTTCTAAGCATCTGAATCATATTCACAGCGTCTGAATGTCCCAAGTTCAACAAGCTACTTACTCAATTACTGTATTGTCAGTAGATTTAAAGGTTAAAATCCCAAATCACAAACGAAAATACTGTGTGAGGTTAATACTTGGGGCAAATCCTTGAACTACATTCCTAAATGTCTTCTCTACAGGAAAATGGTAAAACAAAGTCGAAGTGTTTAAAAAATGGCCTCTATAATTTCTGCAGAGTAATATCTAGTTAGGCTGAGTTCCCAATTTCAGATCTGCATAATAACTCCCCATCAAATTTTACTGTGAACATTGATAAGCTTCTTGATCTTATGGTATTGTTAACTGTCTTCAGCTTTGTTTAATCTTTTGTGTAAAACTACGTTTTAAGCATGACGTTGAGCAAGTAAAGACATGAAAATAAACATAATTCTGCATAATAATAGGCTCTGAAATCTCTCTGACTACACCTCTTTACTTTCTAAAGAAAAAAATACATGTTGCCTGGTGGGTGGTATAAGCTGACCTATTTAACTGTTTTCTTAGATAGTGAATTTGTAATCGAAGAGCAAACACCCTTTATGACAATCCTGTAAACTCTCTGTGGGTAAAATTCCCTGTGAAATTGAGGCTTTGCAGGGCTATGGCCTTAATCTTCCAATTGTTCTGTAGTTTTAGACTAATGTCTCAAAGGTATTTAGATCATCTAACAAATCTCATTTTTTCCTTCATGTATATTGCCCTTAACTACTGTGGTTTGTCTTCTGTTATTGCCTGCCTCACATAAATGTTTGTAGTACGATCAAAGAAAAAATTAGAACATATATACATACATACATTTCATATATATATATATAGGAAAGCTTGAATAACAATGCTACCCTACCTTACTTTATATATATGTATATATACGTATATACTTTTTGTGACAAGCCATAAGATTGTAGAATTAAAGAGTACTGTATCTGGACAGAGTAAATGAAAATACATTTAGGTATATTTGTCTTATATTGTAAGATAGCCGAAGATAAAAGATAGCCCCCATATCCAGCAGTATGTTTTGAGTTAAGTTTTAAAGGTAGGCCAAAGAAAATAAAGTTTTGGTTTCTCGGTTTTGTTTTTGCTCAGATAGGATGCTTGATACAAGCAACAAAAACATCAGATTTTTATCCATATTTTCAGCACTGTATCATTCATGGGAATGAAGACGTGCATCCTTTGTAAAGTGAGCCACTGCCTGCATTATGGTTAACCTGTAGCCTGTCCTAGCGTGCTATTGCTAAAGGCCTCTCTAATGATGCCACCCTATTGAAATATTTTCTCTGGTTCCTGGTTATGCTGCATACTAAATTGAACTTCCTTTTCAATTAAAAAAAAATAACTCTATATATTTGACCTCGCATCAGATCTTCCAGTGGTAATTGTTTCCACAGTTCCATTGAAGTGAAATAAAAAAGAAAAGAAAAATAATAGAAAGATACAAATACGCATGGAAAAAAAAATATATATCCTGGAAAAAAAATAAATCTTAAATCTTATATCTCTTAGAGGTACTCTTTTTTTTTTTTTTTTTTTTTTTTTCCTGATTAATGCACACAAATTTTCATGAGGAACCACTTTGTAAATATTATCTAGTATTTATTAACCACAAATGTTTTGCTTTTTCACTTCCATTTTAATCACTGAGTTATTGACTGAATCCAAGAAATGTTGATGGGATTTATAGGTGTATATGAAAACACCTCTTCTATGAAGACAGGTTGAGAGAGCTGAGGCTGCTTCAGCCTGAAGAAGAGAAGGCTCTGGGGTAACTTCATTGCAGCTTTTCAGTACTTAAAGGGGGCTTACAAAAAAGATGGACAGCAACTTTTTGCTTGGGGAGTCAACGACAGGACAAGGGAGAATGGCTTTAAACTAAATGAGGGGAGATTTAGATTAGAGGTTATGAGGAAATTCTTTACTCAGAGGCTAGTGAGGCACTGAACAGGCTGTCCAGAAAAGCTGTGAGTGCCCCGTCCCTGGAGGTGTACAAAGCCACGCTGGATGGGGCCCTGAGCAACCTGATTTGGTGGGTGGCATCCATGCTTATGTCAGGGGGGTTGGAATTAGCTGATCTTTAAGGTCCCTTCTAACCTGAGCCATTCTATCTAAACTGTAACTAAAACAGACATCAGTGGCACATGTGACTGACAGTTTGTGCAGTAGCATTAGGAACTTAACCAGAGGAGCTGTGTCAGGGCAGTTTGATGGTACATGGCAATAGACGTGTAATTCATAAATGAATTATTGTAAACTGTTTGAATAATCATATGATGGAAAGAGAGGGATTCTCAGTAATTATCTCCATATTTGGTTATATAAGCACTAAACAAGTGCTGAAATATTATTAAACCCACTGGGCTTCCTGCCAGTACATTTGCTATTTCCGTTTATGTAGACTGATATACCTTATTACATTGCCAGAACTCCCACTGTCATGCATCTCACTGATGCATATTTGTGAAGACAAGAAATATACCTTCCTGAAGGATAATTATTGTTAATACTCCATTTTATTGCTGTTTTTGATAAGGTGGCATACAAACCTGTAAACGTTTTTCACCTTTCATTATCTGATCTTAGAAGCTGCTTTAAAGCTCTGTGAGTGGATCCATGGAGTGTAGAAGCATAGGTGTCTCTGTGTATGTTTTGCTATTCTTTATAATTTACCATTTCTGTTTTATTTATACAAGATATAATGTGTAGATGTAGGGTAATGAAACTCAAAAATATTATTACCACTAATCATATACTGTAAGACTCTGAAAGGATAGAAATGTGTAGTTTCTCAAGTCAGGACTTGAGATACTTCAATGGACATCAGTAACAGAGGCACTCATTTCCTTTCTACCAAAGTCTGCAGAGCATGATAAAAACAGAAGTTCACTGAAAAATACTGTGGGACTGCAAAAGACAGCCTCTAGGAAGCTGTTTCTACTACATTTTAGGCTGAATACTTGTTATATTCCTTTAAATGATATCTGGAGCAGTCTAGAAGTACCTCCACATAGTGTTGTTTGTTTTTTTCTTTATTTTTTATTTTTATTTTATTTTTAATCATGAAAAAAAGACAGTATAGTCAATAAACAATATAATTGCAAAAAGAATGTACTTAATTACAGAAAAAAAGTTTATTATGTTATTATTTTTTGTTTGTTTGTTTTAATTTATTTGCAAGAGCTTGGATTTTCACCCAAATTTACACCTGGTGTTTTTAAGGACTACTACTGATTTTCATGGTATGTAGGTAAAAGGCCTAGTGATATATTTTTATTTTTATTTTTTGTAGCTATAGGGAATAATTATGTGTAGGCAAACAGAATTAGCAAAGTAACAAATTATCAGTTTATCCAGATACCATTATAAAGACACTGTCCTTTATAACAGTGAAGGGTTGAGCAGATATCTAAAGAGCTGTTGATGACTTTTGGGACAAAAGCATTCTCTCAGTCTCTGGGAAATTAGCTAACAAAAACTCTTAAGATGTCTCTACTAGGTCTCACAGAAACAATGTATGACCGAGTTTATATCATTCTTGGCAATAACTTCATTTTATGGTTTAATAGTGTAGAATGAAATATAATTTGGTATAAACAATTAATTTAGCTGACTACAGTCTGCCAGAGCTCAAATATAATGGCACCTTCTCAACTTATATTGCTAGAATTCACAGCAAACAAGTAAATACTGCAACTGTTCTTTTGAGTAACAGGTAGAAAGACTAGCATAGCGTTATATGTATATTTTTCCTACCCTGTTTAAAAATAAAATACTTATGCTGTGATTCAACTCATTGATATGAAGCTCACATTAGGAAAAATAATTTTGAAGAATAGGAAAGTGTCAATTAGAAATCCTTGATGATACGTTAGATGTACAGAGGCTTGCAAATGGGTGGCAAGTCACATTCTATAGCCTTGTGTTATGAATAGCCCAGTTGTAAGTAATCCAAATTTCAGAGCGCAGACTGGCCTGAGGAGGTGTGTACAAGTGATTAGAATTTCAAAGAGCTCAGAATAAACACCAGCTCTTTGATGGATTAATTTATGCACAAAGTGGCAGGAAGAGCTGAGTTGTTCTTGGAAAGTTCACACGGAGCACTGTTAAGGCCTTAAAGATAAGTTTTTGATATTTTATTACTGGCAATGTGAGTGCAGTATGAGACCTTTACCAAATTAAGGCACTGACCAAAGTTCCCCCATGAAGAATTTACCGAAGGCTGTCAGAACTGTAAGATTTGTACAGAAATAAGAGAACAAGTAATACTAAAATAAATAAATTTTAAAAAGTGGTTTCTTGCTACCTAATAAAATCCACACCCAACTAATATTGAAATATGGGTATATATATGGATGCAATGTAGCCGTGTACAGGATTAAACAAGCAAAAGTGGTTGTGACTACTGTACTAGCATCCAATAGGTTTCTGTAGCTTAACATTTCAGGGAACACCTTTATTTGAGAATGCTAGCAACTCTGTAAGCCATCATAGTTGCTAAAGAGCTGCTGTACTACAATTTTCAAGAGCAGTTTCCAATCTTTCCTGCCATGGGCATTTCTACAAGGCACATGAATTCCAAAATGCAGTCTGGTTATACTTGTTTTTTTGTTATTTGTTGCTATAACTGAATTTTCTGAATTTTAAGTCACTGTTCTGAACTTCAGGTTTCAACCCAGGAAAAAAAAAAAAGTTACATTTTCTTTGGAGAAAGCTTATGTATCAGCACAAGCAAAAGGAAGTTTATCGTTTTAGATGGCAGACTAAAAAACTTGACTGACTAGTATTACTAGACTAATGTTGGTGATATGATAACATTTTCTTATTTGTAGACCAGCCTTTGCTAGAATCCATAAAAGAGAGCATCCATGGAAAACTACCTAACAAGCTAATCAAGTACTTTTCAGCTATGGAGCTCACTGCTGCAGGATATTATCAAAGTCAATAAAATAATACTTATTTTTAATACATTAACTGTACATAACCAGAGTATTGTGTGTGTGTGTGTGTGTGTGTGTGTGTGTGTGTGTGTATATATATATGAGTTTTGGCTGCTGTGTTAATCTTCATGATTAATGATCTGTGAGCAAGTCAGCCAATAATTTTCTACTGTAGAATTCTTTCTCTTTCCCCCTATGTTTCAAGGACCAAATAATGGTCAAATAATGGGACGGTGGCCAAGTAAGACTACTGATCTGATGCAATAAGACATCTGTGTTCCTACAATAGAAGTAGAAAATACCCTTACAGGAAAGACCAAACCTTTGAAGCCAAATTTATCATGGATATTAATCCACTCAGTGAAGCCAAGATTACTTCTTATAATAGATAACTTGACCTTTTAATTTCTTCTTTAGATTTCTTTGTTTTCACGCCAGTGTGTAGGAGAATTACATATATAAAGTTTAAACAAAGACTAAGGTAATTATTCTGGGTTTTGTGAAAAATCAACATTTAAAACTAAGTATTATATATAGACATATGTCGGAGGAATTCCAGGACCCTCATTTTTGTAAAGAAAGCCCTGTATTTTAATAGAGATGAGCCAACCTGTGTTTTTGTCTTAATGAAATTCTTCTTGTCAGCTCACTTAAAGATGAATAAATTAAGCTTTGAAGAATGTAAGCCAAATGATTTCTGTGAACTGATTCAGAAAACAAAAACCACAACCCCTTCAGGGACTTAACCTGAGCAGGTGTGAGAGCAGGGTAATAACTGTCTCAAAGACAGACGTTGACATATTTTTATGCAAAAGGACAGTGGACTTTGAATCAAGGCAGCAGTCACGTTGCATGAACACTTTGAAACATCAGTTGGCTGTTTTTTACTTTTTAGACATTTTATTTTCATGTTCCTGCAATCCTGTTTTCTTTTAGAATGTCACTTATTAAAGGATTCTCCAGTCAGAGGACAGCTGATTGTTTCATCAGCTTGAATGCTCATGCTGAGAGAGTTTTGCCTTTCATAATAGCCTTTGATTCCATCTGTTCAATTTATCTATTCCTCTACACGCAAAATCCATGAACTCCATAGCATAAGCATATGTGCCTTGTACCCTGACCTGACACAACCTTTGCACGCAGGTTTCTCAATTATAGTGAGGGCTTAAGAGTTGAGATAGGTATGTCTGTAAGGATTTCCCCATAGCAAAAACGTTCAGAACCAAGCTCATAATCCTACTCAATTCCTATTGAATTATTTCTAAAGCCTCTAGATACTTGTACTGTTCTGTGGGTAGAACATTTTGAGGTGTATACATTTCTGTGCATCTGTAAGAGTAAGGAGAAGCAGAACAAAAAAAATGCTTTCTTCTGGAAGTGTTAAGGAGAAGTTGAGAAGGAGAGATTGGAAAATCACTTACAAAACAGAGGCATCTGAATAGAAACCTTACAAGGTGAATTTGAATGCTTGGATTGGTAGGTGCGTATTTCCAGTTGTTGTTGATGGCTCTTCACTTTTACAGTGACAGCAGAAGAGAGTAATGTTCAGCCTTTGTGGGACTGGTACCTAAATGTTCAAGAGTTTATTTGAATATCTAGTTGACTCATTAATAGGTTACTGTTGCATATATTATAAGCCCCTTGCCAAGTACAAGATTCCTTAGTGGTGTCCTGTGTGGCTGCATGCTCTACAAAGATTTATCTAGAAATAAACAGTTCATCAACACATAGCTTTCTTGAAACTCTTGACAGATTTGGTAGGAACGGTGAATAAAGTTTGTTTAATGACTATTGAAAGTTACAGACTAGAAGAACTGTCAGGTAAAGTGTGAGGATGCAGCATGCAGCCCTTATTAAGTATTCTGGATAGCTTGTAACTGTAATGCTTCTGGTAGTAAGACTTTGGAGCTTTGTAGTCATTTTATAAGTGGAAGTGTCAGGATCATTTCCTTTTTAGAAATATTAGCCTTTCACAGGCTTGTTTTACCTTTTTTTTTTTTCCTTATTTGCTGTTATGGAAATACCTAATTTCTGTACGGAACTATAGCAACTGCATGCTCAAATTAGGTATACAATCATCTGAACTTTTAAAACAAAGCCCTGAAAATATCATGTGTTAGGAGTTACACACTAAGGAGAAAATCCTGGATACTACCAGCAGTAGTGTCTGTCTTTGCTATTACAACATATCTTTCAAGAAAGAAATGTGAGCCTGATTATGGTCGTGGAATGAATAAAATAATGAATAAACTGATTATGCATTTCACTGTGGTTTAATATGATTAAAATTACTGATCTAAGTCTTTCATGATGTAAGGAAGGATAAATACACATTGTTAGTTTTTGTTTGCTTGCTTGCTTGTTTTTGAGTGAAGTTAGTCTGCAAAACTGAAAAGCTTTTAACATATTAAAATAAACAGCATTTCATGCTCATTTTTTTGTGAGGTAGCATAAGTATTTTACTGGAACAGACCATCATTGAATACTTCTTAGTCACCAAAATTACGTTAGATAGAGTTGAAGCATCATGGTCAGTTCCTTGTTTGTCTGGAGGAGGGAGTAGTCCTACTTTTGGGGTCTAGTAGAATCTCATTTAATGGACTACAGAGGCCTTATTACATATCTTTCATCCCTTGATTTACAAGATCAGATTGTTGACATATTGATCTTATTTCATAAGCTTTAATAGACTTCCAAAATTAATTTTATTTTTTTATATCCTCTTACCTGCAGACACTGTTGCTCAAATATTGACAGCAGTGCCACCACACACTATCTGTGTATATTACCAAATGCTAAATTAAAATCACAGCATTAAATATCCTGTTTTTCATGTCATCATTTAATAGTGTCCCTCATTAAAAAAAAAAAAGACAAAAATAACCATGAAATTCCAAGAGTCAGTTAGTCTTTTATACTTTAACACTGCAGTATAATTGTGTTTTAGAATGTTGTGCACAGTATAATGAGTAAAAAGATCTATTGTATTGAGAAATGTAGATAATCATGTAGATGGGATAGCAAAAGTATGTTTCCTCTTGCGCTTAATACACTTTTTTTTCTTTATGTTGCAACAAAGAAAGGAATTAACAGGTTGTCCACAACTAAACAAACACTGTCAAATTAATATTATAAACATATTTGAAATGTAAACATGTCTCGATATGTAAGATATCTTCTTTTTTTTTTTTTTTTTTAAAAGAAAAGACAGCAAATAATTTGTTTTGGAGAGAATTATAATAATACTGTGAATATAGCAAATGAATACGGTAACCAGTTGTACTGAACAGATCAATGAACAATAAAACTGCATAACATCTTTTTACATTTAATTTATATATATGTTTTTTTTCCCATGCTTCATTATACACAGATTTTAGGATGACCTTTTCTCATGGTAGAAAAAAATACATTATGACCTAAGAACAACTGGCTCCTGAATTGATGATAGCATTATCTTAACAATTTCTCCTTACTAGCTGGTTGCAGTGAGGTTGCAAAATCCAAGGAACTTTGTTGTAGAATGTAGGGATTGTAAAGTGTTCATCTCTCACAGCAGTAGAGATGCACAATGTAGGTGAACAAGTACTGTCTCAAATTCTGTCTGGAGTGCAATTTTCAGGCGGGCCATGTTCTTCTCATCAAAGAAAGTGTACAAACGAAATAATTACATTTTTTGTAAGATCAGAGTAGATCCAATCTTGTCCTACTTCCACTTTTGTTAAAAAGAAGCAAAGTAGGACTCATTTGTGTTTTCTTTTCTTGAAAAGTCTTTAACCACAAAAGCCTAAAGGTATATAGAATACTAATCTTTCCATAGCTAGTATGGTAACATGACTTCAATAAACATGCACAACCTTTGCCTTTCATAACAGAAATGTTAAATAGTGATTTGCAGTCTAGTACTAATGTTGTGTTGAAGAAATTGTTCATTGTTTTGCAGCTGTGAAGAACATCTGTTTTATGGACAAGAGGACAAAAGTTAAAATCTCAAAATTTGAGGCAAAACTTAGCTGAAAGTGTCTCAAAGCTTGTACTCACATTTACTTAATGACCTATTTGTCATGTTCAAAGAGATATGGAATAACGCATAATGAACTATTTTATTGGGTTTAATAAATCCTTGGATTCATTTTCATTCTGAGAATATTAGAACCAAGGAATTTTTCAGAAAGTGCTCTTAACAGAATGATTTGACAATGTTGATTTTTTCTTTACTTTATGGAAAAAATGCAAAATATAAATCTTGCTCTTTAAACCAATCAGTGAAAACTATAATATTCACAGAATACAGTATACTTCAAATCACTTTAAGCATTTTTCTAAGGACTAAGAATTGCTTTCAGTGGTTTCCCTAAGAAAACACAAAGTGGCATAACCTGAGTAATAGTTATTGTTCTTTCAAAGTGTTTAGCTATGAAAAGCTCTGTGCAGTATAAATGGAAAACAGTTGGTGTTTTTTCAACAGAATAGTAAACAAGAACCCTCACTTTAAATAATTATGGAGTTTCTGAAGTGAAGCCAGTTTCTGGCCTAATAATTTCAATTATAACCTGTCCTAACATTTTTTCCTCCCTTTTGGTAGGCTTTGCATGTTCTTTCAAAAAGCATCATCTGCTCTTTTCTTCCTATCTCACAGCTGTGCTCTGAATTTTTCACTGTACATTATTTCTTTCTCTAATGATACTACTGCTAATAAGTCACAAAATTAAAGATGTGGGTTCATAACACTTTTGAGAAAAAAAATCTGGGATAAAATTTCTGTATTGTAGATACTCACTTTATAAGTACCTCAGCCACCAGCATCCAGATCCGCACAATTTGATGCACCCAACCTCCACCTTTTTTAAAATTATTTATGTAGAGGTGTTTCTACATAGGCTCAGTCATAGTGGTACCACAGAAAAGGAAGGTTCAGAGGATGTAGTACTATTTGATAAATAAAATACATGCTTGAGCAAGTGCAGTAGAGGAAAGGATTAGCAATTCAAGAGATGGTATTTCAGGTTTTAAGAAGGATAAAGAACAATATAACAAGAAAATATTTTATCTCCTTGAAAAAGTTGACAATCTGGAGAATCACCACATAAAATCAAACATGGAAATAATTGGCCTTCCAGAGTATGCCGAAGGGTCTGACTTTATAAAATGCATTCAACTCTTTTCTTAAAGATTTAGCTGCAGGACACAATTCGTATTTTCCAAGTTACAGGAAAAGCTCACAGACTCGGGAAATAGTAAGAAAGCAAGATCAATTCATGTGAAATGCTTTAGTTATTGAGATAGGAAATATGTATTAAAAATAGCCTGTGGGTGAAGAAAAATTCTATGAAGAAAAAATAGGGAGACAAGCCTAAAAGTTATCTGCTGAAATGTCTGCAGGGTAACAAAATCTTTAGGTCCATAAAAGTTAAGTGCACTGACATTCCTGGCAATACCTGCCTACAATGAGAATGGATTATGAAGGTCTGAGGCTTTTTTCAGGTACTAGGAATACAACTGAACTGAAGGCTACCCAAAGAATTGTAATTTAAGGCCAGATTGATCCCCTTTTTAAATTATATGGAAAGATTCTGCAAATATGAAAATGATAGTATGCCCTTGGGGAGTCCATGCTGGTCCTATTTTAGAGTGTTGCCTCAACAGGAAGATTACTGGATTCCTGGAGAGAATAGGGCTCTTACAGATATCGCTGACTTTTAGGATTTTAATCAGATTTTCATTAGGTAAGTGTAAATGTACATCATGTTGCACTTCTCTATCCTGAGGATGAGGAAAACAGTAGTTTCACTTGTATGCCTAAAAGAACCTGGAACCAGTTATGCACAGTTCTTTCATTTTTGAGTGGGTAGGTTATTTGCTGCGCTAGTTTCAAATTTTACATTGAAATGTTTTAATTGCTTGGGCTCTTGAAGTTTTTAGACCTTTCTTAAATCAGACTAGAAAACTATATTAATACATCTGGTACATACAACAGACTAAACTTTAAAAAATGTGGAGCTCCCACTTGAACCCTCAGGCTAAGTGATTAGCCTTTCAAACTGCTGAACATCCAACAGCTCCATATAGAAGAATGGATGATCAAAGTTTAGGGGCTCTCAAAGAAATCTGATTGTTTCATTCATCCACTTAAGTGAGCACTTGACTAAAGGCTGATTTCTCTGTGAGCATAGCCTAGAAAGTTTTTAGTCTGATGAGTCTATGGGGAAACTTTCACCCTTAAATCTATGAATCTTGACCTCTTTACTCAGTCAATATTCATGTTAACATCAACTATGATTTTACTTCACAAAGTAAAATGAGCAGACTGAGGTTCAAAGAGATCTTTCTGAAATGTACCTGCAAAATTGCTCTGCTATTTTGGAACAGATATGCAAATCAGTCCTTTCTATTTTTATTTTATTATTTTTTTTCACATGTTCTAAGTGTGAAGTAGCTTTTGATATCATAGTATTACATTAAACAAATTTAACTGTTTTATGGAAAACTTCTTAGGAACAGAGTGCTCATTGAAGAAGGA
The DNA here is from genome assembly GCF_047663525.1 of Anas platyrhynchos. Lineage (NCBI taxonomy): Eukaryota > Metazoa > Chordata > Aves > Anseriformes > Anatidae > Anas > Anas platyrhynchos. The sequence goes on from NC_092596.1 coordinate 11,704,093, forward strand.
ACCACTAACAGCAGAAACTAGCTTAGAGTGACACAAAAACCGAGCAGAAGGGAACAGCAATTGAAATAATATCAAGGGGTAGGTTCTTATATATGTTTGTCTCCAGCTCATTGTTTTCAGTCTTGCAAGAACGTGAGAAATGAAAGACAAGTATTGGTGTTTGCAAAACCTTCTGGTTCTTATCAAAGATGTATTCTAAACATTCATGAGTTAATGGAGATGCTCTGGAATTAAACTGCTAATTAAATGCTAGAAAACTGACCAAAATGTTCTGCTATAAGGGCAAAAAAAGGCTGTTAATGAACTAGTATTAAATATATATATGTAGTTTGTCCTGAGAAAAAATATGATCTAAATAGCACTAAGTTACTTTATCAAATTGCAGTTGCTATTGGAAAAAACATGCTAACATTTATTTATGTTACAGTGTATTTTTAAGATAGTTTAAACAAAATATAAATGTTTTTTTTGATATAAATGTAGAAACTAATGAAAATGTCTTCTCAAGTTGAAAGAAGTGTGGCTTGAAAACAGTGGGAAAAGAAAATAATTTTGTTGAAAATTGTCATAATTCATGGAATTATTATTACTTGTTGATACTTTACAATGCACCCTTTTTAATATAATTATTTCCATGCATTATGGTTATATATAGCTCTGAATAATTAAAATCTGTTGCACTGTTAGACACTACAGGTCTTTAATTTGTCCCTATAGAAACACCTTTGAAATGTCATATCTGTCTTACTTTGTCAAAGGTTAGAAGAAATAAGAATCTACTATAGTGTTGATATATAGAACTTACACTACTGAATATATTAAAACTACACTTAGAAATTAGTAAAATAAGTGGAGAGGAAACTGGTGCTGCTTGAATGTGGTGAGCTCATAGCAACAACTCAGGCATTTGGAACAGTAACGGTAGTTACTGGCACTTGAATAAAAGTTGTATTCTCACTGAAGTTTAAATGTATAGATAGAACAAAAATGACACACTTTCTCCCTCACAATCATTGTGTGGTTGTAAGGATGTCAGAATAAAAATGTATTATCAAAACAATTTGTATGATTTGGGAAGGAATTTAAATATGATAGCATTTTGTTGGTCAAAAAGTAAAAATACATGTATACTGCTAATTAAAAGAGTTTTTGTGTTCCAAAAGCTGTCTGTGATTCTGTTATATTCTATAATCTGTAGATATCAGTAGTCATTTAATTGGCTGACTATTGTCCTTCTAGGAAAGAAAATTAGTATTTCTTCTTGTGTGCCAGGAGTCATGAGAGCTTTGTATGTGGAAGGGTTGCAAATCTTTGAGTTAATGAGAAATAACCTCTATTCTGATGTATAGCAGGTAGAGTTGTGAGTCAATTTAATTTAGCAAACAGAACAGGGAGAAATCTCATAAATTAGTATGAAATTTTACACAAACATAATGTCCTTACTATCATTTGGACCATCTCATGTACAGACACTAATCCTAAAATATCTTTCACAATGTTTGCCTCATTTTTGAGTTCTAGTAAACAGTTAATTCAATGAATTCATTGTATTAATACAGTGGAGCTTTTTAGATTCTCTATATCCAATTACCAAAGACAACGCAGCTGGCAAAATATTCTGTTAAAAAAAAATAAAACTCTACCACATTATGTTATTTCATGTCATGTCACCATCTGTATTATTACAGCATTCCATGCAAAGAAACCATTTTAAAATCACATTAGTAGCTTGGCTTATCCATGTCTCTGCACCGAGAAAGCCAAGAAATAGAGAAAGCTATATCTCTGATGAAACTGCCTTATGTCTAATTAAGTGTGGATAACAAATGAGTTTCTAATATTGACAGTTCTACACAAACTTGAGGACAATTGGCAAGAGTATTCAGAGCATCCAAGCAGTAAAAAAGGAACAAGATGGTCACTTAGCAAGCTAGTAGTCAAACTGTAAGGCTGTGTAAAAATTGACGTTTTGAAATATATCCAGGAAAAATAATGGAAGAGCAGCGATCTTTGGTAACAAATATATCATCTTTGCAAAAGACGCTCCTTGGAAAGCATATGTCTATACTGCCTTTTAGCTGAAAGCTTTTAATACTTTTACTTATAGGGGTTGACTTTTAGGTAGTAGGATTACAGTATTTCCATATTGCATTGTAATTTGTATACATAAATACTTTTTTTTTTTTTTCTTGTAGAAACCCACATACGGTTGCAAATATGAATGCTTTGTCATTTATGAGGCAATATTTTTTGATGCATTTTGTTAGTTCTGGTATTATTCAAGCATCTAGACTTCCAGTGTATAAATTTCTGCAGGGACGTTTTTCTTTATCACAGTAATTAGTCGAGGAATAGTAAAGCCTCAAGGGGAGAAAGACCTTGGAACAGTGCATTGGGACCACTGCCAAGTGAAGAATTTGGAAGAAAGGAGGGAAAGACAAGCAGTCACTTTATAGCACATGGAACAGGCCCTGGAGAGAGAGGGAGAAAGAGATACCATTTAATTACAAAGTGTATCCAACAAAAACTACGATCAAAACTACGGGACAACTTTTTTTGTCTTTTATTATCAAAAACATGTTTGCAATTGTAAACAATGGAAAAGAGCTGAAAAAAGGTCACTGTAGTGTATTATAAAAATAGCATACCAAAGTCTGGTCATTTCAGTCTTTTTAGCATCTTTATTGAACTTAATGTTTCCTGAGTTATAAAACTCCATGTAGTTGACTATAAGCATTAATGCATTTGTGGGGAAATCCTGAATGTGAGAGATGATACCGAGGCTCAATAAAATCTGTTTCTGATACTTTGGTCATGAACTTAAACCTGATTTCCTGAAGTAGGTCCATCAGGCCACACACACTGGTGGGGCTTGAGAAATGAACTCTTACACTTTCTCACACCAACTCTGTACAAAGGATTTTAAGTGATGTGGGTTCTATCATAAAAGCAAAGAAGACTTCGGAGAACATTAGAAAAGGGCAATTTTCATCCTGTACGCCATTTTTGAGCTAGCTCTAAAAGCATCCCCTATCCCATCTATCCAGACTCTGCAGGATAAAGTAAATCGTGGGGTTTGCAGCTGGAATTTTTATGTAGTAATTGCCACTAAGTGCTGGGATCACAAGGCCATGGCTATGATTCCTCTGTGTGTTCACAGAGCAAATCAGTCCTTAAGTTAGAGCTCTAACAGGAAAGGCTACAAGGTCTGTTAGTGGCTAGAAAGATGGAATTTTTGTGGTAGAGGGATAGTATTCCTCCTGCTTCTTCTGACAAGCCAGAGCATGAGCGTTATTAGCTGAGGTGGAGTGAGAGGAACGGGATCAGGGCCAAGGAGAAAAAACAGAACACTGACTTTGCAAAATAAACCATACAAGGGTTGGAATAAGGAGCCACAGTTCAGGGGGTGACTGATGTGTTTTTGCTGTGGATCTGACAGGATTGGCTGTTCTGTTCTCTTGCTGCTTTGGTCTCTTGAAAAATTAACAACTTTGAATAGAAATAGATGAAAGACTGTAGCAAGCAGTTTCCTAGTTTTGAACAGGAAGATTTTTATTTCTCTGCAGCTGAGGAGAAATTGCCGATTCCCTTTAGATATAAATTTATTTAAGTTATACTTGTTGACCAAAAGGGAGCTTTTATTTTTAGGTAGGCTCCCAGACAGTGTTTACCCTATATATGGATGTCAAAATGAAAATAAATTTTGTGAAAAGCTAGGGCTGTGGGTATGAGCATCTGGTTTTATTTCATCACCTAATGATAAATGATCAAACAAACATGGAACAGGGAGACCTAGAGGAGCTCATAGAGGAATAAAAAGGCTGTGAAAACAAGAGATTCTGGAACTGCAGTGTAATATCATATTTTTTGTTGTTGTTGTTGTTTTGTTTGTTTATTTTTTATTTATTTATTTATTTATTTTGCCTCCCATTCTTTACAGCAACTAGTACAGTGGTTGAGGCTTTTAAAATATTTTTGTCACACAAACAGTAATAGTGAACTAAGATCAAGCATAACACCTCTCCAATGTCTGTCAAGAACACTGTGAAGCCACACATTTTAGTTATGCAGGACTTAAGAGTGTACAGATTCTCTAATAATTTGGTGGACATATTAGTGCATTTCTCCTGTAGCTGGTTTTGCTATATATTTTCCAGCTTTGCAGTTCAAAAGACTTTAAATGGTGTATGAGAATCGTGGAGGTTTTTCACGATGTGTTGTTGGATGGTAATATCACTAGTGTAGATAATAGGTTACTACACGACATGCAGATCCTGAGAAAACTATTTCACTTCCTATATGTGCTTTAAAGGTTGAGGAGAGAAAATTACCTTCATTTTTACTCTTTTGTACTTTATTTTTCAGGGTTTCTTTTTCAAAATACCCTTTCTTGTTTGTTTGTTTGTTTGTTTGTTTTTAAGCATTTCTCTCCCTACAAAGGACATTACTTTTTTGCAATGTGACATGAATATAGTAAAAAATAACATGTCCTTTGATAGACTTCTTAACATCTTTCTACCTCTGATAACACATGGCAGGGTTCTTCTGAGGCTGGAGGCAGGAGTATTTATTTTTGTACGTGTCTGTTTGCATATGAAAGCTTTATTGACAGACTTTTTAGAAAAAAAATCAAGTATTTTAATTCAGCAGCTTGCTTTTGGAGTCTGTACAACAATACAGTATAAATTGTAATGAAGGAGGGGATTGCTAAACAGAATCAATCTTTGGGCCACAAATACAGAAGTAATGATCTAAAAACCCACTGTATCACCGGCAGAGTGTGAGTTGAAATGAGTTAGCAAGTGGACATATTTGCACTTTGAGCTATCAACTTTTCAGTCAACTGAACTGGTAGAGACCCAGATTGTGATTATGTCCACTTAAACCTGACATAAAACTCAGTCCTCTCTTTCCAATTGTCATGTCTACGTGATCTTCCTGACTCCACTGTGCTGACACTAGCACTCATGTGGTCACTTGGTGAGATGCATCTGTCCTCTCAACGGATGGGAGGGAATAAGATACTTGCTTAGATGTCTGAGTAGATGCATGTCTCCAGCAGCATCCTGGGCTAATGCCAGATAAAGTGGACATGTAATCATGTCCACTCTGGTAAGTCAATTACAAAATTAAATACTTCAAAGCTCATTTTACTGTGTTAATTTTCAAACAGAGTAAAAATATTCAACTAAGTGGAATTTCCTATTTTAATCAACTATCCATGCAGCTATATTACTGAATGCATGCATCTCTGTACTAACTAAATTGAAACACCTAAAACATCTGTATTGGCTATGGTAAGGCAGTGAGAACAGCCGTTCATTGTTTAAATACTATTTTTGCAGATTCTTCAAATCTCTCTTAGCTTCGTTAGATGGGGGAAATGCAATTTTTTGCTTGCTCAGCTATTGAACTCCAGTTCATTTGTCCTGCAAAGTTACTTAAATTATTCATAGTTTCATGCACCTAAAATTAAAAGGGACCATTATAATCCTGTAGTCTGACTTTCTGCATGGCATAAACCAAAGATTTCCACTAGTAATTCCAATATTGTCCCTGTGTCCCTAAAACTAATGCAGTGTAGGAAGCTGTAATTCCATTTCCAGATTTAGGTGGCACTTGTATTTTCAGTATTTGAAGGGCATGCCAAAGTGCATGTGTATCCAAAGTGTTGGATAAATGATCTCCTGACTTATCTTTTTTAAAAGGTGGGACTAAATATATGGAACCTTTTTGGTTCTGTGGTTGTTTTTTGTTTGTTTGTTTGTTAGTTTTTTTCACTTTATCTTTAAATGATATGGTCAGATGCACATATATTGAGGTTACTTTTTTCCATTGTATTTAAAGATTGGTGGCTACATTATTCATTTTTGTGTCTGATTCTACTTAATTTGTCTCTCAGAAACATATATTTGCTAAAATATGTCCTAGTACTAAGCCTGGAAAAAATATATTAATGTTCAGCATTACCTCTGATTTTGAGTGTCTGATTAAGAAACAAAGACTGACTGAAAGGAAGAAGTCAGAGTCTCAGCTATTGCCTCAGAAGTCAATAACCTTACTTTCTTCAGTAGTTAGAAAGAAACATGAATGTTTGGCTAATCTGTTTGTATTTATGTGTCTTGATTTGCAAGGGCTATACTAAACTACTATTACTTTTATTGGTGATTTAAATCATAATAGTTTTCTGCCATTGGGGGGGACAACAAAGAAAATGAACTCTTTTTTTTATGGAACTAAAATGTGTTCTACGAGGCTTCTTTGGCCTATTTTATGAAAATTAATAATTTCTGCAACTAAAGCTAATTGGTGTGTGTGTTCTAGAATTAGGGCAGGGATGTGGTGGGAGAAGAGAAAACACAATTGTAATGGTTTAGATGACTTCACAATTAGGAAGACATTCAGAGGTTCTAAAACTGGCATCGATATTCGACATATTGTCAGCAAACCTGGCTATAATTTATTGGAAATAAAAATTCAGAAGAAAGACTTCAACATCATTCAGATACTAACTGCTGAAATCACAAAAAAGTCCATCATTATTCTGAAAGTGCTGCCTGTCACAGGGATATCAAAAGAGACAGCAAAAAATAAGAACTGTATTAAGCTAAAAAGGAACTGGGAAGACAAATCACATTGCAAAGATAAGATAAATCCAAATCTTAAATATTTTAGAGAATAAAGATTAAGATAACCATAATTTTGATCAAGCCGAAGTCATGAAAAAGAATATGGTACAACTGGTTTTTTGTTTTGCCTTTTTATTATTATTATTATTATTATTATTATTATTATTATTAGTTTTATCACCTTTTGCAAGAATATGTAGTGGAAGTGTTCTGATTTTTTACATTTCAGTCTCACATTCTTGGTCCTTTTTTTTTTTTTTCTCTTACCTCTTTGATTTTTTATTTTTATTTTTTTAATTTTCAAAATTAGTTTTTCATTTTAAGTTCCTGAGCATTTAATGTCTTTTTGTTGCAAAGGGAGAAACGGGCTTCAGTTATGCAGAAAACAATTATTGATGAATCAGGTCTTGTGGAGAATGACAAATAGTTAAAATTGTGGGAAGTATGAAAGTTCAACATGTCCATTGATCTTAATTAATGTCAGGGAGGGAATTTAAATGTCATCTACTGGAAGGGTAGTAGAGTTAGTGGAATTCTCAAAGAATTTTTCATGAGGTTGGAATTGTTCAGCAAAACATTTTGTAAAACTGTATCACAAAGTATGAAGTATTAAAGCTGCAGTGACCATGGATTTTGAAATCACATTTAGAGGAATATCCACTGCTTTATAGAAAGTCCCAGATAACTCTGTAGAATGCAGTGATGAATTAGGCTAAAACGCAGTGTTGTAGAAGTGGGTAAGTAGTATCAATCTCATCTAGAGGAGTGGTTTTATCACTTGCAAATGGTTCGATAGATCATGAAGATAATTTTGATGATAGATTTGTCAATGGTACAGGTGTTGGAACATTGCATATGGTTTTAGAATATTGAAGAAGGTATTTCAAGGGAAAATAGGAAAGTATCAGTATTGTTGCTCAAGAGCCTGCTAAGGCCTTATTATTTAAGTTATAAAGCTTCAAAAAGAATTAGTACTAGCATGGGTCCTGAGAGGAGCTGGGCTTATAGACAGAATAAAAAAAAGGAGGATATGAAAGAGAATAGACTTCTAGTAGAATGTCCATCCTACATTGTGATGTGTGATAGAGAGGTCGTGTGTGTTTGGGATTAACCAGATGACCACAAATTCCAGGAATAAGTGGGATCAACTGTCTAGGTAAACTCTTTGGAGTTTATGGACAAGAAGTGTAGTATGTTCTGATCCATCTATGTGAAATGACAGATTGATGCATTTATGCCATTTTTACATACTGTACGTGAAATTCTGGATGGAAATGTGGCAATCCTGCTTTTGTTCCAAAGCAACCTTAACTGAACTTAACAATGGGGTTTCTTTCTTTCCTCTGCTTTTATCAATGTACCTAGAAACTGTGTACAAGAACAAATTACAGCTTGAAATTACCACCAAGATGAAAAAAATATATATAAAAAGGAAACTAGATATGAATGAAAAAGCTTGCCTTTTCAAATGAACCTTTGAATTCCACCCCAGGGTCATCTTTCTTTATCATCAAAGAAGAAAAAATGTCCATTTTATTCTTTCATTTTCTTTAATGGTAGAATATCAAACTATAGACTTACTGGAGAAAAAATAAATAAATAAATATAATATAGATATATCAGAGCACCTAATTTTAACAAGGTTTAAATCTTACACGTTTTTTATTTTTTTGGTAGAAGCTAAGGCATTTTGGCATTTCATTAGTAAATAGCCTTTTTATTATGAATTCTTGTGCAGTCCCTATTTACTCTAGTAACAATAATTACATTATTTGCTACAAATACCATGTGTTCACTGTATAGCCCATAATTCCAATAATCTGCCTTTCAGAAACTACCAAGACTTCAAGGTGAATTCATTGGTAAGCCATGGCAAATTACAAGAGAAGACAATGAGGTGTATTGGTTTATGAGATGTAAGAAAAAATAGGGAAAAAGGACTCAGGGGTGAATTTGTCTTTGTAAATTGAATGTAGAAGTATTTTATATGCTGCTAAATTACATGTAACTTGTGAATCATTCAAGAGAAAATATTGTAGTTAATCTCAATAAAATACAGTATGAATTTTCATTCATCACAATATGCTGTAAATAGACATAAATATATTCCTAGATATTTTTTTTTTCAAATAATATTCAGTATGGAAAGTACTGTTGATGTAAAATTAAACTCATGAATAGTTAAACTTAGGGTGAAGTCTTATTTATCCTGCTCGTTCAGGTAGTTTCTGTGGCTCTGTGAATCTTGCTCATTCAAACTATGACAAGAAGTGTGGCTAGGACTGAGAAAGAAGTAAGTTCTCAGTGCTTTGCAAACATTATGATTTCCAATAATTTTATATCTAAATATCTGACAAAAATAATTCAGAATTTTCACAAGTTCCTACTGAAGTAATATTGCATTAATCAAAGTGTTTGGTTGTATTGGGAAGTTTTCATAGTAAGTAATGTTTTAAACTGAATATTGGAAAATTACGGGAAAATGGAAATGTCTTGTTTCCAGCATTTTCCAATATTTTAGATCTCAAAGTTACTTTAAACACAAATTTAAGCACCAACCTTACAGTATGGCTGTAAGGTAATCCTGAGTGTAATGTCAGTATTCATAAAAGTATTTTATTTAAATGTATTGCACCATCCTAATACTGAAGACCCAAAGTTAAACGATATATATCCAGTAAGGTACGCAAAAATAATCTTTACTGCAGTATTTTAAAATGAATATTATTCGCTGCTTTATCAAACATTTTGCTGTTATATTTTCACCTCAGATTTGACAGTCCCTGAAAAGCACATACAAAAATATTTTGTCTTCATTTTCATAAGGTGTTTGATTGATAAATTTTCCAGTACTTATACATTAGTAGTCTAATGTAAATTTAAAATCTCTGTTGTTGAAAGCAAATGTTAGTCACACTTTAAATGTTTATTCATTATGCCATCACTTCATAAATTATAATGGATAAAAGCATTTATTATTAGAAGCTATGCACATTGCAAATACTAGTAATATTATGAATATTTAGCAAACATGTCAATAGAAAGTTTGCACCTATAATTGTTAGCTGGGATTTTATCAGGCTGTCTGTCAGCTGAACAGTTCATACCAAGGAATGGCTGATTACCTGAGTGCTCCAAACTTATATTGATAATTTTTTAGCTTTATTGTAAAACTATTTACAAATGTATCCTCAGTATCAAATGAAATCTAAATATTTAAGAACTCAGGAAGAAAACCAAGGAATAACAATATATCCTTCTCCCTTTAAAAATTGGGCAGAGAGAGAAATTTATTAATCTTCTTACATAGCTCTCCAAACGTCTCCCATTGCACATCTCAGAGCAGTGGTTTTCTTGCCAATAGAGAGGTTTGCTGCCCTTCTCTTCCACATGTGATAGCTTCAGTTTCTTCTCCATGCTGAGCTTCTTTGATACCTTCCCAGTGGTTTAGCCAGACCAAAGTACATCCCATTCCTGTCCCCTGATTCACATGAAAGTTAGCTCTGGGTGTAGTACTCACTGGTAAATTCTGCCAACTTGTTTATATTCAAAACACTTCACCTCATGATTTTCGCTGCTGAGAACAATAGTACTCTGTTTGGACATCTCTAGTGTGGTCAAATGGGGACAATTCTCTACTGTTTAGCTTAAATTGGTATTTTGAAGCTCATTGCCCCCTTAGAAAGAAATGTGTCAAGGTTCAGTCTGAGCAAATTGTTTACTCACGCATAGTGGGACATGTGACCCCCAGTCTCTTAATGCTGTTTTGCTGTTTGCAGTAATTTTTCAGTGTCTTGATGTCTGTTTGAGTGATCTATTTTGTTGAAGCATTTCTGAAATTCAGCTCGTTCAATGTGCAGATTTGCAGCTACTTACTCAGTGTTCTTTCACGGGTGAAAATTATCTCATAACTTTTAAGATACTTTCTTAAAGAACCTCAATAAGGAGAAAAAAAGTCCTTTATTTTAACTAACATTGTGCAAAACACTTGACTGGAAATACTTTCATAAAACATAAAAAGCAAGATATATCTTCAGAATGGTAGTGTTTATACATTCCTTATACATAATAATCTGTTATTTATATGCTTTATGGTGGAAATTTGAATATGTAAATGTTGAATTTAGCAGTGAATATTAAATGGTTTTGAATATTATATTTATGCTACTTTCATACAATTCCTATTAGAGATTTACTTATTAAGGTACAGAAATGTTTTCATGAGTATAATTATGCATAATATGATAATTAATAGTAGATTTTATATTTTAATGTGACAAAAAATCTTTAGAGTCAAAGTTATTGTCAGAATTTGTAGCAACTAAACTGAATGTTTGTTTCAATAGCAGCTTGAGATAATGCAATAAGACCATTGATACAGTAGAGTTAGGACAAAATACACTGATGAGCTTTTAACGAAAAACATTGAGCACTTATGTCAGCACTGCCATGGCTAGTTTGTTTGTTTTGTTTTGTTTTGTTTTGTTTAATCTGAGGTGCATCTGCAAGTATTTTATTGTGTAATAAAATCAAATTTACAGAGCATCTCTACTTCATTCTTTCTTCTGGGTAAAATGTACCACTACCTGAAGTTACTGAAATCTTGTTTGCTTTGATTCTACACTAAAACTCATAAGAAAACCATTGAATGTGCTGAACATATAGTTCAAGATTGTGGATTATGTTGGATAAGTAAGTTCAGTATTGACAGATGTAACTGGGATCCTGTTATTATAGTATGGCTGTTTTCATTACAGCGTGGTTTGCGATAGAAGTTAAATCTAAAACTATTTTTCTGGAAAAATTTTGCCCCTTGGGACTTGGTTATATCTGACAAGCTGTGGTTGATTTTGTCTGGCTGAACGTGTAAAGACAAGTAACTGAATTTTTCAGTGTCAGTAACAATGACTCAGTGTATATGAAATGGAATTTGTGTGCTATGAGTATTAAAGAAATTAATAAGACTGAAATTTCTTTATAGGAGACAACCAAATTCAGATGATTAAGACGAGTATTATTCAGACCCCCATCTTCAACACTTAAGAGGTTAAAGGTTCAGCTAGACAAATTGTTAGGCAATTTAGGTCCTGCTTTTATCATGAGAGGTTGGATTGGATGATCTGAGGTCTCTTCCAATCTGTGCTTTTCTGCAATTCTATGGTTTCACGATTTTCAGTAAGGCTGTTGTTGCTAATGTAAGTGTAACCATACAGGTCTTCATTCACAGGCTCAGATACATTGTTCTGTGAGTAACCCTTACAGGAAATACTTCCGTAGAAAACTCATCAGTTAAAAAAATATACCTACATTCAGAATTGATAATGAGATAGACACTTATTTCAGGCTCTTTGTAGGAAGTGATCCTATTTCTGCTGTTAAACCTTTGCAGCACTGTTCATTCAACTTTAGTGACCTCCATTATCTCTCATTTAATCTCAATACTAGTCAGTGTAATTAAGTTTCATTCTGGTGGTCCTTTTTGTCATTTGACCTGTGCATATTAATTTATGAGTCAGAAGAGAACATCTCTTTTAAGAGTGTGTGAATAGGCTGGAAGTGTATGTGTCAGTCTTCTAAACCAGAAATCCCCACATGCTAAATCCAAGTAGAGGTGAGAATGGGTACCTTTTGATTTTTTTTTAGCAGCAATGAAAGGCAAAAATATAGTTAATTTTAACTACTTTGAATCCTTCAGGATGTGTGTGACTAGCTTCAGGTCTGCCTGAGCACTTATCTAAGAAAGTGTTTATTTCATCTTGTAAAAGATGAAACATCAAATTTGGAACATAATCTGAAAGTTTATGAATCAGTGTACTATATGCAACACATTCTCTGGAAAACTTGGTCAGTGAAAACCTCTCTCTCTCCCTTACTTTCCCTTACTTTCTTTTTTCTCTCTCTTTCTTTTTCAAAATTATTTATGTGTTCTTTCCCTATTAAACACCATTTCCTTATGTGTTTTCCTTTTATACTTACCTGAATATATATATATTGCAGATGTTATTCAAGGAACATACTCATGGGCCATGCTGCAATAACCAAAACAGGAATAGTACTGTCTTAGAAGTGGTAGGAAGAACTATAAAATGTTACAAGGAACTTTGAACCTCTAATCAGTGTCGCATGCTATGAAATTTCCCTTTCATTTCACTCTGATTTTATTTACTCTGTCTTTAAGGGCTACAGGCAAAATTTTGCTTGCTTGTTCCATTTTTACCTGTAATGCCCAAAAGTTAGCATGTTGATATCTTTCCTTAATGTACTGTGTGAAACATTTTTATTTTAGGCTTTAAGAACTTTTCATCTTATTGATGGCAATTGCACTGCTCTTTTGCAGTTTTGCTGCACTAAAGACTCTATAGCTTACCTATTAGAAGCTCTTCATCCTGGTTTCTTTCATCCCTGGTGAAACTGGGATGACACTATTCCTACATCGTTGACACATGATTTCTGTTTGTCTTCTGTGGCCTTTATTCTTTCTACTTCTACCAGTGGACCTGCACCCCTCAGAGCAAAGTATAACCTGTAATTTTAGATGAAGCCTTTTTTTTTTTTTTTTTTGGTTAAGGGAGTAAGAGAGATTTATGTTCAAAAAGGATACCTTTCACCTAGTAAGGTTAATGACAGGGAACATAAGGAAGTTAGCTTTCAGTAAACTAAAGGGTGAGTCTTCACCCCCATTTCAGTTCCTATTTCTATCTCTGTTTCCTTGACTTTGGGCATCTCGCCTAACTGTCCTTTGCTGCAGTGTCCAGTGTATGAAAAGGGAAACATACGGTGCTTCCAGCCCTGATTTTTCTGTGTATTCCCAGGCACATATAAACCTACTAGATGAGAACTGTAACCCAAGTAGATCAGGTTTTGAGTTAGGATTTTGAAGAGCCACTGAACTGAGACACAATTTAAATATTTAAGGAAACTGCTTTACATTATCTCTTCATGGTAACAGGATCTCCAAACAGATCAAAACCAGTCGTTTTTAGGTTTGCTACTGCCTTCTACGCAGCAAAATAACAACTTTTTCACTGCAGAAGTTAACTATTCAATGAAAACTAGTAACTGTCTAAGTTAATTTATTTTAAACTTGCCTTCCTCCTGCAACCAACATACATATTATATATACGTGTACATATTGTGGAGGGTATCGACACCAAGTGCATTTTTTTATGCACATCCATTTTAAGTGGAAACTGACCATATTTAAATTTACGCAACAAGCAGAGGAATGGTCATTTCATATTCCAGGGATCCTCAAAATAAGGTTTCTGAGTCAAGAATATACTGAACATGAGTGGTATTTGATGACCATGCCTGTTCAGGGTAATGTCTGGTGCCTCTCTCATTGCTGCCGACTGTACATCTGTGGTCCAACCTTGTGGATAATCTGTTCCCATTTTTTGACACACACTGGCAATTTCTGATTTCTTCCTGTTCTGTGAGCAATTTTAAGCCTTGACGGTCTTAATATACTCAGCATTTTCAGTTTTATCAGTTCAAGGAGTTAAACAATTTCTAGGACACTAGTAAATGCTGCTGTGCTTTTTTTTTTTTAAAAAAAAAAAAGTAATCTTCCAGTTACTTGTCTCCGCTTATCAAAGTTAAATTCATGGAAGTACTTCCTATTCCTAAGAGAAATAAAATTACTTAAGTTTTGAGATAAATGTTTGATATCATCAATTCTAGGGATGAAATTCTACTTCCTTGATATAAATATGTTTTACCTGAGGTCTAAGCTTTTCACACTGTTTGAAAACAGTTTTCAAACTGTTTTGCTGTACATATCATCATAATTGTTATTAATTGTAGTAAATAAACAAAGTTGTATTGTTTAGTAAAGCTAAAGGCAGAATTCCAGAAGAAAAATGGTATTTCTTCAAAGAATGATTACAACAGCTGAACAAATATCTTACTGAATGCATTTTCTTGTATGCGCTCTTTATCCCATAGACGCAGGTGTTTGAAAGGGTAATATCTCCATTATTTCATAAAAGTCTACATTCTGTAACACCCATAATCCACTGCATTTTTTTTTCTGCCTTGGGGACCTGTCGAGAGCTTAAATACCTTGAAATTTGATTTTTTTTTTCTTCTGAGCTTTTCAGCTACTGTGATAAAATTGTCGCCTTCAGTAGCAATCATGTTTTATAACAACTTTTCAAATATCAAATCAGAAATATTCTTTGCCCCAAAGAATTTTCTCTCAAAAGTAAGAAATTTCAGTTAGACTGTTTCTGTTTCCCGAGTTAGTTGAGGGTCTCTATACTGTACTCCAAAATTTGTTGTATGTCTGCCGTTTCAAACCACATTATATTTTATATCTATCTTATCCTATATTTTCAGGTCTGTGCCATATAACAAGCCTAATTAAAATTGCTTTTTTTTCATTGTAATTATCATTATGATTTGAAAATGTATGGCATCAAGAAGAAGTATGCAATTATTTTCCCCAAAGAAAAGTAGAGAGAATAGCCAGAGTATAAGCTGATTTTTTTTTATTTATTTTTTTCTGTGTACAGTTGCAAGAGCAGAGGTGTGTGGTTGAACATCTTTCAGGAAATGATTTGCAACTCCATGGTTCTTCCTGTGAGATCCCTGCTTAAGCTACAAATGTAGATAGAGAGATACATGATACATGACACAATGATTGAGGTTTTTATCTCCTGATGATTCTGTTCTTTTGGCTTCTGGGTTTTTAAGCAACATGGATTATATATCAAAGTTCCTTTTTTATGAATTTGAAAGCCAGACATTACTTTAAGAAAAGGAAAGTGATAGGTGAGAGTCTTTCATTGGCTCTTGGTTCCTGGTGGCAGGTCTTTTTAAGAAAAATAACAAATAGCACAATATCTGTTAAGCAGTTCTACATAGCATAGACTCATTTTGCACAGAGTCTAATGTACCAATGAGTAAGTCATCACTTCTGTGACTCAGAAGGGTGGCTTAGGATGACACCAGCACCTGGAAGCAGCGTGTTTGTGCTGGCTGTGCTAATTAGTACATCACTGCTGTATTCATCCTGTAGTGAGTTAAAGGGCTTACTTGTTTGTAGATGGCTCAAGCATCTCTGCACCACTGAACTGCACTGTAGATGTACAAAGATAACTGCAGATCCCAAGTTAAAAGCAGAAACAAAGCAAATATCCATTATGAAAGTGGCACGCATGCGTACAGGATTTGGTTGTGAGTTGGTACATGAAAAGTCAGTTTGGTACAATCTGTTCCTTCCCACTTCTGTTTTCACTCCCTCTGCATCTGTGAAGTAATTTTCTGTTCTCTCTGGATTTACCTTTTGAAAACTGGAGCTTCCGAGTTATATCACTAAGCAACAATTTTTTTTTTTTTGGTGCATTTTATTAAAGATTGCTAGTAATATTCCAAGCCTCATGCATCTGATTTGCTAGAAATGCCTGGGAAGAGTAGATGTGTTGCCGACCCTGTTGCTGGCTGCATCTGGCTTGACTCAATCAGTGTGGAAATAAAATTACATTAATGAGATGGGCTTGCACAGACAGAACAGCCTGTGGGTGAAGATGCAGGGTTTTAAATAGGTTAGTGTGTTCATTTGGTTTTGGTCTCTGATAGCCTTTTTTCTGTAAAAATAACTCGAGTAGAGAATTGTCCATGTATTCTGAAAAAATATGAAAATATTTTTGAAGTTATATAAGGAATATTGAAGTATAAATCTATAGATAATAGCTGAAAAAAAATGTAATGTGTGTAAATCATTTATGTGAGAACCCAGTGAACTTCTGCATGCTATTGCTAACTTTGTTCCCCACTCTGATGTGCACTCAGGTTCTGCATCCTATCCCTTTCTCCTTGCTACAAATGTGGTCTTTTGGAAATATCAACACCTATTTTTTCCTCAAGATCGATCAAGAAATGGCTGAAATTGTGTTTTCTGCTAGAGACTGACTTAGTCTTTGCTCTCTCTGTTATCTTTAACTCTTTCCTGTTCCACTCAACTAATCTCTAATTCAATTTATTTATTTATTTTGGGGGTGAGGGTGAGAATTTGCTCTACATTTCGCTCGCAGCTGTGGTTGCCACATAATGTTTCCTTTCATTTGTACATTTCAAGGTCATTCTCTCTTTGCTCATTTCTGAGTTCCGGTGAAAGCTTTGCAATGTGACCGAGTGTTACTGGTCCATGTAAATGCCGACTCTGCCAAACAGAGGATAAACTGACGCAGATTTTACAACTCAGCAGTCATCTCCCTTTTGAATGTGACATTCATGTTGAGAAGATGAATCTGTGTAAGCAGCAAAGGCAGGCTGTGAGGACCGGTACTGGGAGAAAACAAGATACCGGTATGACATTTGTGCAGAAACTAAATTCAGTTGGTGTTAGAATAATAAAGAGGAAGAAAAAACAGGGGGGAATCACTACCTCAGTCATGCCTTTTTCTTTTCAGTCCTGCAATTAATTATGAGGCTGAATTGTGTGTTCTGGAGTGTGGCTTCCACACACAATTCTGCCAATGTGGGGCGTCCTACAGAACAGGAGAGGAGCATGTTGAGTAAAAGATAGAGAGCTCAATAGGGAGAATTGTCTGCATTTTGCTTAGCCTTCCTGCCAGAAACACAACAGAGCTAATCTGCACAGATTGAAGAGTTCATTTTGTGCAACTCTAGACAGAGTCCTGTGGGAAGGTTAAAGAGTTACGAAAAGGCCTTTACTGTGGTAGGGTTGTTTTGTTGTCTGCTCTTCCTGCCACCCTTGGTATGGTAGGGAAAATTATATTGTGAAATTACTTTTGATGTGAGAGGGAATTTAGTACAATTGGTGGCAATAGGATTGGGTAATTTTTTTTTTTTTTCTGTGTTGTATCTTGCTTGCATTACTAATAGTTGCCAGGGAAACCAGCAGATTTCCAAACTCTTGTGCTAGAATTGTGGCTACGGTTATAAACAAGGTCGTTTAAAACTGCCTGAAGATTATCTAAGAGCTAGGGGGGACCCTAGCATGGGTTCTCATCCCATTCCCAGTGTCCTTCTCATGCTCAATTGTAATTAGATATGAAATTTTACCCTGGCTGATTCGTTGTTGTTGTTGTTGTTTTTGTTACAGTAAGCAAGGAAAACAATTTTTCTGATTTACCTTGAGAGGAATTGTCATACACCGAGTATGAAGTTTGCCACTCTGGCTTGTCATGTACTCTGGAGGCTTCTACTATAATCTGTGGTCTGTCTGCTCTGCTTTCTCTGGGAACACTGGATACCATTCAGGAGTTTTGCTTAGCTTTAAATATGATAGCAAAACAAATCACAGCTCTCTTTGTACATAAGATGTAACCGTTTTCCAAGAGGTTAAGCCAAGCTAACTACTTGTTTGCCTTTCATCTACAAGGACAGTGTTTCCTATATTTTACAAAGTGTCCCATCCCCCACCCTCATAAGGCACGACTGTGCGCATCTATCATCAGCCTTTCAAGAAAAAATGCCAAAATTTGTACATAAATCTTTTTAAGGAACAGATGCTTATGAACTTTCTCTCACATCGAATTTACAGGACTCACATTTATTACCTTACTGATTTCAGTTCAAGCCAGTAAGGGAAATTGATTTAGGATGAAAATAGGTAATAATAGCTTGATTAGAATCGTTTTCAGCTTCAAAGGACCCTCACACGCTTCTGCATTAAATAATGATCATAAAATCAGTTTGTGTATCTGTGATTCCCATTTTGCCTTTTCAGAAGGTGATGTCCTTTGGACGAACACATTCTTCATGGAGTTTCATTGTTTTGAATCCCTCATCTTCCCTTATTTACTTGACTTTGTTAGTTGCATGCACAAATATGTTCAGTCTATTAAAGCAACCAAAGACAATTAACAACTATGATTTTTTCTTCCAGAAAACGCCACAGACCATACACAATTTTTTGGTCCTTAAATAAGCTGTTTCTACCTGTTCCCAGTCCCTTGTATTTTACCTGTTATGACTTGCTCTTGGTTTTGATTTCTGTCTTTTTAGTACTGCAAAGGACAAATCTGATGCTCAGAGAAGTAGCAGTCACAAGCCTATCTGTGACTGTGCTTGTGCAGTTCAGATGTGACTGAACTTTGTGCAGATGTGTCTAGCTACCTCACTGCTAGTTCTCCCAGGTATTAACAGTGCGTCATGGTGTTTGGGAAGCTGTGATATCCACGTTGAACTCCATGCCCTTCAGCCCCTTAGGCAGCTTGTTTAAAAGGAGATCTGGTCTCGCTAGGAAAAAGATGCTGTTGGCACAGTCCGTGTGCAGCACTTAGACTTCTCAGCTTAGGGAGGTTAGAATAACTCCATGCAGGCATCAATAGGTTTTATTATTTAGAATGAAATGATTGCATTTGAAATTTGTGCATTCATTAGGATTTTCACCTGTGTTTCTTTTGATGCCACTCATTAGTATTGTATCTCAGTGTTTCCCACTCAGGAAGCATCTTCACAAGCCAAATAAGTTTTGTTACCTATTTATTACAGAATGGTGAAAAGTAGTTAGAGATAATTTTGATGTGACCAAGATGATAAGGAAGAGCTACATTTCTCTGGTTCCCAGGTGTTTGTATTTGACCTTTGACCAACAGTGAAGCAGTAGAAAGCTCTTCTGGAGGAAAATACTGGCAGAGGAAGAACTTTTCAGAAAGATCTGAAAGAAAACTGCTATGTCACATAAAGTTCAAGTGGAGACTTGGTGGAGCATGATACTCCTTTGTCTGGATTTTTGATACTTTAATTTTCAGCTATTTAATATTTAAAAAATCTGCACTGAAGCTTTTGCCATCATGTGCTTTGATGTGCTTTGATTTCCAACTGCATGCTACTGTGAATGAAATGCTTTTTCTTTTTTTTTTTTATATGCATTTGGTTGTGGAGGCAAATTACAAAGTAAAAATTACTGATTGTGATTAGGTGATATTTAAATCTCAATATTGTTCTCATCAATCAGTTTTCTTTTCAGCATCAGATGTTCACATATGTAGTCATTTTCTTTTGTATTGTTATGCAGTGATTCTGTGATTATAAATGCCACAAGAGTGAGATATTATGTTAGGGAAGCACAGTGTACTATAAGGACTGACATCCTTTCCTCCCTATAGTTTGATTTTTGAATGTCTCAGTCTTTCTCAATAGTTATGGCTACGTGAGAACTCCTGCAATGGCCTAACAGCTAAGATGTGTTCATTTTAACTTGTCACAAAATATAGATTACAGTTCTAAGCATAATCCTAATTATTAATGCACAACGAATATACTTTGGCCTAGTTTTGGACATCATCTTCTCAAAAGAACTGTCAAAATAACATTTGTATAGCAAGCAGTTCTGAATGTCATTTTATTTGGTGAAGAGCCATGACCAAATGGTTCCACCTAATGTAACTTTTATTCACTGTATGAAAAACAAAGACTTAAAGGGAAAACTTAATTGAAAGGGAAGCATGTTTTCAAAGTGAAAAGACATTTTGGATTGAGAAATCAATGTGTTTCATTCTAATAGCATCTCGATTCAATTCAACTCTCAAAATACAGAGTGATTCTTCTATTCTTTGCTCCTGTGGACAGGAGATTTTCTCTCTCCATTGATTAAATTGGACATCTACATCCACCTACAGTACTGACAGTTTAGGCGATGCAAATACCTCTTTCTATTATGTTCTCGCCTCCCTCCCCTGTCCTTGTAACTGTTAATTCATTTGCTCTTTAAAATACGTTATTTGGAGGAAGCAGATGAGAAAGGCAAGGTCTCAGAATGACTGCAAGGAAAAACAGGCCAGCACCAAGTCAGGCTCACTGCTGACACGACATAGGAAAGTAAATGAGGAGATAATAATGACAGGATTTATTCCTGTCATTCTTCAATGAAGAATGTGGGAAAACACAGCTACACAATTGTCAAATCCCCTTTTCAGAGTGACTTAAATCATCCACAAGGCAGTGTATTCCACACAGCACAGAGAGAAAACTCAGGGTTTCTCTTTGAGATTACCAAGTGAAGAAATGAAAAGGTGGTTTCATGTTGTTTTTTGAGAGGGCCAGCATGGTCATGTCAGCATCCTCTTGTGTGTATGAACACAGTGTCTGCTTGTGGTTTCTTTCATATTTTTTTCAATCTAATTGAAAAAAGCTAAGAAAATCTTAATAAAAGATAGAAATAGAAATAGAAAATCGGGGTTTACAAATCTCAGGATATCAATAAATAAATAAATAAATAAAATAAAATGTCGATGTTGCTAGTTTTAGATGGAATCCTTGGTCTAATTAGAAATCTGGGTCTACAAAAAAGAGTATAAGAAGGAGGTGGAAATCAATATGATTCTCAAACTACCTTATCACTTAGAGGGATCATCTGTAGTCAGTTTAAGTCTGGTTTATGTTAGAACAATAGCAATTTCAAACATAAGCTTAAATAAGAGATTTTTCTTAAATAGATATTAGATAATATAATAGCAATATTACTGATATTATGTGACCTGCAGTCTGATTTATATTCTAATTTAAATACTTTGAAACCAATTGTAAATGTGTATATGCAGAAGATATTCATTACTCCAAAACAAAGAAGGAAGAAAAAAAATAACCTACATAAATTGATAACCTGAACATGTAATTATCACATATAATTATTGCTATAGGCCATATTCTCCTTCGTGTCAGTTTGATTTTGTCCTACACCTGATACCATGTAAGTGTTAACTTTAGCTGGACCCCTAATGAGTTAAGAATCTTTCTGCTAACAATGATTTTCTTGAACTCTTATTTTTGAAGTATATTGTGGCAGATATGTTCTAGCTTTTTTAGCATGTGTTGTGCACATTTATCCTGAATAAACTAATGACATGACAACAACATGCTGTATATTTAGACCTCAGGATTGTGTATTTGCTAAATAAGTGGGGAACAATGTAACTGGAAATTTCATAGTTTTAGTCCACAGATCCTCAAATGAAAGTAAAACTGGAAGCATATAACTTTTGTTTGTTTTAAATTAGCCACATAGCCACAGTGGAACAACCTGGCAATTTTGTCCGTGTCAAGAGGAGTTCATTTCTTGTGCTGCTAACATATCAGAAAGCACTAAAATGAAATCTTCCATCTGTCTTCATGAGTGCTAACTGTATTATTTGCTTTATTTATTTATTTATTCACTTTTGTCTGGCAATGTTGTAGATCTGCAGAAATGTAATTCAGAATTCCTTGCCCAGTTGGTGAGGCTGCCTGCTTGTGAAGGACTGACATGTCCTATTTATACCCTAGCTGTGATATGCAGTATTCAGTCGGACACTGCAAAACAAAGTAAAAAAAGAAAAAAATATATATGTATATAAAACCAGAAATGGCAATCCTCTAATTAGATAATGATCATGTGTGCCTTAAAATACAAAGCTGTGATCCCAACCATTTCATAGTTTTGCTTATACAAATTTAAGCACTTGGTCATCAAAAAGGACTTGTGTCCAGCTGTTCCCACCTGCACACATGGTGACTAATTAGCACATTGAGCCACCTGTGAACTGATGCATATTCCCCTCCATCAGGAAACAGTATTATCCACATTTCTGTGGAGTCTTCATTATGAGTACCATATTGCGGTGCAATATGTTGCAAATACAATATGACATATCAGATAACGCAAGAGTTTTCTACCTACCAGTTTTATTTTTGTCAGGTCTGTAATTCTGAGGCATGAGAGAAAGGCAGGGGGTTAGGGGCTTGAGGAATTTTACATGCTTATTTTAACCTTGGGACAGGCGCAGTCATGTAGCCATTTTCTTAGCCCCACATTTAATCAGCTGCTCAGATATATGTTAATCATGACCATACAACAGAAACATGTTGGAATTGCCATGCTCTTCCTTGGGCATGCCCCACTGGCCACTGTCACAGGTCTTTTGGCCTAGCACTGGAAAAACAGTTACTATTAACACTGAGATTACTTTAATTTCTTGTATGTTTCAATTTCACATCTGATTTAATGCTGTCACTTGTCCTCTGACCTTTCATGACTACCAGATGTGATAGTCATGATTTTTTTTAAAGGAACCCAGTTCCTTGTATGGAAGGATTCCCAGTTGGTTGCATCTTTCTGTTAAGGGCTGCTTGGCGTTCACTGCCAGAGAAGTCTCTGGGAACTGGTGAGAGATATTTTACAGGGTCTTTTTTGCCTGGACCTTTTTAGAAATGCCTCATTACAGGTTTACATCAGTAAAGAGAGGAAATGATCAGTAGATTAGAGTCTGTAGGAATTCATGCAGAAAAAGCCAAAACAGCAGAATAACCTGGACAATGTTCATTCTTTGATTTATGTTTAATTTTCCCCTGAGCTTCCGAATAGTTTCAGTATCAGTGATGTTTCTGTCATTTATTTGACTAGCTGGATTCAGATTAAAGAACTGTGTATTTCCAAGGAATCTGCATAATAGATATAAATATGCTGAGAAATTCCTCTCAGGAATGGCTTCTGTCTCTCTGGCAATATACTGAAACAACGTTGAAAATAAAACAGGAAAAGGAATTAGAGTTGCAAATGGCACAAACCCTATTTTCCTGTAGAGACCAGTACAGTTGTTTTTTTTCTTCCACGCAACCAGCCCAAATACATGTATGTGACCAAGACCCCCCACTAAAGTGCCTAAAATATGACTATGGAAGTGGAATGGAGTATCAGAGTTAAAGAGCTGCTAAGGAGGACATTGTTCCAAGGGCTTCCTTTCTTTAAAGGTCTGGAAATAGTTTAGACGTTCTTTCCTCTTCAAAGTTGGTACCAGAACTCAGAATACTTACAGATTTAAGAAGAGGAAAAAAAACTTACATGTATTCTAGAAAAAGGAAATCAGGATGAACTCGTCCTTGTGGAGCTCCAAGCTTAAAAATTCACATGCAGCAATGGTGCATGGACTTTTCTGATCAGGACCAGATATATCTAGGCAATTAAGTTGGTACCAAGCCTAAACTAAGAGGCTTTGATTCTTGCAAAGATTGTTAGCTTTGGAACCATGACAAACCTTTTTGATAAACTCTATCTGGATTTCAGGGCAGATGCCAGTAGACAACATTGCAATTACCAACTTGTGCATTTCCAATTTTGAGACTAATACAAGTAGAACAAGGTCCTTCAGCATATCAGTATAAAAATGATCCGTCTTCCATGTGAAATTTACAGCACACATGAACATGTGCTCTGCTTGAAGTCACAGACACATGGAACAAAGTTTTGCCAAACTCAAGATTGAAAATAGCAATAAAAAAAAAAGTTGTTCTCCTTTCCACAGTACTCTTCTTTTCTCCCCAGAAAATCATGAATTCCAGTAGCAAAATGTATTATTCTTCGCTAGCTTTTTTTTTTTTTTTTTTTTTTTTTTTTTTTAACTGGAAAAGGAAGAGTTAATGTGGGCTAAATTTCTTGGATAATCACAGGAAACTAGAAATGCCTTCTACTGTGATATTTGACAGCAGTGGAAACTGCTCAAGGTTATTCATCCCTCTCACCATTGACCTCTACATTCAACTACATTCAATAAACATACAGCTGAAAGATGACAGCAGCAGGGAATTTGTCAAACTCAGCCAGAGACCATGGATTAGAAGAAACAACCTGTGCAATGATTGTCTGAAAAAAAAATATTCTGTAAAAATGGCATTCCTCTCACATAAAAAATCATCTCCTTAAGCAAACTCAGACGTGCTTTAGAAACAAAGCATTGTTTGGATTTTGCTGTTGTCATTTAACTGATGAGCAAGAAGTGCTAGAAGCTTGCTTTTAGGCTTTTCCAAATCTTTTTTTTTTTCTTTTTTTTTTTTCTTTTTTTTTTTCTTTTTTTTTTTCTTTTTTTTTTTTCTTTTTTTTTTTTTTTTTTTTGCATATTCAACAGCAGTTGTTTATATTCCAGCAAAGTACATCTGCCTATGATGGGGACTTACATAGCTGGCCAAGACCATCTAATGTGTAGATATGTAGATCCTAGATTGATGAAGTCCAGTGATCCTTTTGGAAATGGAGGACAGGCAAAGGAAAGAGAAAGGATTACAATTTTTGTCCTCTCACCTGAAATCTTGTAAATGGCTAGTGCAGACCATAAGTTTTTTGCACTTACTCTCTAGTGTGGTTCATTTATATCTGAAGAAAACTGCCTTTCCTGGTAATTATTTATGTCCATTGAACTTTTGGCCTCTTTGCATAATTCAAGACAATATATTCTATTTTTGTAAACACCGTTCTGTAAGAAAAATGTGTGGAAATCTTAGTGTTTTGTTTTTACATGAATCACAAAACAGCCAATAGTTTGTGACAGCTCCTCATAGCAGTGTTCAGCTTTTGAATACAAGTTTCAGTAAAATTGCTGAGATATTTTTGACTCATATGGTGAAAAGTTATACGTACAGCCAATTTCTAAAAGCAAAGATAACTCATTTTCCTTACTAAGTTTGGCAGAAACAAAAGTCTGAAAGGAGAGATGTTCTAGTCAAAATATAGTCATCAGAGGTTTCTGTTTAATTAACATGTTTTTGCAAGGTGTTTCTGTAAAGCTTCAGCCAAATGTATTCTTATTCGCTATTTACTTCTCATTGTGTTTCCGTTTAAAAAAGCTTATGAAAAATTCTGAAAAAAACAGAAACAATGCAGTGTGCACAAACTAAACAGACTAGTGGTCTATCATTCTTTCACTGATTTGTAAAATACTTGCAAATAACAAATATATATGGAAAAAAAATAATATTTATTTATGAAAGATTCAGTGAGTAAGGTACTAAATTAAAAAGGAGAACTATTTTAAATAAATAGTTCTGTTCTCATTATTGGTTCTCTATATCAAACAGTCCTTCCCTAATTGATTTTTTAAAAACATTTTCTTCTTTTGAAAGAAGTGAAATCTACTTTACATATCCATCATGCTTATTTTATACATCTTTAATGGATCAAATTGTTTTCATTAAGGTCTGCAATTATCTGTGACTGAAATGTTGACTGGATATAAATAAAGACCCTGGTTTGCTTGTTGCTCTTAATTATGTGTCTTTGATTTTCATGGCATGCATTTCAGAAAACTTAAAGAAATGTAATTACTGATGAATGTCTCCGGTAGGGTGTGATTACAGTTCAGTCTCTCTTACAGCTATACAAGTTAAAATTTAAATATAAATGCTATGCCCTGAACACTGGTACTAAATTTCTTAATTAATAGTAATGAATGTGTGTGTGAAGAAGTTTGTTTGTGTCTGAAGTATTTTGACATCAAAATTAATTACACACAGAGAGACCTAAAGAGAAATAATATTGCTGCTCTAAAGGTCAAAAGGCAGAACTTCTAGTTTGGAGGAGATTTTCATTTCCTTTCAATCTGATCAAATCTGTACTGTCTTAAAAATATTTATCAATTGTGATGTCTTTGTCATAGTTGAGGTAATCTTTTTCTTTGTGTTCATTTTGGTAGAGATGATCTTCATAAAGCCAAAAATTCTTATGAGTAAGGCATCAAACAAATCCTGAAACCTGTACCTTCAGTTTTTTGGATTGTAGTCATATATATATCACTATCAATGAAACCACAGGGATTTATCCTACTGGCTAGTTGTCCATAGAGAAATGAAGCTGAAGAAATTCTCCACTACAGCATTAGACAAGGCAGACTCCGTATTAAATCTGCTTGCTCTTTACTTTCAGGAAGTCAGTTCTGAGCCTTATGGATATGTTCAGGCAGGAGCACTGTGTGATCTCAAAGTAGCTGAAGGGCATCAGATGCCCTATTTCTGCCACTGAGATGTGCCTCAGCAGACAAGTAATAGATTATAAATTTCTGAAAGGATTTTTCAGTCATGCATTTTTACCATATCCATAAACCAACCACAAGATTTCAAAGAGCATGAAAACCCCTTGTACCAGAGGATTTTGTAGCATAGATAATACTGTAGAAACTCTCTGTACTGTCATTTTGACACAAATAATTGGGCATGGAGCTGCACATACACAAAACAAGAAAAAATTCTTTATCACATACTACCACACAGGATGTGTAACATAGTGTTACAATTGTAATAATCCATCACTGTCTTTCTGTATTGAAATTGAAAACAAAAATACTGTGTTTGGACTGAAAATGAAATAAAATAAAATAAAATTGAACACCTGTGATACATTTTGGGATTATATTGTTGCTGGTATGTCTGCAAAATTGAACTCTTTTTCTGTTCCACTTCAAATTCATTGCTGGGTAAATCAAAAGTCAGTTTCCAAAGATGAGGATCTGCCATTTTGTAATTAAAGTGTTGTTTATTCTGAACAATTTGGGTGCATATTTATCATTCCCTGCAATGTTACTTCATAGAAAATTCAGCCGTTTCTTCTGGCTTGCTTTCTCTCCCTTTCTACCAATGGGATAATTGCATTGCTTATGGCTTGCAAAAATTTGTGATTTATGTTTGTAAACTGTAATCTGGCCATTTGTGCGATGTAGACTGAGAGCTGTGGGCAGCATATGTAATATGTACAGATTAGAGATGTGTGCACATTCCCCTATTTCTAGTTTGCTTCTAGATGGGCTGCAGCCAGAAGAGAGAAAGGTGTGAGCCATTAGCTGTGACATGCTTGAAAGGTGATGTCAATGGAAAACAATTTGCTTATGGGCAAGGACAATTGTAAGGGGGGAAACTGAGATGAAAAAATTTATGCTGTAGTAGTTTGGGGGATTCTTTTTAGTCTTGCACAAGTACCTTTTCTTTTTGTCAGCACTTAGTATCTTGTGCATAATTTGTGTGCCAAGCCACTTCACAGGTAGGATATGACTCTCCTCCATCTACATTTGAGTGCGTTTGAATTCATGCATAACTAACTCTTCTTGCAAAAGCCCTGTTATGACAGTGTATTTTACTAATGTGTGATGGGACAGCTTACTTTAGAAAATTTCAAATAAGCAAAACCTATACATGTATAGTCCCTGTCCAAAATGCTGTGCTGTTTCATTTCAAAGTAGCTACTGCCTGCAGTCTATGTGGCAGGACCAGTAATGTGGCAGATGTGGAAGAGGCAGAATTGTAAACTCTGACTCTGTCACTGCTTATGTTCTCCCTGTACTAAGAGTACTACAGTGTGTTGCGCCTACTCTGCTGTCATCTCAGGTCTTTTCTGATCCAGATGAGGCAAAATGCTGACATTTTGAAGTTTATGAAACTTGAAACAGAAAATGCACATGCCAATAGGCAAAACCAAACATTTTAAAGAAAACTCCCTGTTTAAAACAGCTTTCCTTTAAAGTGGGGAATTGGGAAGGAAATCCTCCATGTTTCACTTTTTCCTCAAATGTCTGTTGTTAAGGGTATAATCTTAAGCCATTTGTTAGAAATATTTGTTCTGTGTCTGTGGTGAGGGATCAGATTCTATCAGAATGTGACTTTGAAAATCCAGTATCTACAGCAAGCACCAGAGGACATTTTGTATATTCATTAAACAGCAGTTTTAAATGTTCACTGATGTGCCTGAGTCATGACACAAAGCAATACATCTCTTCTTCCACACTTGTAATACCTCAGATGTTTTGGTAAACAGGCACATAAATTTGATTTGTTTACTTTTTGATCTTCTGAAAGATAAACAGTGCTCCTACCAGGGAATGTCAAACATACTTATGCCATTAAAAATATTTTCTTCCAAGCAGATAAACAACTCTTTAACACCTAAACCAGGTAATTTTATTTTTCAATTTACTCTGTTGTAAACCTGGAAGACTTATTTAAAACGCTAATTTAGAGAAATTGTTAATTCTCAGTGAAAACAGACTTCAAAGCTCAACTAGTGTCTCACATATCCGAAATTAGTTTTTTTTTTTTTTTTTTTCTTTTTTTTTTCTAAAATAGCATCTAAATAATACCATCATTGCCTTGTTAGGGATAAAGTATGCATTTGCCTGAGACTTTGTATGCTAGAATAGGTGAACTCTTTTATTCAGGATATATGGTATTTGTGTCAAGTTTTCCAGTTTGTGCTTTAGTCTTCCATGTCACAGAGGAGAATACCGTACTGCAAAAGCTTGTTATTTCCCTTCATTGAATCATTATTGAAGTGGTGGACTGCAATAATGAGAAAACTTGTAGATAGAATATAATGCATTACCATGTTAAAGGGTTTGCGATACTAAACAGCAAAACCTCTGCAAAAATTTCCTTGGGCTGAGCAGGATGATAGCAGCAAAGCAGAACAGGCTGATTTAACGGCTATTGCATATCAAACTTTGCAGCCCATCACTGAGTTTCCAGGACTTACTTGCAAATCAGTCCATGTCTTTTACAAAAGTTTATCCTGGAATCTGCGCTTGATTTCTGTGTTGTCTTTATTATTGTTGTTTTTTAATCACATCTAAAGGTTGCTTTATGAACATGTTTTTCTATGGGAGCCAAAAAGGCAAACAAGTCTGATCTACTGGCTGGGAAAAGGTATCAGCTATGTAAGAGGTCAAGAGGTCTGCCTTTACCAAGTACTGAATATCACCCTGATGATGAAGAAAAGGTGAAGAAATATGACTCTAGGTCTCTAAGCAGTGTTGGTGAAAGAATCCAATATATCTGTAGTTTAATATATCAAAAATGCATGAAGAATTAACATTCAGAGGATGGAAGCTTCTGATGTAGAGGCAGAGATTCAGAAATCACTAGACTGCTTCTTCTGAATTGTAAACAAGTCACTCGCTCAATGAAGAAATGTGAAATGTGTGCAGAGGTGAACTAGCTACAGGTGGAGGCTGGAAGGGTAGAGCAGCTGAGTGGGCAGGTTTGGGTACCTCGAGTAACATAGAAAAAGATGGAGAAAACTGGGAGTGCTTTGGGTATGTGAGGAATGTTTCGAAACTGTCCTGAAGAAACCTTGGTTTCTATACTAGATTTCAGTGTTGTGCCTTTAATAATTTTGCTCTCATCTCACTATCCATTCTATCCTCTTGCTTGGGAATTTACAGGCTCTTGTTAAACATGGTTTCTTTTCTAGCATTTGATGTAATTATCAGAGGAATGGAGTTAAGGCTCTCTGTCTTGGCTTACTCTTATGATTTACATCTCATGTATTCATTGCACTCTCTCCAACTTGTAAGTGGAGAGTGTGGGAAACTTTTTTTCTTGTGTGAAGGAGTTTTATCACTCTTTTAAAAAGCCAGCTTTGAGAAGGTGGTCTACTGAAACACCAGCTCCCTGTCCTGAACGATTTGTCTTTTAATACACAACATTGTGCCAAGAGTACAAAGAATGAATTCTTACTGATTCAGATAGAACCCTGTTTCAAAGCAGTCTTTGAAATGTTCCAGTGTCTGTTGTCATAAAGGATGTTCTGCCAGTGTAGTAATAATCAGTCCCGAGGGAAGCCCCAGAGGAGGGACATCTGAATTACAATGTGTAGCAGGGACAGAGGAGGAGGAGGGAGTGTAGGTAGCCCACATCCCAGGAGGTGCTTGCTGGAGATGGTTTAACTTTCCAGCTTGGGAACTAGAGACAATTTTTTCCAGCTGGCTTTGTTAAAACACACTGAAGCTTTCCTCCACAGCTCCAGTTTCATGTTCCCACTGTTTCAACTGCACGTTGGGGGGAAAAAAACCAAAAAACATAGTAAAACTTGATGTATTGTGTTTGTCCAAATTTTCAGCTTCTCAGAATTGCGCAGGACTCAACTGATCTACAGGGAGGGAAATGTTTGCTTGTGGTCTTGAAATCCATAAGATCTTGAGTCTTTCTAGATTAATATAGAGGCACAGAAAATAAATAAATAAATAAATCACTAGAGATTGCCTCAAATGCCAGTCAAAATAATGACTTTTCAGAGTATTAAATGATATTTAATGCTGTTTTTTTGTTTGTTTAATGTGCTTTATCTTCCTTTCCTCTCTCCATAAAAGTTTATCAATCCTTAAAGTGTTGTTTCATAGAAAACCCAGAGAATAAGAAAATTTATTCTTATAAACATAATGTCAAATTACCAAGATTCTATTACATTGTACCTGATGAAATAAAAGTGTATAGCTAAATGTATTACTATCTATGGCCGATTATATTTTCAGCAAAGTTTCTTCCTTTGCTTATGTTAGAGATCACAGTGCTTATGTTTGGTAAAGTCTCACAGGAACACAAACAAAATCTGTGGTGTGTTTAATTATTAAATACACAGTAGAGCTGCCAGAAAAGTTGGAGAGAGAATTGAGTGTTTTTGTTTTGTTTTGTTTTTATTCTAATGTCATTTTGGTCCTCACTAAACCTGTAACCATTCAGCATAGTAGCAGAAGCTTATCACACCATTGCACAAGCTCCCCATGCATGCTGTTAGGGAACAAACAAGTTGCAGAGGGAACTTAATGGGACAGTGCCCTAATATAGAAAACAAACAAACAAACAAACAAAAACAGACATGTCTGAGGACAGAAGGAAAAAAAAAAAAAAAAGTCAAGTTGAAGAAATGAAACTAAAACAAACCAAAAAGCACAACCCTGAAAACAAGATATTTATGCAGTTATAGGAAGATGTATTAGCCAGCTTCATTCATGCATAGAATTGAATGCACTTCCATTTTATTTTTTCTCATTCTCTCTCTCTTCTCCTCAGTGGGATATTTGCAGTCAACACAGTTTATGTTTGGAGTTAGGGGTTTTTGTAAGATAAATCAAGTTAATTTCACTGTTCCAGCAGAATTACTTCAGAGCATGATTTAGGGGAAAAAAAAAAAAAAAAAAAAAAAAGGAATTTGGAAGCTACCCCAAAGAACTGGTAGGAATGATGGTTATAGGAAAGTTTATGTAGGAAGATCTTAACAAGTATGATGAGATTATGAGTAAAATTAAGTGACCATTTTGTCTCACATTCTTCAGTGCACTGAAGAATGCCTTTTCTGAAGCTATTAAACACTTAACCAGGACACACAAATGGGCAGCACAAGAGAACTTTTGCATTGTTCTGAAATCTTTAATAGTTCAATGAGGTGTGATCTGCAGGTGTACCAGTGTTACAGAATTGCATAACCATTCTCATTGTACATATTTTAGAAGGGCTTGCCAAATGGTGATACTAGTGGATGCTTTTGCAGTAGTGCCTTAAAAAATGTGTGTGTGTATTCTGATAACGCCAATCACAATGTGCTGTTCTTAATCAAGTAAAGTGTTACATGCATGGTGAGCTTCCATTATGAGGAATAAAAATACCTATATATAATTTTAAAAGCCATGTGTCAACCTCTATAGGTGCTAAAAAACAATGTTTCAAAGGATCAAGTACTAAATGTCTATTTCCTTATTTTAAATAACTATGTCACAGTTCATTCAGAAGTATGATTTGTGATTTCCAAGAAAAGGAATCTTTGCTGGGTGTTTTAAATAGCAATAACTAACAAAATTAGGATAGAAAGAATAAACAGTACACAGTCAATAAAGAATGGTGACTTCAGATGCAATCTCAGAATTGTAAAGTTGCTGTGAGCATACTTAGAAGTTTTATGGCTGAGGATAATTATTTTTTGACACACTGCACACTTGACGCTGTATGACAGACATAGATTTCTTAGAATTACCCTTCACTATTTCAGTTTCTAGTCTGCTGTTATCTCTCAAAGTGGCCTAAAAATCTATTTTTTATCAATTTCACAAAAGTTAAGTATATTTGTAATGACATAGCATCATAAAATAGTTTAGAATAGCTATTAATAATGATCATTTTTTAATCAAATCTGTGCTCCTTTTGTAATGTCATTTTGTGTGTGCATGCATTTTGTGTGTTGTATGCATGGCTACACCTGACATATTAATGAAGTTTCAGTGCTATACTCAACTTGCTAAATAAAGACAGAAGGCCAAGCTACTCAGACCTTCAGCTGTAGTCAGAGTGGGTATTGATATACCTCATGTGAATGAATATCAGTGGGCCTCCTCTGATCCAGGACAGCTGCCCAATTCCTTATGATGTAATTGGAATGTGGTATAGAGAAGAGTATGTACAAGAATATCTACCTGAAGAAAGCTGAAGTAAAGCCGCACTGTTCTCAAAAGGTAGAAATTATAAAAATATTCAGGCAAAGTCATGATTTTTTTTGGCAGCACATAGCTTATGTTTGTATTCTGCTGCTCAGTCACAGGTTCCTGAGAGATAATGGTACGAAAAGTAAAGGGACCTGCTGTGGCAGTAATGTCTAAGTTACTGTCCAGGTCCTGCATAATGGCCAAAGTTCACACATTTGTCAGAAGCCATTTTATAGTACATGAAGCACTGTCATCTTTCAATGATGTACACTCGGAAAGCTGTAGCATTAAATTACCATTTAGAAGTAGTACATGATCAACAGCCATATCTGAATTATATCACTGAGTTATTGTACCTGATGACACTGCAGGTGATAACTTCAGACTCAAAACTGCTTTGTTACACGTGTTGCCAGAGAGTTTGATTTATCTTAACCTTCCTGCATTGTAAGCTGAGACAAAACTCTAATTTCATTTTGAAAGTCCAAATTTATGCCCCTTTTCTTTTGCTGTAGAAATAATGCAGTCAGCTGGGCTTGTTGGAACTGTCACTAGGCCTTTTGATAGCAGCACAGTTAAGGTCATCAGAAGCCGTGTGTGATCTGCATCACTCTATGTTTGCCACCAAGTATGCACATAGGTACTGCTGGAGCAGTTACTTGCTAAGGTTCTGAAACTCGTTCCTGTGTTTGATCCCTAGTCTAGAATGAATTCAATGTAGAATAATTTCAAGGTAAAACAGGATTTTACCTTCACAGTAATAAGCATGTTAAGGAAATAAAAGTTTTCAGGTTCCATTATACTGTCTGTTGAATCTGACACATTTTGTTTTCTCTGAGGACATAAAGTTAAGATTTGAGCCCTTTAGGAATATAAGGCTGTAAAAAAATAAAGTAAAATAAAATAAAGTAAAATAAAATAAACAACAACAACACCAGAAAGTATTGTCCTCCATCATCACAATCATTCTATAGACAATGTTAAATCCAGGAAGAGAATATTCCCTCTGTAACTCCACCCTGACTACTTCTCTTTCACATACATGTTTACTTTCTAAATTGAGAGAATAGTTTTAACATGTAGTTATGAGGAAGCGTTGAAGCTTTTGAGATGCTGAAATCAATAAAAAATAATTTCAGTCCTGTTAAGACTGTCCTGTTAACAACCTTAAGAGCCTTGTCCTGTTGTTGCTGTGTGGCTCTCAGCAGTTTGAGTTTGCCTACTTCTTTACAGGGGAAAACAATTTATATAAATTGATAAAAAATCAAGTGGTGTTTGATCTTTTCCATGGCAAGCTATCAAAAATGTTTTTTATATAGATCTAAATTTTCAAAATCTGGTGCTGGTGGAGAAGCTTAGCCCTTTAACTAGGGCAAATTACTATTATGTCGTAAGTCCTTCGCAGCATTTTTTATGTTGATTACAATGCAAAACAGTTTTGCAAAAAGTGATGAAAATGTCAGATTTCCTTTTAAAACAGGGATGGATTTTATGTCAGTGATAGCTAAGCAATGGATGAAGTGGAATTACTTTTAAAGTATCTTTTCTGTGCTTGAATTTTGAGGTGTCTTGATACCTTATCTTACCTCCTCCTCACTTTGTAAAGGAATTCTGAGGATGCATGAATCCTTGTTGTTGTAGCATCAGATTGCTCCAAGGTGCAGCTCTCATTACATTTTGGGAGACAGGTCAACACCGAATTTCAGAGGCTTCTTTCCTCCCTGTTGAGCCCAGGGTGACTTGCATTGCCACTTGTCTTAGCCTGGTCCATGCCCTTCTTAGCCTGGGGCTCTGAAATTTGCCCTCAGGCTCTTCTTCCTGAACATAGCTCTCGCCTCTTGTCTTTCATTACTGTTTAGGTAGTAAACTCATGGACATGGGCTTTCTCATTCCACATGTATGTACAACCAGAGACAATTTTATGCAACAGAAATCGGGAAAAAGACTGGAGGCCTCAAGCCAAGGGAGAGACACCTCCTGGACTATGGGGTAGTGTATGGAGAATTCATGATATGTTTGGGAGGAAGAAGCAGCAGCCCAGGCATTATCCCAGCAACCATCTGTGGCTAAATTAATTTTGGGTGCTGCAATGAAATTGGACTTTTGCTGGTTTACTTTACATTGTATTGCAATGGTTTATATAGGTGTGAACTGGCCATATCAACAGGCAATATCACAGCTGAGAGATCAGGAGGCTCTTTAACAGCTCTAGCTTGATTCCTTGCTGTTAACTCCATGTGGGCTCATACCTGGGAGACCTTTTATGTGAATTATGGGATCATTCAGGTGTCCACATGTTCACATAGGCTTTTGAATTGATTTTCTTTCTTTTTTTTTTTTTTTTTTCCTGATAATGTAATTTTACATTTCATTTCTTTTATACTGTTTGAAGCAAACCTGGAGTTTCTGACAGAAAATTACAGACTCAGTCCCACAAATACTGACTTTTCTATTATTCATTGATTGTCCCTGGTGACACACTGCAGGGATGCCAGGAGACTGTGATTTCTGAATTTGGAGTTCTGCCTGCGGACAGAGGACTCAGCCTCAGCTACTGAGAATGCCAGGCAGCTCTTGGATGAAAAGGGTTCTCTGGCCTGCCGTGAATAGCAAATGCATTGTCTGGAGCTAGCCTGTGTTAGAGATAGGCTCTTCTAGCCTATGTGCAAAGTAGAAAGGTAGATAAAGTCAGATAAAACTGGGAAATAATGCAAGGAGAAAAAAGAAAAAAGAAAAAAAAAAGTAAAGAAAACACAGTGGCAGCATTAGGAGTGGTTGATTAGAGCAGTTTCTAAGGAACTGAGAATTGGGGGGTGTGAATCCTCTGTCAGTGGTAGTAATTAAATATTAGGTATCTACATTCTAGATGAATGCTCCCATAAAACATAGTCTCATGGCATCTGTCATGTTTGGCTAGGTTTAGAAAAAAGCAGACCTGCTTTTCAGTTCTCTAAAGAAGGTTCTGAGTACTACATACCTAACCGGATTTTAAGTAGGGAATGTAGGATGAAGGATTCATTACCCAGTAAAATAATGTAAAGTGCATAAACATTATCACTTGATATTTACTACTCTTCCATCATTAGCATTTCCTCTCTCAAAACCATCCCCAGGCCTGATTCATGTGTTTCAATTAATGTTGTTGTTGGCTTTATTTTTTTTAAATGAAAGAACAAAAATAACTGCAGACCAATTACAATTTGCGAGAATAAAATACATTTTTAAATCGTGCATGTTTCAAGCAGCTGCAATACCTCTTGTAATATGTTTTTAGTAATGTAAGAAACAACCCTAATCTCTAAAATAAACTCATCAATGTCCTCACAGTGAATTTGGGCCACCATTCTCAGCATGTAGGTGGTAAAAATCTGTCATTCAATCTGGAAGCCATAGGAATATATTTCCTCTCTCCATATGAATTCCCATTCTGTTTTGTGCCTGTCCAGAGTGTGGACAATTTCCTTTAACAAGGACTGAGGAACAGACTGTCTCATTTACAGTCTCAACAAGCCATAGGGTTCATGACATTGCCTATTGTGGCATACTTGGCACTCTGAAGGATATTGCTATCTAGGTGGTAGTTCAGTAGCCAGCTCCTATCCTTTTGCTAGGGTTTTCATTAAGAAATGTCTTGGAAGATTATATATATGAGTTAAAATTTCCTTGATACCTAAAGCAGAAATGTTAAGAGCCAAACAAGGTCTTTGTACAGAGCAGAGAATTGGCAGCCACAGAGTCAACATGAAAACTGATGAGTGATAGAAAGGACTCAAAAACTGAATAGTTGACAATACTTAGTTGAAGAAAATAAATTGTGCAGACCTCATCAGCTTGTTTTCTGTGGGTGTGGAAATAAAAGGCAAAGTAAATGAATGATCTGAGGAAAACATTTCAGAATTTTTGTTCTATATACCAGAGAGGGGTGTCTGTATCCCTACATATATATATGACAACACAGAAGTAATGAGAAAAGATGTGTTTGTAGGGGGAGAGTGATTAAAAGGAAAGGTTTAAAAAAGTTTTCAATGGTCAGAAAACATCTGCAAGTTAAATAAACAATTATTGATATCCTATGCAAGTTCTTCTCTACCACTGAATCATGCATAGAAATTGCAATGAAATG
Organism: Anas platyrhynchos; assembly: GCF_047663525.1. Taxonomy (NCBI): domain Eukaryota; kingdom Metazoa; phylum Chordata; class Aves; order Anseriformes; family Anatidae; genus Anas; species Anas platyrhynchos. The sequence continues at coordinate 11,740,797 of NC_092596.1, forward strand.
AACAGGATTTTTTTAATGAATATCCATGTCAAGAAATGGTGAGATTAAAGTAGATATTTCTCATTGTTTGTGAAAAAATGTCTCTGCATAATTACTTCTGCCAAAATGTCATTGCTTTAGAGTTCTTCTGGAGGGTTGCTTTTCAAAGTTTGTTTTATTGCAGTCTTTAAAGATAATGCAAGGTTGTATCTCTACTGCTTCAAGTGAGAAGGAATTTAAACTGATTCCTGTTTTTCTTTTTACCTGACCTGGCTATGCATGCTGTGCCTTTCAGTCTCTTCAATGTTTATATATTGCCTTCTGTAATAGTTTTCATTTCAACAGAATGCACATTCCCGAAAGTCACTGGAAAGTTGGGACATACCAGTTAGCAAATATTGCAATGATTTGCACAGCCTCAGTCTGAATCTCTATTCAAAACAGTCTTTATATGGATCTTTGAATACAAACTGTGCTTCTAAAATATGTCTTAGCAGGTTACTTTTTGCTTTCTACCTTCTTATCTTGTACCCAGCAGTAACGAATAATGGTTTTCCAGGATCCTATTACATTGCACAGGGCAACTTGGAGAATATGGATACAGGTTAGTAAACTGCATATTTGGATTAACTTTCCATATAGAGTTCTTGGGAAGAACTCTGAGTCTCCTTTAATTTGCACTGAAGTCAATTCTGCATAACTAGGTATGTTTTGTTGAACCCTAGAGCTGTCTCAAGCTTGTCTCGTGCAGTTGTTAACATGAGAATATTCATAAACCATATTAAGGTGAAAAAAAAAAAAAACAAACACCACAGGTTTTCTTCTCCCTCTATCCTCAGTCTTTTAGGCAACGTAGGAGGCTTTGTAGGATTTGACATTTGTAAAGGATACAGCTGCTTTCTTTTAAGAATGGCCAGTGGAACAGAAGAGAGTTTTGTTACTGCCCTGCAGCCTGGTGATTAGAGCATTCTCTGAAAATTGGAAGTCTTGTACAGCTACCTAATTGGATTAAACTTTCATGTTTCCTTTTAAGAGACATCCCTGATGTTTGGAAAGTCCTTCTGAATTCACTGAGTGAAGGAGTATGCAACTCCAGCACATTAGTGAGCAGAGGAAAGTTTCCAGATTCTGTTTCTTAATTCCTATGGTTTTCTTTGGTACTATATTATTAATGAGCTGTTAAATAGAAACATGTAAAAACAAAACAAAGCTCCAAATACAACTACTACCTTTGCATCCTCCACAAGAAAAAACAAACAAACAAACAACAGAACTTGACACTGATTCCCACATGCTTGTCCTACAAAATCTTCTTTTCTTAACCCCATGGAAATCCTCAATCCTTTTCTTGCTTTACTGTAGATTTGGTTACAATATGAGCTTGACTTTCTGGTCACCAGAAAGACCACAGAAATGGGATAAGAATGTATTGTGGATGTAACCCAGTGGTAAATAATTACCTATTATTTTCAAGGAAGATCAAGGTCAGAATTATAACTTAAGAGAGTGTGTCCACAGCATCTTTCTGCTTGGGTGTCATCTCTTCAAGGAGATTTAAGGCAAATGTCAACCTACGGCCTTCGGGTTTATGTAATGTTTTGTGGGGATGGTTTCTGAGCTACAAAGTGTGGATCTATTTTTTCCTATCCTCATTATTTGAGTAGATATTCAGGTATGTGGTGTGGGATCTTTTTTTTTTTTCTTTTTTTTTTTTCCTCCCAGTTTTCACACACACTATAATCTGAGTGCGAAAAAGAGAGAGAAAGAGAGGGAAGAGGAAAAGAAGAAGGCAGGCAGGCAGGAAGTAATTCCTATGTTGTCAGAGTAGACCAGAGGAACTACATAGCCCTTTTTTATCCTATCAATTTCTCTCAAAGGTAGATAGAGCTGGAAATTTTCTTTGATCTCTACATGTTTCTGATATCCTGAGCATGTGCTTTCTCTGAAGAGCACTGCTCACTGTGCAGGAAATTTTAAGGTGTAATTTGTTTTCAAGCTACCACCAATTTTACTCAGCGGAAGAGAACACTTTGTGTCAATTTTATCTGGTGATGGCTACAGTGATATATACTTTTTTTTTTTTTTTTTTTTTTTTTTTAATCTGCAGCAAAAAGGCCATGGTAACTCTCACAGACCCTGCCTATGTGCATTTTCTGTGAATTAAACAAAATAACATAAATAAAGCAGTGCCAATCATGAAAAAATATGCCTATCCCTTTTCAGAAGTAGTTGAAAGATAATTTAGAGGAGTAGTTGAAAGTTAATGTAGAGGGGAACCAAAAGTCAGGTAGAGTTCACTTCTCTCTTCATTTTTAGCCTAATTTTTCAGTAAATGGAGACTATGAACTTTCTATATGCTCTTGGGAAAATGTCAGGAACTTACATTCAGCTATCACATTTGAAAGCTCTGACAAATGAATCCATACTTGTAACCCACTAGCTAGTTTCCATGATACCTGTCCTCGCTCTTTTGCCCACTCTGTATTACATGTGAAATTGTTTCAGTTTTCAGGTATGGATCCTGTCTGTTTAGTTCAAACAGTAATGGCTCATGCATTAATTCTGACCACTGCCAACCAGGATCACTTGTGACTTGATACTGCTTTCAATTACAGTGCTGCAGTATTGGAGACAGCATAAATGAACTTTAGGGCTGGTGAAGTATGGTGAGCAAGAGCTCCCCTACAGTGGGGTTTGGTGCCAAATTTTGGTTCATATTACTGCTTGCCTGCAGAAGCACGGTGTTGTTGGATAATCCAACTAATGCATCACTAGTGAAAGTAAGGAATTCCTAGTGGCACTTACTTGCTGGGCTGATGGCTCTTGACATGTCTCGCTGTTTCTACCTGCCCTATATGTCTTTGCACACAATGGTGATGTGCAAGGTGAAGACCGGGTGGCCTAGGATAATTCAAATAAAGGCCTAGGATTCATCCCAGGCCATACACAACAGGAATAGGAATGTTGGCTACATTTATGATCATCCTGAACTTTGGGACATAATGGAGAAGTAGACAGGGTTTTCATACCACTTTTTGGAAAAGCAAGCTTTTGACAAGTGCTGGTAGAGCTGTCTGTAGAAAGCCGATCCACCAAGTGTTCATATTGGCCGATTATTACTTTTAACTAATAACACATTGATTTGGAGAGATTTGCTTCCAGACTGAGGACAACAGCATATCATTTCCTGTTCTCTTTCCACTGCTTCTTTCAAAAACCCCACTTCTTTGTCCCTGGGTTATTTGTAGTATTGGATATGGCACAGATGTAAGTTATCTATAGCACAGAGGACAATCCGTATTGCTGGTGCTTTGTGCAGGAGTTTAAGCATGCACTAGCACAGCTCCAGGCTTGGATGCAGCCAAAGCATACAGCTGAGGGATCTGTTTGCAAAAGAGCCTGTTTAGCAGTACATGCACTCATTGTCAGATACCATCCAGACCATTACTTTGGTCTGCTTGTTTTGGTAGCTGAAGTTAGGTACCTTTAAAGGCAGCAAAAACAGGAATATGTAGAGCTTAGGTCCTCCAAATCATACAGTCATTTGGAGCTGAAATAATTCCACCTTGTGATAAAGGCAATTACTGCTTTACAGAACAGGAAATATTTGAGTTAGAAGAAGGGAAGACTCAGAATAAAGCCGAATCCATGGTCTTGAACAGACATAAGTGTGCTAGTTCAGCATTTAGTTCACAGGAAGTACATGGTGAATACGTTAGCCCACTTACATGGGTCTGTTTTTACTGAACTATTGCAAATCCAGAACCCAGTTCCCATGTTGAATGAGAACAAGGATAAGAGATACCAGTAGAAATTCAAAGTGTCTGTTGCTTCTCCTTATTCCCTGTTTTAGGATAGGTAATGTAATTTAGTGAAGTTCTGGGTGCTTATCTAAAAGACTCTACCTAACTTTAAATCTTCTTGTGACACAGTGCTCTTTGCAAGGGGGTTACACAGAAGTTAAACTGTAGTGCGACCAAAATCAGGGCAATAAGATCTGTGTACTGGCATTTGAGAGCAAAATTTGACCACCTGAATTTTGAAGAAGCTGCGAAGAAGTCTGGATGTTGCAGTGCATGTGTCAGAGAGTAGTGTAAAGGCTTGTCATATTTTGGCTCAGAGCCTTCAGATATGATTTGCAGCATCCTTGCAAAGAGCAAGCCTAGGTAGCTGAGTGATGAGCATGGAATAGACAAAGATTTCAGATATCCACTACAAATTAATTTTTTTTCTCTTCAGGAACTACCAACATATCACATCCACAATGCCCCAAAGCATCCTCCCAGCCAGTTGGCTCTTAACAAGAATAGAACCAATTTCTTAATCCTTACTACCACCTCCTGCCAACACACTATGGAAATAGCAGATATATCTGTTTCAAAAAGCATTTGTCTGCTTTCATAGCCAGGCGTAGTGCTTCAGAGGTGACAGCTGGTGTAGGAAAGAAGCACTTATTTATACATGCACATATATATATAGCAACGTATCACTATATATGAATATATACATAGATATATATAGAAATGTACATATATTCATATAGCAAATGTGCTCATGTTTGTGTATAAAAAGGAAGACACCAAGGAAACCAATGAGATGCCACTTTTCCAGTTCAATTTTATGTCTTAATGCTTTAGCAGGGACAATGTGCTTATCCCTAGTGAGCAGCAGGCAGAGTAGACCTTCTCTTGCAATGATTTCTAAGGTTGGCAAAGTATACTTTTATTCTTAAGTTGACATCAAATAAATACTTAAATATGAAAAAAAGATCAACTGTCTTAATTCTCCTCTTCATAAAAAAATAACAGTCCTGCACTCACCATTTACTGAGAGTGACTCAGTAAATTCTCAGTAATGACATCTGTAGTGAAGAAAAGTACCAAGAGAATCCTAAGGGAGGCAGCTGAGTTTTAAGTTGTCTAAGAACTGCATCACCTCAAAGGGAAAAGTGACTTGCAATCCTTCTTAAAGAAAAAAATGTCACCATGTTGACACCAGTGTAGCAGAGTTAACAGATGCTACATGCCATAGCCTGAGTTCTGTGCAAATGAAAACTGGAATGAAAAGCATTGTAAGAATATGGCTTCTTTTTTTTTTTTTTTTTTTTTTTTTTTTTTTTTCAGAAAAAAAAAATAACATGCTAAACCTTTCTTAAATGCATGTTATACAACTCCCCTTCTTTTGCACTGGATAGATGTCAAAATTCTCAAGCTAAAAATGTGGTTAATCTTTAAGAGAATAAGCATACCCATGGATGCCAAGAGAGGGTTTGGAATACGTTTATTCATTCCCAGTTTAGCACCTACTACTCATAGCATAAAATTAAATGAATTATAAAGAAAGATACACAAGACCCCCCCCCTCCTTCTCATTTTAATAGCACATGCTTACCACCATACTTATGTTAATGAAATGTTTGTACAGCTGCTACAGTGGACACAGGAAGATTAAAAACTGCTGTCACACTGCATAAAAAACTAAGGGAGATCAGCACATCTGGTCTAGGGGGAAAAAGTCTGTCAAAGTAATTATTTCACGTCATTTGCAGCATGGAACAAGGGTAGGAAGGAGAGAAGGAAATTTATTAACCTTTAAGGTGGCCATATGCCAGTTACTTTATCATACCTGCTAATTCTTTACTTCATTTAATGATTAGTAACCCTTACACTCATATGTCATCTTTAGTTTCATAATCACTTTTCTTCTTGATCACTCTTTTGCTGGTTTAGGTACTGCTCACCTACGGAAAACTGCAACTGATGAGTATTTCCAAGGTCAAGCTCAATGGTAAGGGGTGATCCAACAGAAATTTGGGCTGTTTACCTGGATTAATTGGTGTTCCCTAGATATTAGAAGAACATGTTTCAGAACAAAATGGAGGGATGGGTTGAACAGACAGATTCTAATGGCAATCCTGAGGAAGCGTAACTTTGTTCTCAGCAGGATTAGTGAAGCCAGTGTACTTGTTCTAGCTCACAGCTCTTCCATGTAGCAGTGACATTTCCCTTAGAGTTTTAGTCAATTAACCCAAGAAATATTATGAAAAGCGGTAATGCTTTGCCTGCCATTCTGTTACCTTCCGAGGGTAATGATACATGCATGAGAGATGGTGCTTGGTTGGGTATGAGAAGATAACTGCAGATAGAGAAAGAAAAGGTTTTTTTTGAAACAGTTAGAACTATTTTAATCCATTTTGTTACAGTGGCATTGCCTCTAATCCTTTCCTGATATTTTATTGATAGGCTTTTCACAGTGTACATCATAGTAGGATTCATCAGACTTGACACTTTATCCTCACAGTGCACTTGGGATGCTCAGAAGTCTTATGATTCCCATTTTACATTTACATTTATTTCTCGTTTCCTGACATTGAGAGAAGAGAGAATGGAAGGCAAATTGTTTGAACTTGACTTTCTGCAGTTAGGCAAGAAATGTTCATCCTGTTAAAAATCAGGCCAAGGATTTTGGTCTCTAAATATAGATTTTTAATTCTAATATTAGATACCTTATGGGAAAGATTGACCTCTGTGATTGACCAGTACAGTACGAGAGGCCTACAGTAAATCTCAGAAATATTTTTGATCTCCTAAATATTAATTGCTTAAAATTCGCTTTCCCAAGGTTTTTCCTCCAAATCAATCTGTAAATGCGTCTTAAAAGTGAGTGAGACATAAATTGGCTAAAAAGTTGGGTTTTTTTTTTGTTTGTTTGTTTTTTTTTTGTTTGTTTGTTTGTTTGTTTTTTCCCCTCAGAAGCTGAAACAGAAATAAGACATAATAAATTTGTTCAGCTGGAGTGAAAAATATTAACTGCTTGTTTGGGGATTTTCTTCTAAAACAAACGAAAGAAGTTCTCTCCAAACATGGGATTTTTTAACTCAGCAAAAAACACTTGATTTCTTTTTTTGTGTTTGTATCTCCTTTTTTTTTTTTAATAAAAAAGTAATAAAAAAACATGTCTGCTTGTGATTCCAGATGAATTGATTTCAGTTTAAAAAAAGGTTTGAATGTTTGAATTCAACATTTTTTTTCACTTGTACCTTACCATAAAGTACTGTTTCTGGTTAGTTCACTTTTCTGAGTGTTTTTGTATACCTCTGTAAACCTAGGGACTGACTTTATTTTAAATTTATGATAGTTTTGATTTCGCATCACAATATTGTAACCTGGAATCAACCTACCTCCAGGTTGAACCTCCAAACCTGTTACAAGTGAATGTAAGTGAATTCTTCGCTATGCTTTTTTTTTGTTGTTGTTGTTTTTGTGTTTTTTTTTTTGGTGGGGGAGGGAGAGGGAGTGTAGCCTTGGACAAAAGACTCTGCAGCTGTATTGAGAGAAATCAATAACTTCATGCTAAATTAAATATAAGCTTTTAACAGTTTTTATTGTTAGAAATTGTGTTCCCATCGAGTATCTGAAACTGTTCTTGTTGTTTTCAGGCTCCAATATGTGATTGTTAATCATCTCTTAACTTGGAAAGATCAGTTAAGATGCATTTTATTTTCTGTTTGGAAGAGGCTGAGAAAGCTGATGAGATCAAGTGTAGCGTTTTTTAAGCAGTGCTCCTAGATCTGGAATATGCAACTTCTAATTTTTGTCCATCTCTTGCTTCACAGTGAATGGGACTGGATAGCAGAAAGTTTGCACATTATTATCAAATTATTGGCATATTATTTTAAATACGCTGTATTTAGGATCAGTTTGCTGCATAGTAATCAATTCTATTTAAATTTTCCTGGGGCATTGGGAATAGCATTAGCACTTAAGGGTACTTTAGGAGATAAATGTTCTCAGCTGCTCAGCATGGTTAAAAGTTCTGCTTGGTCAGAAGCAGAACCTTCAAATTGGGGACTTTGCTTTACAATGATATGTGTCTGTGAGTGGGCATATCGTTACAATTAGGAGTAAGATAAGAATTGTGAATTAGGACAGAGGAGTCAAATTTTGGTTAATGGTGGATCTACATTATTGCATTTAAACTTGTAAAGGAGAATGTGAATGTTTGACCTGTAGAAAATTATAATAATTATGTTGTGTCAAATGAACAAACATACTCTATATCCAAACAATACATACTTTGTGTCCAATACTTTCTCAAGGAATACAGCTGTGAAACCAGATACAGAACAAGCTGGATGTAGTGGGTTTGTGAAACCTGTAATTTTTCTTACTCTTCAGACTAGCTAAAGCTTTTCAAATGAAAAGAAAAAGCTTTGTCAGTTCTGAGATATGCAGTACATTGCATTTCATTTACTGTCATTCCAGTACTTCGATAACATTGAGGAAGAATTCGTAACTAAATGAAACTTCTCTGATTTTCTTCCCTGATATTGCATTTATGTTGTCTTAGGGAGATACTCTACTTCAGATTAGTTTTTGATAATTATTTTTTCCACTGAGCTAGTTTCTAATATTGTAAAATGAAACAAATGTTCGTGATGTGTTATTATACAGTAGACTTTGTTTGAAAATGGTTTTGTCAAAAATGAGATCTGTCATATTGTTGTATTAATGAATTAATTTAAGTCCTAAATATTGTGTTTAATCATGCCATAGGAAAATACAGGCTTACATTACACTGGCTGCAAGAAGAATGATAGTAAAGGTAATGAAGCATTCTGTTTTGAGTCTATGAAGTAATAAAACTTAATAAAACTCTTCTGAATCTTTTACAAGAAAAACAGCAAAACATCAGCTATTGCTTTTCTTAGTGGGTGCGTTCATCACTACTAGGTCTTTGTTGAAATGGTTTTAATTTTTATCATTTTTTGAGTCAATTTATCACTGAATAGTATGAAAGAGAAGAGTTTTGAGTGGTTATAAACAGATTTTGTCTAGCAAAATCATGGAAGAGCTGCTATGGGACTAAGCAACAGGATGGTAGAAAATAAGTCTATTTTCTCTTACTTAAATGAGTTCTGTAACTGTGGTAACTGATCTCCATGACATTTCTTATTATTTACCCCAGTGCAAATGACAGAAAAGATAGGTCTTAGAGGCTTATTCTTTGCAAGCTACTGAGTACCAAAACAAAGAAGCAAGCAACTCCCTTGTTACTCCCAAATACACTTCAGTAATGTTTAATCAGAATGCCAATCTGAATGTACATGGCAATCACAAAGGCAATATTTAAGTCAACATAAATATTTCCTTAACTGATCAAGTTGCTATGGAGCGTGACACTTGATAATACTGAAGGAGATGAAAGTCATGATTTTGAAAGCAGAAGTTAATTCAACTCTTTCCCAAACTGATGTGATTTGATTTTAAGCGCCTCCTTGCTTCTAAAATGAGTTCTCACCTGTGGACACCTGGGACCCTCAGTTCTATCCTCAAAGGACAGGCAGATGAGAGCTTACTAGAAATGCTGTGACCCTACTCTAGGAATAGATAATAGTATTTTAGGAGTAAATAAATCACATAACATCACCTGCTCATCCTTAAAACTAATCCTCAGTAAGGCCCAACATACTTCTGCGATGGCTGTGTGAAAGGTCTGTGGGATCCCATCATAAATAACATATATGACCTTTTGGATGAATTATGACATTGAGAAGGAAAGTGTTTTTCAGGGCTGATTATGGGTTTGTGCTGACAGTTATGACCACAAAAGGGGCTGCTCCTGTTAGCAGCATCAGTGTATATTTACTCCAGAGTTCTCATTAAAATATGCTAAGTTGATCCAAGTTTGTCTTGATCTATGTTCAGTGATTTCTGTGGAGCTTAACTGTACGTTGGTTTGAAACAGATGAAACATTCATCTTCTTCAACATGACTTTTGAAGGAAAATGCTACGTGGCTTTATGCCATTTCACATCAAGGACAAGAAACTTATTGAAGACCATGTGGTGTTCTGTTACTGACCACTGCTTTATTCACTGAATTAAAGAAAAATATCCTCTTATTTCCAAAAATGAAGAGCCTTGGCTCCAGAGCTTCCTTTAAATGGTAGGTGTTGATTTCTGCTGGGACTGCATAGAGCAGAGAGAAATCTCCAGAACAAAGGGAAGATCTTATTCCCTTTTGAGAATGACTTGCTCAGTTTACCAAGAAATTAGTGGTGTGTCAAGGATTTATGAGAACAGGATAGAGAATAGAAGTTTTTGTGATTGTTGCAACTTGCAGTTAGAGCCAGCATTTCCTAGCGGGTGAGGGAACTGGGGTTGTTTAGTCTGGAGAAGAGGAGGCTCAGGGGAGAGCTTATTGCTCTCTAAAACAGCCTGAAAGGAAACCGTGGGGAGCTGGGGATCGGACTCTTCTTGCAGATAACTTACAAAGAGGACCAGAGGGAATGGCCTCAAATTGCTCCAGGGGATGTTCAGGTTGGAAATTAGGAGACATTCTTTCTTGTCAGAAAGAGTAGTCAGGCATTGGAACAAGTTGCCCAGGGATGTGGTGGCATCACCGTCCCTGGGGGTGTTCAAGGAAAGGTTGGACATGGTGCTTAGGGACACGGTTTAGTGAGTGACATTGGTAGTAGGGGGATGGTTGGACCAGATGATCTTGGAGGTCTTTTCCAATCTTAGTGATTCTGTGATTCTATGATTCTTGGGCCATTATATGAGACTGGATGTCAGTAATCATAAATAGGGGGAAAAGGGAAAGATAACATGCTAGACTAGGTAATCCAAAAGTGACAAAACATCACATTGTACTGATAGAATGTCAGATATAGCATGGACATTAATTCCATGTAATCCCATCTTTACATATCTGTATTTTATCTAGCTAAATAGATTAGCTGGGAAAACATGAACAGAGTTTTGTTGTGTGTTAATCAGCTTCTGGCCATTCCAATTCCTGCTGTTTTCCATTCATGTAGATTTTGCAGTTTGATGGTTCTGTTTGTTTATGATACACGTGAACTGATCTCAACTTCTGTAAAAACCAATTAGGATGTTCACAAGCAGTCTGTATGTAAAGATTAGTTTTTGTTTGTTTGCTTTTAAATTATTTTAATGTGAAAGGTCTGTTAAATGACTTTTTAAATTTTTCTATTTCTTAGACTTAAACATGAAAACTGATCCTCAAACGTGTTTGTTTGTTTGTTTGTTTGTTTGTTTTTTCCCAAAACACATAGAAGTATGCATTAGTCAAATACTTGCCTATCTCCGGATGATAACACAACACACTGTGGATCTTAAATATCAGTGTTTATCTCTGTCCCAAACTTAAGCCAGTACAGATGCTATAATCTAGTTTATTAAATAAGCTGATTAGCATTTATTTAATTCAGTATCTCAGAAGGTAATAACTAGTTTAAGAATAATCATTAGTGTAGCACAGACAGTTGAAGAGTCTTAGTAGTGGAGCCTGACAGGAACAACAGACAAGAAATCATTAGTATGGGGAATTGGGTCTCATTTAAAAATGAAATTATACAAACCCATTCAATTACATTGAATTATTTCCTATGTGAACACATGCAAATTTGTGAAACATCATCAAGATGCATCACTGTCAAATTGATTTGAATTAATTCTTTGCAACAGTGGAGAGCCATGCACTGCTTTGTAAACTAATTCAGCTTTTCAAGAGCTCTGTTCCCAAATAATTCGGCACAGAAAAGCAGGGAAAGACCAAGAAGCAGCACTTAAAGCCAAAGCAGTCACTGTGGTGTGATACACCAAAGTCAGGCATATTCTAAGTCTCACTAAAGCACAGAGTTCACAAGAGACTGCAAAAATCTGACTAAAAGCAAGTTAAAATAGAGTTTTTTGTTGTTTTTTTTTTTTTTTTTTTTTTTTTTTTTTCCCCTCCTGTAGGACTGAGAGTTCTTAGTATCTCAACTGGTTAGTTTAAAAGAAACCTGAATTTCTGTACAATGCTCTCTGTGATTTGTTTTGACTGCACAGTAGATACCCTCCAAATGACTTCACACGTCTCTCTTATCAACTCATCTAATACTACCGGAATACTGTGTGCTTTGTGAATTGAAAAGACTATTGTGTGTTAAAAGGCAATTTTTCCTTTTGAAAAATGCTAGCACAAAGCACCACTTCCAATAGTATTCTCAGATTGACCTCATGTTCCTTGTTGTCAAATTCTGATTTTTTTACAGGTACATAGCAAAATCATTTTTCCTTGAAAGGGCAGAAGACTCCCAGAATTTTTGGCTGCTTCCATTCAAGGCCATTATTCCTTTTATTCAGGGTAGCATCTTATCAATGCAGGTTACAGTTGGCAAACTCATAACCCACTCTTGCTGTTACTGGAAAACTCTTTATGACATATTTTTCATACAAAAGTACAAATGAACCTTTCAAATAAAATGAAATTTAAATAATAGTAAAATGAAATTTTACATGTTCACCACATTGTAGTGGTTCTGTATGACTATTATAACAAATAAGCTGTAGTTTTGAGAAATAAAATGTGTAGAAAAAATTAACAAACCACAAAATTCACCAAAAAAAAAAATCACACAAAAAAAATCATGAAGTTATTTAGACTTTTAATAATGATCCTTATTGTTGTGAAATCTCATGTAGTTATGCTCTACATTAAATATGGAAGTTGCTTTTTGTAGGGCAAATTTAACCAAAAGTTTTAATAGATTTTTAAGTTTTTAGTAGATTTAAAGCTCTAAACTATAGTCCCTTTTATAACCACGCACACATATATATATATGGTGAGATAGGGAGAGACTTTATGCATAGCCACTCAGAAAAGGCTAGAGAGTAAATAAGACACATGGATTTGATTGTTGCCAACCCATTTTGTTTAAAGAGAAAACAAAATACTAAGTTTTATATTAGACAGAAATGAGCATGCTATCTGCTCAGAGACTGTAGAAACTACTTCTTATAGAATTGTTTATGAAACAAACTGGATTGTTATTGCTTAACACTGGTAGAGAACATAGGGATTCCTTTTTGTAGTCAGTGGATTATTGACACGACAGACCTTATGTGTCCCTATTGTGTAGACACTTGCAGGATTATTCTTCAATGTTCATAACAATCACAGAAAATTAAGATGAAGGAGACAGTTGAGTAGTTTTTCTGTTAAGAAAACGTTTTCTACAGATGGTAACTAGTGAGAGAAAAAAAAAAAAAAGAGAAAAAAAATCAAGTGAGGACAAAGCAGGTTCTTTTCACACGTACGAAGTGAAGACAGAGTTTGTGGGAGCTTGGGTTTTATATTTACTTGCTATGCAAGGGAAGACTTTAAATTGCTTTTGGTACCCTGGAATGCTCTCAGGTACAATGAGTTAAGCAATACTCTGGCATCAAAAGCTGGTCCCCAGCCTTTGTTTCTTAGATTTTTGCATGAGCATAAGATGGGAGGAGCTCACTGTAAACACCTACCCAAACACTTCTCTAGTTCCTTAAAATCTTTGTTTCTTGACAAATTAGGCTACTGGTGTGTTATGTTGTACGGTGTGGTCCTGACCAATAAAGTCCCCCACTCCCTCCTGGCACTCCACCATCCCTTTCCCAGCTTTGCCTGCTGCTTAGATGTTAGAGTCTTGGAGAAGAAACTAGACATTTTTTCCCTGTCTGCACTGTGCTTGTTACTGTTAGCTGCCTGGCTCTTGGCTGTGCTTGCTGGATGCTACGATCGTAAAATAATCGTTAATGCAAAAACTTGCTCTTTCCATCCAAGATACTTGTAAAGAGCTTCAAAATGATGGCTAAGGATTACTGACAGCTTAATACCAAATATCAGTGTCATGAATTGAGTTTAATTAATGTTGCAGATCAAAATAAATCCACAGATCCAAAAATCTGGAGATTTTTTTTTTTTTCTTTTTTTCTGTTGTCTCCTTTAACTCTGGGTGTTATCTCTTTTCTGGTATTGGCTGCCCTAGGAGACAGAATGCCGAATACATATGTTATTTAAATATGCATAAATTAGATTAGAAATAATTCATGTAGTTAACAAACATTAACCTGCTGAATTGGTTGAATCTATGAGAACAGTTATTCCTTTTTCCAGGTAGTACTTCTGGGTGGTGCATTTCATCTCTTGTCTCCTGGGCTGTATGTGTGGTGTCAGAAAAGGGTGCTTTTTTAGTAGAAACTACCTGGTGTACACCCTACAACAGTCTCTGACAGCAGCAAAATGTTTGTCTGAAATGTTATGCTTCATGTACACTGGAGTATTGTATAGTTAAGTGATCAGATCTGCAGCTGATGTAAATTGATTTATCATCACTGCAGTAACCCTCATACACATTGCATGAAAACATGTTCCATTGCCTTTCTTTTAACTTTAAAATGATTGTCTTTCAATTTATTTCTCAGAGTTGCCTGAGAAATAAATAATTATTATTTTATAATAATATAATAAATAATTTCTTACATTTCAGATGGCTAACTTTCAAACTTAAAGGCTAGGATCTTTAGGATAGGATCAGAAAAAGTAACATTGTGCCTTGTGACACCAGTGATATATCCATATTCAAATAACAAATCTATTCAACATTTGTACTACTTTTATGGAGTGATGAATTTCAACAAAATATATTCAGTTTTTCACTACAGAAAAAATATTTTTTGTAAAAGTTAAAAACAAGTAAAACAAGAGGCTTTTTAATTAATATTACTTTCTAGTCTTAGGATGTTAAGAAGAACACTGTGACTGTCGTGCTGAGTGCTCCATCTGTATCGGTTATGGCAGTGCCGTACATCAGTGTCCTGGTTATTCTTTTAGAATGCTGTGGAGCTGTTACCACCTAGTGCCAGAAATCCCTTAAGAGAGATGTTTTAATTCCAAGTATGTTGGTATAATAAAGTGGGCCGGCCGGCTTGAAACTTCTCTCTTCTTTTTAAGGGAGAGCACTGCACTAACTTTTCTTTGTTTCTGAGGTGAATATGTAGGAATTCACCGCTTAGAAAGTGAATCTATAAAGTCAGTGGGTAATCTGGTAGACTGAAGGGCTTTTCTTCCAACAGCAACAAATGACAAAAAAAAAAAAATACACAAAGAGGAATGTCCTTCTTGTATAATATTGAAAATCCAGCCCTGCCACTGTAAAACTCAGAATAGCTTTATTTTATTTTATTTTGGTTTGTTTTATTTTATTTTCAGACTGAAAAATCTATATTTAAGTAACTTATATTTAAGTAAAGAAAAAAACGTTACTCTTGCCTGAAGGAAAATAATTTACTGAAATTTTTTAGAATGTCTAAGGGTAATGTCACATTATTAGCAAAACTTGTAATTAGGATTCTGGCTATTAAATTGGAATATTAAATTCAATCTGCAATCTGAGTAGCACTGAAGGTTTGGAAAGAAGAAAAAAAAAGTGTCAACTACTTATGTCCACTGTTGCTGTGACAACAGGATCTGAGAACAGTCTGATTAAAACAAAACGACCCCTCCCAACAACAGCCACCGAGAACAATAGAACTTTCTGTTGGTCATAGTAAACCCAAATAAGCAGGTAATAAGAGTATGATGGCACTCCAACTTAATGAAAATGAATGGTATAGTAGTGAAATTGTGCCTGCTGCTGTTGTTTAGAAGAGTATTAACAACAGAAATAGATAACTAAAATTAAATGCAGTGTTGCTGATTATTTGCTAATTTTGATAAACTGTTAAGCGTAGCACTCAGTGTGTGTTTTATTAAATCTTATTGAGGAATGTGTTTGACCTACTGTTCCATTACTCATGGGTGTCTTGCAAAGCAAACACTAGATGCTTGCAGATGAGGCCAGTGCCTCTAAGTATGGCTCATGCAGAGCTCTGTTACAGGCTAGGCACTTCTGAAAATCTCTTGGCTATTTGGGTGTCTAAATGGAAGTGAACCTCTACATCTTGTCCACAGCTGCTACATGAATTAATATCTACGTTTTTCATACAAGATCCTATCTCAGATTTGTAGACCTAATTAGGTAACTTACCTTTTGTTTTGGTGCAATCACATCCCTATTTTTAGCTCTGTACATGTAGCTGGATATTCCCAGTGTATAGCTACCATTATATTCAACAACAGGACTACAAGCCACAGCATTATAAAAATGGATGGAGAAGACTATTATTTTTTTAAAATGAATTCTGTCTCCTTACGCCAAATTACAGTGGGAATCTACAAGTTATGAGGCTGAGGGCAAAACCGGGCAATTATTCTAATTTGCATTGAATGAATTTGCTGATTGGGGAAATTCTGGTTGTTGGAAGCAAAGGCAAAAGGGAGAGATAGAAAAGAGTAAACTTTATACCTGCCACTTAAAATATGTCTACTGAGCTGTAATTCAACCTAGCAGCAGCAAGTAACTTTAATTAATCTCTAATTAGGCCCATGAGTTTTAGCTGAGAGAGGGTTTGGTTTCTTAAAAATAATTAAAAAAAAACACCATACCCCTCCACCACCAAAGGCTGTTTTTGCAGATTCTCCAAGCCTTAATTACAGTCCCCAAAACCTCAAGCAATTTTGTGAGCCAATTAAGTCGTGGCAGTGACTAGATTAACACATTGCAGTGCCTGATATTTGGTGTGCTTGCTTGCTAGTGTAAGGTGGTTTGAAAAGTGAGGAACTGCCTGGAATCCAGACCTTGATCTTACAGCTGGCATTGCTGTGCATCTGCTATGGCCACTTCCGATCCTTATGGGTAATTTTTCTGCTGATGCTCAAGTTTACTTAAAAAGTAGGAGGAGCAATAAGAGCAAGTAAACAGAACAAAAAGTGAGGAAAAAAATAAGTCCTTTTTATTAATAGGGTTCTTACATGTTGAGCTTACATTCCACTGAAGTTCTTCTTTCCATGCTACCTGTTGCACTGCAGTAGATTCAGTGTTGTTTATATTGCATGTATAAAGGAATGACGTTTCTCAATGACAGCTTTTAATTTGCCTATCCAAATATTGCTTGATGAGATAATTCACTATATAGGACTACATATCCATGAATATCCATATTCAACACAAGGCAGTATTTTCCCTGATTTTTGGAAATACTTACACAGCCAAAAAGACTATGAAATTTCACAACTACTACTTTTTCCAGTGCATCTGTAAACAGTGAGAGTCTCTAGAACATTCTGAGACCTAGATCTGCTGAGTCTGTGATTTATATAATGCACTTGTCTATTTTCTGTAGGGTTAATTAAGAAAGGCCACTGAAATAAGCTAAACATGCTGTTTATGTGAGCTGCTCCATTTCATTTGTTTCATACAGTTTTAAAAATATTGTTACAGTGTCTGCTTCTCTGTTGACCTTAGATTACTTCTTATTTGCTACTGCATTTATATTTCATGCAGTGGAAATTAAACCATAGAAATTTCATGTTGTAAATATAAAGGGTGAGAACACAGTAACCTCAAGCATTGATGACAGATGAGAAACTGATGTCAGAAAACTTAGATGGAAATTATCTTTCAAATTCAGGAGTATCTTCTGCAGTGATAGAGTGAAATGGAGGTCGTGGAAAAAATACCAGGTATATTTTAAGTTCATGTCTGGGAGGGAACTTGCCAACACTAAAGCATGTATAAGCCAGTTAGGTACCACGATAAGCAAAAGCCCTTTTCCTGCCATCTCAATTGTACAGGGTCTAAATACCTGTACAACCTTATATGCACCTACATTTCCGCTACAGCATAATTGTAGGAATCTTAGACTTTGACAATTTAGCATGAGAAAATTAGAGCCATTTTAAAACAAAAACAGAGGGCAAGTTTTAAGTATTGCCCAGAAATTAGTTTATTCTCACAGTTTCTCTATGAGATTAGGAAGTATTAGATAATATTATTATTTTATAAGGTTGGAATAGAGGCACTGATGCATTAAAAAGTGGTTTGTCCTCTCTCTTACTTATTTGTACAAGGGATTAACACTCTGGGTTAATCCTGTTTTAGTAACTCCATTGCTAAAAACTCTTTGGGTTTTTATATAGGTAAAATGAACAGATGCTGTGTTTGTATGAGCACATAAGCTTGCAATAGCCACTTTGCACAATGGGAGTCATCCAGACCATTGGTAAGTACAAGCTAGGATATTAGATGCTCTCTAGAAGAGGTAAAGGTAATTCAAAATTCATCACAGAAGTCTTGGGAAGAAGAAATATTTGAGAAAGAACAGTTTTTCTGGTTTCCTTGTAGACCAGAGTGAAAGCATGCTAACCTTTTCTTAGGGCAGATTGCAAATTTAGATTCTGCCTCCAGCAGATTTGTGTCAGGTTACACGACAATTCTGTGGTTTGGATTCACTGGGGCTCCAACCACAGAATGACCTTTTTCCTCTTCCCAAAGTCAGCCTTTGATGAGGATGCTGAAGTCCAGGGTGATGAAGGTTATAAACACTATGGGTAAAAGTACTGAGCATTTCAGAAGACACTGAAAGAGAAGGCAGTATGCTGAAGGAGGTCAGAAACAAGATGGCTAACGCTTTGGAGACAGCTGTGATTTCCAGTTGTAATTTAAGGACAACAAGTCCTCAAGTTCTGATTTTCCCAGACTTTAACCTGTCTTTAGCAATTCCTGCCTTTCTGAATTCTTTGAATTCTTACTGTTGTAATGTTTGTCTGTGTCTAGATGGAGTCTCTGAGGCTTTTGTCTCTTTGTTTTTCCTCTAAATTATTGACTGTTCTAAATCTCTGGCCTTTTCTTATAAAAACAAAACAAAGCAAAAACATAAAAACTGTTTCTTTATCTCTAATTTCATTGTCTTTAATTTGCATTCTCTACCACAATTGATCAGCCAGGAAGTACCAAGGCAGTCATGCTTTTATGTCAATTATCTGTAAAAAGGCCATATTCAGAGGGACTGTATACTTAAACCTTTAAGTTTAAATGTACTAAAACATTTAAGCCTCCGGGCTGTGATGAGGCTGTCCGTGGGAGTTCACAGCATGTCACATTGGGTGCAGGGAATCTGCTCTGCTACCACCTCCAGCAATGATAAAATACACAAGGGGAAGGGGGAAAGCATAAAAAATGATAAGGCAATTTTTTCAGATGAGGAACTCAGCCTTTCCTGCTGTGTCCTGTCCATTTATTGCTAGTTACAATGTTAATGGTATAGTAGGTGCTGTTGCGCTGGGGTTGCACAACTGCATGGACCAACCTTTTTCCATCCTTTACTGTATCTATGCTATACCACAGCACCGTTATCCTACTTTACATTTTTTATGTTGTGTGAAAAGCACAAACTGTGTGTAACAGGGTATGCCATTGTTCTTGCTATGACTTCTGCTGGCTACTTTATTTCATTCACTAGGAGAGCCACTGACTTCCTTGAACAGAAGGTGCTTTAGAATGAAGTGTCCGTGATTTATGTCACAGAGCAAACAATACCAATGTATAGATGTGGACGGCTTTGTAACATTGCTTTAGAGAAAGCAGGACAACATATCATATGTAGTCCACTGGAGGGACCAGAAAGGTTAAGCCTGTTATTCTAGTTAGATGTGAGCACAATAATTTACAACTTTAAGAGAAATTGACGTTTGTTTGAAATTTTCTTATTTAGAATTTTTATATTAACTGATATCAATACTAGTGTAGTGAGTGAGCTGTTTGGGTATTTGATTGTGTTAGAACTGTACAATCAGTTGGTTTCGTTGTATTAAGCAATGTCTCCATCTGATTCCATCTCAGTAAAACTGTGCTGATCTTATGATCATTTAGCAGAACAGAACGAATTCTTCCCATTCTGGGACACCAGTGACAATGGATGTTCCAAGTTCTTAACCTCAGGGGATACAATGAACCGAAGGAGTACTACTAACAAAACTCCCATGATAAAGTTTGTTAATATCCACAAAATAAATATTCTAATTATAAGGAAGAAATAAGAAAAAAAAAAAAAGTGGATTGTGCAGCTTTAAAGTCTATATGCAATGCTTTTGCATTCTGCATTAATTCTTTTTCTAAACTTCTCCCCACCTAATTTTTCTGCTGTCACAATACAACCATCAAAGACTATGTGCAATCTGTTAAGGCAACTTTCCAGGAAAGTGTCTTCTGGGAGTAACAAAAATTGATATTTGCTACTCCACTGGCATTTCTCCATCAATGAAGTTTGAACCTTAAAGCAGCTTAATGGGAGTCATTGTCATAAATTCCATATAGTAAGTGCTTCTTACCCAGGTTTGAGCTTTTCAGTTTCTGTGTAAGTTTTGTGTCTCTGGAGAATAACCATCAATATTTCACCTGTGTTAGGAGGAGACAATTTACGTTTTCCTAATGTAAAGTTATTGCTTACTGTGGTGCTTGAGGATTTGCTGTTCTGAATTTCAGCTTATATGAAAGTTTATGATGAACTGAAAGCAATCTTTACTTGATTGAGGGAGTCAAAATAAATAAATCAGATCTCATACTGGAATGATCCTTTTTTTTTTTTTTTTTCTTTTTCTTTTTCTGATGTTATGTAAATATTGGTAGAAGTATTTTTGGTACCAGACTGACTGTTATATGTCGAATAAAGTCTGAAACTGGTAGAATTTTCTATGAGCTTGTGTTGGAAGAATTTTCAGTCCAGAAAAGGCTTACTATAGCAAATCTGGAGTTAGACAGTAGTTTAGAACTGAACACCTGATGAGATATGTAGGCAATAGAAATGATTTATTCTAAAATGAGTTGAAGAAACAATTTTAAAAGAAAAAAAAAGAAAGTTTTTTGCTTGAACTTTTGGTCTTGTCAGCACAAATCAAATTAAATTCATGCTCATGTTCTGTTCTGGCCTTGAAAAGTCCTTAGCAAATTCCTTAAAATATCCTTTTGTGTGAAAGGCAAGGTCTAGCAATGGAAAAGTGAGCATGATGGTAAAATACACAGAAAAACTGTGCAATGAAATACTCAGAATCCACTCTGCTCCATGACTCTGCAGGCACAAAAAGAAGTTTGCCTTTTACATGCTTTCTCATTCTTTGCTGGGTGTTAGATGTTTGCACAATGCATCAATGTATGAGATGGTGCAGTCAGTCCACTGAAGTATGTAGCCATAACCCGTCAGTTCAGATCAGACTTGTTTGGTTCCCAATTAATTGGATACCTTTCCAGAAGAATAAGAGAATTACTTGGAATGCTAATGGTGGTGGTGGAGTGAGTCTGTTTTGTGACATTTTATTGAAGTCCTAAGCTTTAAACATAGATAATTTGAAGCGATGATCTGAGTGAATGATTAAGTTTTTAGAAAAGCTGTTGACTAAGTGTTTAGAGCTTGAATTTTGAGAGAAACCTCAATGGCTATGTGCATGTGAAGAGTTTAACAGACATAAAGCTCTGAAAAATGCCTGAACATATTTGAAATGTACACAGAAATGCCTCTCATTCACTTAGTGCTTAGATTATTTTTTTTTCAGTTCTGACCTCCAGGGGATATTGGGTCATTACTCAAAACCTGGCTGCTGACATTTCATATCCAGACTTCTGGTTACTAGACACTGTGAT
The DNA here is from genome assembly GCF_047663525.1 of Anas platyrhynchos. Lineage (NCBI taxonomy): Eukaryota > Metazoa > Chordata > Aves > Anseriformes > Anatidae > Anas > Anas platyrhynchos. The sequence continues at coordinate 11,762,115 of NC_092596.1, forward strand.
GTTTTTGCCATGCCTTCTCGATCTGCTTGACATCAAGCTCCATCAGAAATAATTAGTTCAATATTTTTAAGCAGCACTTTTGAGAGATGGTTCAGCTGCCTTTCAATACAACTACTCCAATTAATTTTTCACATGAGCTTAATATACTTTCAACTGAATTACTCAGGTTATACTCTGTCATTCTTAATGCTGTCTTCTCATCCAAGGAAACTCACCAAACACCTAGAGATTTGGGCAGATGAATGGTTTTAATCTCTGGTAACAATGAGAAGAGTCCCCACTACTAACAATATTAGCATCTGATAACTCTGTATGGAGGTACATAAAACTTTACTGTGTCCATTTAAATGAGAAAAAAAAAAAAAAAAAAAGCTGAAGAAGCTTGTATATTAAGAGACTGGGGATTTCCATTTAGCAGGCCAGCTTGCAGCACTTGGCTTTTACGTGGCCTCTGCTGTACCCTTTAACCTGTGCTTTCTCCCTGAAGGTCACTGCAGAACTGATACAAATGAGTTTTGGAATATCTACACCTTAGATACTTGTTCCATATTCATACTAGCTAAACTTAAAACATTAAGCAGCTACCCTTGAAAACTAAACTGTGATATTAGAAAGGCAAGAGTATGTTGGTCCCAAGGAAAGGCTGTAGAAAATGAGCAGTAAATCTGTTATGACAAGTGCAAAGTAGCATAACCATTATAATCTTCACTGACAAAATTTATTTTGGTTTAGACAAGATTAAGCTTCAAAGCTGGGTTGTTCTGTGTGCTGCTTTAAATTCTGCAAATTTGATTCTAAGGTGAATTTAATTATGGAACAGAAGTTAATGGAATGTCGACATCATGTAGGTCAGCTAGCTAGCTCAGATTGTATACAAGTTCACAATTTGAAGGTTGTAAACTCAAAATCAATAAGTCACTATGGGGAATAAGATAGTGACTTAGCATAGTGCCCATGCTGTGCTTTTAGCACCTGGTTTAGTGAGTAGACAATTTTAAAAGGCACTGGTGTTTGTGTCCCCAGCTGTGGATAATGTACAATTTAGGAAGAGAGATTACTTTAGAGATTTCTTTTTAATAATGTTGCCCTGCAGTTTTACATCAACTAGAGATTTGGCCCCAACTGTTTGATCTGTCTTTCATAAAGAGAGTGAAGGATTTTTGTGCCCGAGCAGCCGTGTGAATGCTATGTAGGTTAGAACCCTTGGGCAGAGCTGTGTTGGAAAGGTTTGAATGAGTGACAAGGTAAGCCCTTTAAAAATGCAACCACCAAAACAAAACAAACAAACAAAAAAAACAAAACGACTAAACACCAGATCATTTGGACAGAGTTTATAAAAAGAAAAGACAGATAATATGAAAAAAAAAAAGTTTAATTCCATCCAAATGGATGCCTGTTGTTCTCAGCTGGATTAATGGTCATACCTGTTTGGTATGGTATATTTGGTAAAAAGCAAATTATTTGTAGGTAGGGTTTTCCAAGTGTTAACAAACAGAGTTCTTTTATTCAAAATAAAAGAATGGCCCATGTCCCAAAATATATCTCAGCCTAAAAAGTAACCTGGTTTGTTTTATTTGTCAGTGTTAAATCCTCAAGATCTCCTGTTATGGGCAGTTTGAATTGCCTGGTCAAAGGCATTAAAAAAAATTAACCTGAGGCCTCCTCACTGTGAAAGCTTGTAGACTCTTTGTTTAAGAACCACATTAATTTTCTTGAGTTCTAAAAAGTGCAAAATTGTGATTAACTATAATCTGTCTGCCTAACACAGAGCCAGTGTTATGAGCAAAACCTACTCAGTTTGAAAGGGATGTGAAGACTGTCACTCTTTTGGCTTACAGAGACTGAGAGCACTGTAGAGATGACACATTTGATTTCTGTAGGGAAGGGAAAAACTGACTGTTCTAACTAATGACATTCCCTGTTGGCTAGAGGTAACGTAGAGAAAACGGAAAGTCTGGTACTGCAGTAGAAAATGTTTAGGCAACAAAGTTGAGCTAAAACGAAAAGTGTCATAAACAGCACCCTAGTCCTACTCATGTAGGTTTTAACTTGCTATATTTTGAGATTGTCCAAAGAAGTAAGAGAGCTCAGATGAGAGGCTGGTGCAAGATGAAAGGTAAATGAGCAAACAAACATTTATGAAGAGAAGTTCCATATATAAGTTCCTTATAGTACCTTATCTCATTTACTGCTAAAGCAGGTCTGAAAGATATGTAATTGAGTCAAAAGGATCTGTCATGTGCTCAGGACTTTTGAAAATCACATCACTCAGTGAGGTGGCTGAACGTGAGCTAATTGTTGCTTTTTTTGTTGTTGTTTTTTGTTTGTTTGGTTTTTTTTTGTTTGTTTTTAAGAAACCATGTTTTCTGGAGTTGTCCTGTTTGAACAGGTTTTTGTTTGTTTGTTTGTTTGTGTTTAATCTAGCCAGTAAGAATCAAGGTTCTTATTTTTAGTGCTACGTTAGTGCTTGGTCAAGACTTAAAGCTGTGGCTTTTGACACAGTGCTGAAGGAGTTGAGCTCACCTGGTGTGCTGCTGTTATCTAATTATTTGAACTTAACAGATTTGGGAGTGAAATGATGCTCATTTTCTGGAATGATCCAAGAAGACTGAAAAGCGTAATATTTTGTTGCTTACTACACAGAAGTTATGTCATAGGAAACCAATTGAAACAGGTGTTTGGAATAATTATTCTGGTGCACAAGTGCTTTTGTGTTCACATATAACTTGCTCTTCACACTGTGATACAGATCAGTGGAGACACTGAGCATGGCAATGTGCTCAAAACTCATAGGAACCCTGAAACTACTTTAAACTACTGTAAGATAAACTTTATGGCTGCTTTCAGTGTTGCTAGCACATGCCCTGCAGAAGGATAGGCAAAGCTAAAGTTGACAGGTTGATCCCTGAGGTAGCATCTGCTTATGCCTGTGCTATTCCTGCTGTGCAAAAAGCCGGTTCTCTTTACATCCTTCCTTTCCATTTTCCCTACTTTCTTTTAAACTGTCAGGGAAGATACCAATAGACATTAAATGAAGAAGTTGATAAGGAAACCTTTTATTGTTGCTGCATGAACTGTTTCTGGGTTTGAGGCAGGGGGAAGGAATATTTCACTTTTTGTGTCTGACTCCACAGATTGGCTTATTGAAGATGTTTGGTCCTTAAGGACTTTTCTGCCTGGTCCAAGATTCTCTCCTCAGTTGTTTGCATTCATTGTGTTTTCCTCTAGTTTCTCGATTTTTCTTTGCTTTGCTCTATATGTGAAAAGACAAAGAGATTTGATTTTACTAATCTCCTTGTGCCTATGTGTGTAGTGTACCCAGTTTGGACTAAGGAGTGATTAAAGTCTCTTTCAAGGATAACAGAGTGAAGGACATGCAGCTTAACTTTGTGGTTAAACCTACAGGAATGGATGAGGAAAGAGCTGATTATGAGGATATCAACTAGCTGAGCTGTTGTTCCTTGGAAAGCATATGATGTATTTTTACACAATCCTTTCTTCTATCAGAGATGGAACTTTATGAATTTGTTTTCTAATTTTTGATGTTACTCATGTGGCTCAGTGAGGAATGTCCAAGGTCTCTCCAAGTTGCTGTTGACATGAGGTGAACATAAAAATACAAATACAAATTCAGCAGCATCTCCTAGTTTGTCAGGAGCCCTTGTTTTAATATTGATTTTTCACTGATGGGAAGATGAGTGCCATATTCCATTTTTTGCCATTTTCCAGGGTAATTTTGAGCAGAACCCAATTGCTGCTAGCAGTTTGCTGTGGAATGAGCAAGCAGCCTATGTACTGCTTATTCTTCTTTCCTTAGATCACCTGCAGAACTTCAGAGGCATTTCTAAGCTGCTCTCTCAGGAATTATGAGAGCTACTCATCCTGCAAACACCAAGAGGATTCAAGAGCTATTCAGGAGACATTGGTCCCACCTCTGAATGTGATGTGTTGGCTGAGCTGAGAAAAATCACTGCCCTTGTCTTTTTCATCTCTCTTATTTAAATTACTAAACTGCACATAGTTTGCTGCTTCTGTGGGCCAAGTGGCACTCTTACAGCAAATATTATGCTAAACTGATGTAGGTGATACATGTCCGCTGGTGGCATTGCAATTGTCCTTCAGCAGTAGAGGTGCTACTCATACTCACCCAGAGCTGCCCTGGAGGTGTTAGAACAGATAGAGTGCCCATAAATTACTCCATTATAAGCACACAACCAGATACATGAAAAGGATTGTTTCTTGGTATATGTTGACCCAATACCAAACAAAAACCTTACTCTGACTTGCAAACCTTATGCTTCAACACTGAAATAGAGCTCAAAACAAAACAGTACAGTGAGATATGTCAAGATGAACTAGAATATTTTAAGGAGAAGATAGTAAGAATATGTGCTCTGTGAGGCAAAGCTTTCAGAGGCTGCTGATCATGGGTAACTGTTTCACCCCCTTTTTCCTTGTACCATCATGGTACCACGGGGGGATATGGGACTGAGGATCAGGGAAAAAGTGCGCTATTCAAATATTTGTGTTCATATTTTTCTGCATCATTCCCATGTATCTAGAGTCATTCTAGCTCCTTTTCTTTCCATTTTAGAGGTCATTACATAGGCACTATACTAAAAGTGTTTTTTGGAGGATGTGTTTACAGATGTGTAATGAATTTGGATAACTTCAGTTATTTGCACCATTAAAACTAAGAGCTTTTCATTAGCATTTCCACTGAAGTCAGCATTTTAGTGTCATATACTTTTATTTACTTCTTCATCACAAGAATACACCCTGGGTTTCTATGTACCATCTGCTGCAATAGTGTAAACTGGAGGATTGATGATGGGATAACATACCCAAAATCTCCTGTTGTTGGAGAAGGAACATCAAGGTCTGCAGCAGTAGGCTCCCAGTGTAACAAAGATATCAGGAGTGGCAAAAAAAGGCAAATTATAGTCTCATCGCAGCATCTCTACTGTTTTTTTTGTTGTTGTTGTTTGTTTGTTTGTTTAGACATAAAAGAACAACGTGAATTTCCCATGTTTTGTGCTATGTAAATCTTCCAGGTGACTGTGTGTACCACATTGTGTGCCCTGACAAACCCTGTGCAATTTGACATTCAGAAATTGCAGTGGAATCAAACCAGCAATTTCCGGTTTCCATGCAGTGTGTGTGGATATAAATAGAAAGAAAATGCAGCTGGAAAGCATTTTTTATAATTGATTCCAATGACTGTTATAAAAAGGTCAATTCTGTTAAATTTGGTTATATCTGTAACAGTAACTGTGAAAATCTAAGTAAATATTTCTGACTGAACACTGACTAATTTCTTGTCTGTGCACTGCTCCAGAAAAAGTTTTCACCTAACCTAGTGATTGTCCACGCTTTAAAAAAAAAAACAAAAACAAAAACGCAGTCTTTCCACCTTGATGTCTAATGTACATCATGAGGAAAAAAATAAAGCATCTTTTTTTTTTCTTTGTATTTAGATAGTAAAGTATGCAAAAATTAATTTGAAGCATTTGCCTCTACTCACATAGTTGAAACTCATGCATTCCTTTCTATAGTTAGATCTGTGAAAATCTGGTGAATATTGTAGAATATGTGTGTACTGGTGAAAGGAATCTTAGCTTCTTATTACTATAAGAATCTTGGGGTTTCAACAAACCATTTAAAGAAGACTTTTCCCTTAAGGCCTGCTAATCACCAGAATTGATATAAACCAACTTTTAATGAGCCAAGCACATCTTTGCTTCAAATTGTTTTGTTTTGTAAAAAAAAAAAAAAGAAAAAAAAAAAAGAAAAAAAAACTTTAAATGTACAGTGTGTACAAGAGGTTGAAAAAGCAGTCACAAAGTTTAAGTGAATTTTAACTGTTCAGAAAACAAAACCAGACAATCAAATACACATTTGCAATTTAAATTCAGGATGGTTTAGTGGTTGATCAAGCTTGTTTTCTGCTTTTGTAGGAAGATAGATGAGAACAGCATTCTTCTGTTTGCATAGCTCTGATTGCAGACAGTGATGTGAAAAAAAGGAGCTAACAATAATTGCTGGAATATTCAGAAAACTGCATAGGAAGAACCCATTTACACTTGGACATTTGACTGCATATTCAATATCCTTTTAGCAGTGCCTCTTCTGAGGGTACATATTCTTTACTTCTGTCTCTACAATAAGGAAAATTGAAATGACTGCCTTAGGAAGATGTTCCATGTTACAGACAATGAAATTAATTTAAAAACTTAACTTTCATGCTGCCCCTTTATCATTTGACTTCAGTTAAGCTGTTGATGTGATGAGAACATTTTCTTCCATTCTGACCAATATAATCACATTTTCTTTCTAGCTGTTCATAGTCTCTTATTTCTTAACTTTTCGTGTTGAATCCAGCCACTTAGCCATTTTCCCAGCACTGAACAATAAGGTTCTGGTGTATGGTTAGTGCTTCCAGGCTATGTAATAAGCAAGGGGAGAAGATTTCTGAAACAATATAAAAAGACTAAAGTGAGCCTTGGTCTCTCTTGAATGGAATGTTCTGTTAGGTTGTGTACATTCCTGTTCTGCAGTATTTTTTTTTATTTTTTTTTTTTAGGTAAAACACTCCTTTTTGGTTAATTTTTGTTGTTGTTCTTGTTGGCAGTTTAGATATGTGGCATGAAGCTGTAAGTGGCTTGGGACCAAAACTTCCTTATGCAATTGAAGAACATTCAGAACCCTCTGCCTTGAATAACACTGCAGTAAACATGATGTACAAATACATTAGCTGTGAAGATGCACCTGAGACCAAGAGTATTAGGCACAGACATTTTTGCACTCATCCTCTTTCTTCACAAACTAATTTTAAAGAAAAAAAAGACTAACAGAATTCTAAGGCAATAAATAAAGTGAAAAATGATTATTCTATTTTATGGTAATACTAAACAGTATCAAACTAATTCTCGTCTGGAATGAATTTCAGTAGAAGTTGTTTTTAAAAATGCAATAAAATTCTAATATCCTCTGAAATGTTATTATCCAAGTAAAGAAGGCATTTCTGTATAAAGCTATGCTAATTTGTCTTGTCAAAATGGGGGATTTCATGAAACTGAATATGGACTACTTCTCTTTTCACTTACATTATGGGTAGCATTATTGCAATATCTGAAGTCAATGACAGAGCAGTCATTAAATTCTTCTCAAATAATAGCATGGAAGTACTGGTAAATTGACCATAAGATGGCAATTCCAGCTGGCAGTGTTTACAAAGTGTTTTCCTTTATGAGGAAGTTATTGGATAAACTCTAAGCCAAAGTGCACTAGAAGACGGCAAATTCTCAATCATTAGACTGGATTTGTAGAAACAGGAAAATATACTGTAAACAACGAAAAAAATGATATATTTGTATTAGTGCCATTGCACTTAATTGGTGGAATGTAGCAGAACTATGTAATTATGAGATAGTAAAGAGGTTTATTAAAATCAATTAAAGAATAAACATTAAGAATGGCCATACTGACTGGTTGGTAACAATTGCTAGACATTTCCTGAGGTAGTGTTGTTTCATAGAGACGCTTTAATTGCTAAGGATAAATGCTCTGAAAAGCAAGTAGCTTATTTTATTGCTTTCTGTCATTTGTGCACTTAACACTCTAGACCGCAAACAGTTTATTTCTGCCGATTTCTTTGTTTTTCTTTAATTTGAAGTTAATTTGGTTTATTTTATTTCTCTCTGTATATTCCTTCCATGGGGAACGTGGATGTTAAATTCACCAGTCACCAGAAATCTACCTGTCTTACTGTGGCAAGCTCCTAAAGAAGTGGTATCATCCACAGAAGATGCTTGCATAGTAGATCTGGACCTGTCTGCTCCTAGCTGCTAGTAATAAGCAGCTGAAGACAAAGCTAGTAAACAGATTAATATCCAGTAACAAGGGTCATATACCTTTTCTGTCACTGAATGAAACGTCATCTCAAATGAGCCTCTCCTGTGGGATTTAATTATCTGTGTCTGAACCTTTGTCTATTTTCATACTTCGACTTACTAGTGGTAAACCTGGAATAATAGTAATGTTCCTCTTCACAGACATGTAACTAAATCTCAGAAGCATATAAGGAAAAAAAAAAAATCAAAAACAGATTGTCACCTTTTTATGAACCTCCTTATTGTAATGTCTAGCTGGAGTAGGTAAATATTGTCAACATTTATTTTCAGCATTAAGATCCCAAGGAAGCAGTTCTCATGAAGTCCCTGGAAAAAGCACGATGATTTCCTAGACTGCAAAATATAAAAGTGGGTGTTGGGGAAATGCACAATAAATACATTTAACGGCTATAATTTCAGGCTTCAGGGAAAGGTGATTAGGAAAGAAAAGCTATGCACAGCCTCTTTAAATTATTATTATTTTTTTTTCCCTCCTTAAAGAATGATACTGAACAATGAATTAGGCAGGTCTGGCAAAGTTGCTGTAGGACTGTGTACTCATTAGTTCCTGTGTGGGTGTATCTTCCTATGATTTTGTTTTATATTTGTCACTTTTGAGTTCCACCTCATGATCCTTATGCTTCTGTGTGAGCGGTGGGAAGACTTCCTGATCCTTCTGCTCTAGATCTCTTGACATTTTCTTTGTTCAGGTTCTTCTCTATTCAGGTCTGTCTTCAGGTAAACATTTTTTTTTTTACAGGCTCCCTATGTATGAGAATTTTCCAATACTCATAACCAGATTTAACTAAGTCCTTAATTGCTTCATTATATTTAGTCAGATTTTCTAACACAATCATTTGCATCATTTAAATGACACAGCGTGGTCATAATCTGGCTGTAAATTCCCTGTGGCACAGGGAAGCTGATGGCTGGGCAAAATTTGACATCTTTGAGTTTCTCCCTGGTTGATTCTAGTTTCCCCATAATTGATTTATTGGAGGGAACTGCCAGAGTCTAGGAGGTGGGTGGAAGAGATCAGCTGTACTACATCAGTCCAAAGCTGGGAAAAAGTATGGCCCAGTGGGTTTCAACCACCTGTAAGATGCAGTGTTGTAAGAGTACCTCGGTGGCTGTGTTTATTTATGAAATGTGAATGCAGTAAAATCTGACCACAGAAGGTTGGATAATAATTTATGCCTCTAACGGGTGAAATATTTAAGTGTCACACTCTGCAAATCCCAATGGCTGTGCTATTTAAGGCAAGATCTGTTTTTATCAATAGATCATTTGTGACATATGACACAAAAGAAAAAGAGCCTGCGGCAAAAATAGATTTTAGCTAGGTCTGAATTAGATTTTATAGGTCAGCTATTCAGAGTTAATTCAGTACCATCTGATTGCTGAAAAGGTACTTAACAAGGCCTAATTAGAAGGGATGTCTTTTACTGTCATTTAATGCAATTTCATTTATATGAGCTCAAGGATTGGCAGTAGGTTTTTCTCTTTGTGATTCTAGGGTCTCAATCTAACAAAGGCCTGTAAATGATCTCATCTGCTCCCAGGTTTCCTGACCGAGGCTTCTAGTGTAGGCAGCATGAGAACAAGTTTTAGAGAGTGCAAGATGACTGCACAGAAAGAATGTCAACCTTAAATTGCTTGCTAGCTTGAAAAAAACAGAAATAAAGCAGTTGTTCCTTGGTATAGACTATGTCATCAAACTTTTTCTAAAGAATGTTCTTGTTTGTCATAATGGGTTTGCCTCTAGCATTTACTTTGCAGTAGTTCCTAGCTGTGTCATGAATGTGAAAGGTAGGTATTATAAAAAAAAAAAAAAATTAAAAAATAAAATCACAGCTTCTTAAATTCAATTTCAAGTATGTAAAAGTGAAATTAATCCTTGACTATTTAGGAAATAATCTTTTAGAACAAAGGCAATACCATCAAATGCAAAACCTTTCAAAAATGTCTTGGTCTTGAAAAAATTCCACCATCTTAAATGATTTTTTTTAATGAAAACATTTGAAATTTACAAACTACTTCCTGTTGACCAGTCAGACGGAACAGGCTTTGTGATCAGAATTCTAAGAGGCTGCTATCTTGTTTTCTCTGATATATACCTGGTTCTGAAGACCAGTACCCAGTGGTCTTTTAAGTGAAGCACAAGAGGTGTATACATATAACCAACCGTGTGACCTCACATTACCTAGTGCACAAATGTGTTGTTGCTGAACTGATATTGGAAATGCTATGGGCAGTTAGGCTTGACTGTCAAAAAGAGTAAAGGAAGTAGACATGACAATAAATGAACTGGGTTTGAGTTACAGCAAATGCATCTTCATCAGGCTCCCAGATGTGCTTCTCTCACAGTTGATTGCTATTAAATGCTATACAATAAGTCTTGTTAAATTAAGATTAAATGCTAATTTAACACATCTAGAGGTATGATCACATTTTGTGTGGAATTATGATTTTTTAATGACTTCAAGTATGATATATTTATTGTAAATTTCTGCTGTATTCTTTGGGGATAATTTATTTTTATTTATTAAATTATATCTTGTTCCCTGACAACCTTTTTACAACAAACAAAGAAGTCACAAGAGTCAATGAAGCACAAACCGAAGGCATAAACAGGGAAGCACATCACACAAAAATATGTATAAATCTACTGACAAAATGAGGGAATAATAAGTTTGTAATGAAGATGAGGTAATTGAAATTTACAGGAGGAAGTTCAAGTTATGCTTTTAGCCATCAAAATCCTGTCAATTGAAATGTTAGATGAGCCTTGGTGTACTATGGTACATTGTTTAGAAGAAAAGGTGACTTTCTTCTTTAATAAAATTAGAGAGACTTCTTTTCTGTACACCACTCTGCTTGAACAACTAACCTTTAACTAATGTACTAATGCCACTTCCAATTGATGTACCGACTTAAAATGAACAATTCTAGTGACAGAATACTGAAAACAATTAAGCTGAACTTGTCAAAATTAATAGAAGAGATGGCGTCTTCATCTTAGCCAGCAGAGGCGTTTAGAATCAAATGGTTTTCATAAGTAGACTTTGTGTTGTTTGTGTGTGGTTTTGAAAAGATGCATGCTTCACATTCGTGTCTTACTAAAGATGTACTGAGAAAAGTGATCTGAGTAGATCCCAGCTGAATTGAAGCAAGAGTTTCCAGCAGGACTCATCCTTTAATTCTTTCATTTCTCTAGTGTTGGTACTAAGAGTTGTCAGAAGTGCCCTCTGTGACCTGATTCATTACCACAGTACTATTTCCTTCCCTGAAATCCTTCTCTAACTTAAATCTTCTGCCTTACACTTGTCTTGGATCTCTCTGCAGTGTGGCCATTCTTACGTTCTTCCATAACATGATCACCTGTGCAATGTGGTGAATGAGCCAGACTTGCTGAAGAGATATTTGGAGAGGTAGCTGTTAGCAGCATCTTCTCTCCAGTGTTTATATCAATATTTTATTGGAGGAGATAAGCTACCATTTCAATTATGGTCTTTGTTAAAATGGAAAGCTGGAGTTGTGCTAATATTGTGCCAACTGTAAATAGTTCAGTGATAAGAGGACTTAACGTGTTTTGCTGAGAGCTTGCATAATGTTTCTTGACATAGTCAAAGACTTATCTATGCTTTGGTAAAACAGCTTAGAATTGCTGTGTCTTTCTGAGTTACTGCATTAAAGACAATATGCCAATCTCAGTAATATATTTGAAGTCTTCCTATCTTCCACGTGTTCCAGCTAAATCTTTGTAGTATTTAAAGTAAATTTCTGGAGTGCGTATCCTCAGAGAGATTGTACATTTCTATTATTTTTGGAACTGTTGTTGATTTTGTATAATTACTACTATGAGGTCTGTAGTAGCAGAAGCCTTCATTAATCAGAAATATTTTGCTATTTTAGTTACAACTCTTCCTCCCCACATTCTACTAACTTCCACTTTCTTTCGTATTCTGTTTGAATCACTGTCCCAGAGCAGCTATAAAGTGTAGACTTTTATAGCAAAAACAAAGAACAGCAAATTCCATGCTGGGCAATGTAGGCATTATTTGTTTGTTTGCATTCTGAGAACCTGCCAAAAGTACCAGAACTTCTCTCTGGTGAGTAATGTAATAAATTAGATTTCATCACCATGTAATCACATATCCATGAGGACTGGATATAATTTTTTTTTTTTCTACAAATATTTCTCAATGGAGATTGTCATGCTATACACACAACTCTGCGTCAAAACATACTTGTTTATTAGATTACTGTGCTTGCTTTTTAAAACCACAGCAAAAATGTCTAGTTTGCCTTGTGAGCTTCACGGAAGCCCTGCTTGTTATTAGCTAATAAAAATGCATAAAAAAGATGACTGTCAAAGTAGGGCATATTTGTAAGCATCTGCTCTATTTATATATTCTAAATTTGTTCCTTTGAGTAGGCAAATCCACAGTTTGGCTGAAATAAAGCAAGACCAAAAAAAGACTTTACAAATATTCTGATTTTCTTTTAAAAAATTCACATTTTAAATACACCAAGGTTTTCACAAATAAGTAAATAAATGAGCAGGACTGGAACTGTTCAAGAAGAGGCAATGAAGCTGGTCAGGGAGGTGTGTTCTGGGAATGTGAAAACTGGTCCTATGCTGTCTGTTGACATGTTTTTCATCTTCGAGCATGCTAAACAGCTGATGGTGGGTCAGAAGAGCTGGGATGCATGTCAGTTAAGGTATGGCAGCCCAGCATTGATTAAAAGTGTGCAAAAGCTAGAGCAAATGAAGAATTAAAAAAAAATAATAATAATTATGGGGTGATTTTCTGAAGTATTACTTGGTCAAGAGTTCGGCTGAAATTCAGTGGGGTTTGAAGATGCACAAGAAAGAAAGGTATATAGTGGATCCAATGGAGTTCTGTCCTTCTGCATGGAAGACTTAGGGCATCTCTAAGGTGATTATGCAGCGATAATCTTTAAGTCCTTGGTGTCTTTTAATATATTGTGTCAGGTACATACAGCATTTCAGTGATAACAGTGAGCTGACCAGAAGACACAAAAATGGGTAGAATCAAAGGAAGGAGCCTGTATACAGCATGTCCAAGGAAATGTGCTGCTTGACACAGCGCTCCCTTTTCTTTTGTGGTATTGCCATACTGTCTACAGCTCAGGGATTTATGGACCCTAAGGTTGGGGAGTTCTTTTTGGTATGTTCCAAAAAGTTTTAGTTTGGTTTCGTATGTAGACAGCATGCTGAGTCTTGGAATCCTGCATTATTATCACTTTTTGTTCTTTTAACTATAGCTAGTTAACATTATTTCCCCTCCTTTTAAAAATTAAGCTATAACTACAGTTTTGTGTAAGAGGCTTTTTTCTACTAATAGTCTCTTTTATTCTGCAATATAAAAGCAACATCTTTTTTCCCTAACTTTAATATAGTCTTGAAATTTTTTATACATTTCCTGTGAGCTTCAAATAATGGTGTCTTTTAATAATCTCCATATCATGGATAAGCCTTTTTACACATCAAGCTGTTCCCTTTTGTTTGCTTGCAGAAAGCTGCTGCTTTTCCCTATAATCCTTTCCTTAGAATTAAGAGTTACTGTGGTTAATTTTTTTGTGTGTGTGTGGCTTCCTCACAGCCAAAAGATACTGAAATCAATTTGGAATTAAACAGTTGTCCTTATTTAGAAAGTGGGTCTTCAGTAACTGCAACTTGTGCTGAGTCCAATGCGAGTAAGGAAGTAATGACAAATTGTTCTTTCCTTTTTGGTTTCTCTGTTTTATCAGCTAGTAAGTTTAGGTATGATGTTTTGCTATCTCTTTGCCTTTTTTCATCTCATCACAGGTGTAGGAAAGACAGTGTGTAAAGTATTGTGTAGGGATGCTGCTATTCATTGCACAGCTTTATCACTTATTATTACTTGATTTAAACTCTTTGCACTTAAAAAATGGGAAGGGAGGAAAAGAATTCTGCCTGAATGTTTGCCCCTTTACCCATCATTGTCTCCCTAAACTGTAACTAATAAGTGATATAAGGTGGTATATGTTTGCTAATCATCACTCAAAGGGAAACAGTTTTATTTGTATTTAAAAGCAAAATAGAAAACTATGATTTTTTTTAATGTAACATTTACAAAAAGGAATTTGATAATTCTTTGTCATAAAATGTGATTCCATTTAGATTGTTTACTTTAGAAAATATCAGAAAACAGTTTCAGTTTAAAGTGATTAAGTATTGCCATATAATTTTTCTCCAGCTATTTTTAATGACAAATGATACAGATTAAAATTACCTAGTGTACCATTCATCATATTGGATACTATTAACTGGAAATAGCTTTTTTATTATTTTTGGACATAATACAATATAAATAAAAAATAATTTGTATAGTAAATAGAAGAAAATAAGCATATTCAAATTAATGAGGTCTGTCTCTTGTGCATGTTAAAGAAAATCATACTAAAAAAAATGATGGATTTTATTCATTCTTCATATATTACTCCTTGGTCTGATATTATTTCAAAGAAACTTCTCTTCAGATGACACTGACAAAGCTGCTTTGATTAGACAAATGATGATACAGTAAACAGAGTTCAAAGTCCATAAAAAGAGCATTTCGTTTGATAGCCAGCTAAGTGAGTTGTCTAATACAGGGACAGTCAAGAAAGAAAACGGAATAAAGCTCTGTGCAGGTCAACATTTCAGCCATTCTTATTCCATCTTCATGGTCAGTTGTGAGATTTCTTTCTTTTTTTTTTTTTTTTTCTTTAAATGGAGCATTACATTTAAGTACAGTATCATTTATTCTAATATATAGCTAATTGGACTAAGTGGCTACTGTAATTAGCTAGAGATCTAGTACATCTTTATTCTAAATAATGAAGGCCTCATTTAAATTCCTTCTTGTGTAGAAAAGAATGTGCCATTAAACTAATTGTTCTGCTCTGCTATTTGATATCAAAGATTTGAGCACTTAAAGTCTTGGCAACCCTCATCCATCCAAATGTGGTTGCGATGGGATGTGCCATGAGTATGGAGGACCTGGTAACCCCACTCCAGCTACTTCTGAGCACCACAGCACCATCCAGAAGCCAGAGTGGGGCAAGTGCTCAACCTGAAAACATTAATGCCATTTCAAGAGGTGTAAAAGAGAAGCAGAACGTCTGCACAGGAATTCTGTCAAAAGAAATTTGGTTATAACGTCTGAGATTTAGGTCAGCAGAAATTTACATAATCTCTATGAGAAAACAAACTAAAGTTGAAAGTTAACTAACAGTAGAAGGTTAGGTTTTAGTTGTTAATCTTACCTGGTTGCTTCAATTAGAACTTGAATGTTTAGTAAGATTATTGGGTATGGCATTTCAGAATATTCGTTTTGCTAAGCCCTGTAAAAACTGTAGTGGAATTGTAGTTTTCTTTTGTACAGTGGGAAGTTGGTGTTCGTTCTCATGGCTCCCAACTATTAAATTGGTTCCTCACTTTGGAATACCAGTAAAGTCAACCTTCCAAAACTGGCAGCGGAGGTCAGAACAGTTACCTGAATTGTTTTATATACAGAGAACTAGTTTGTTGTTGTTGTTTTTCTATTTAGCAGTATTTTTTTCTGCATTGCTTGAAGTATCTGTGTTTCTTAGCATTTGATATCTTACACCTTCTTTTCTTTACAGGATAGGAAACCGAGCTAACAGTCTGATAGCAGTCATATATTTCTCCAGTCCTTTTCAAAGACATCAACAGCTAGGATTACATCAGAGTAGCTGCATTATGTCTTTAGTGAAAAGGCTATTGCTGAGTTTGATGAGTCAGATTAGAGACAACAGCTCTGAAACATATCGTGCATATACTGAAGAGATTATGACGGATGAATATCCTGTATTACACACATAACAGAGTGTCATTGCAGGACAAAGTGTTTCCAAAAAGGCATTATCTTACAGGTGAGGGTATGGCTATTTCTTTATCAGCATCCAGGACATTTTTGACACATGAACCAGCAGTGTGGCTTCTGGGATGCTGGTATTGGGAACGTTATCACATCGCTAGTGTCTGTCATACAATGTTTGCACAAAGAAGTAGGGATTTCCTTTCTGTCTGCTTTTGGCAGTACACCTTACAACTATCTTTTGTCTAGAGACCACTATCATTTTTATCATTAAAGGAAATCATTCCTATATCATAGCAATGGAAAACCAGTGGCTGCAGAAGTTTCACTGAATATTAATCCTCTCCTAAGACTAGCTCCCACACAGCAACAAACAAGTATACCCTGAAGTGCTTGCAGTTGGGTGTTGGATTTCTATTTTCTAATGTTTATATTTCTAAATGTTCAGGAAGATGTTCTAAACAATCAAGGAAAGAAAAGCCTATTTAACTGTGGTTGTCTTTAACCCTGCATGGTCTGCAGAAAGCTGGTATCTCTCTTGAGAAATAAGTGGCATTTCTGGTTCTTGCAACAGCTCTGCCTCTAGTTCCTTCTGAGCAAACTTTATGTGGCCTTGAAATCTGGATTCAAACAGTCTGTTAATCAACCAAGATCTGATCCTGCACTGAATTTTATTGAAGTGACTACTTGCTGAAGAAAAGAAGCAATCCATTTATTTAAAGATTGCTGTTAGGCACTGGAAAATGCATGTCCCTTCTCATTTTCTTTTATTGCCTCCATGTAGATTGATTTAAAAAATCCTCAAAATACAGGATGTGAAATCACAGTAAGAGCGTTGATTTGCTAATGATTTGTTAGGCGGACTGTTGGCTGCTCTGTTGATGTATCACGATCTTCTGTGTTGTGAGTTTGTGAATACTTTTTTGTAACCAAAAGCTTTTAGGAAAGTGATTCAGATTTTATAAACTAATTAGCTTGATCTAAAATGACTTACTCTTACATGCCATACACTTGAAGCTAAAGTGTGTGGTCCTTTATATGCTTTATGTATGCATTTAAATTAACAATATTTATATGGGATTTCTTGTAATTAAAAGATGACTGGATTATTCCTGGAAGCTTAGGAATTCTCTGAGATGGCAATTTAAGTATGGCTTAAAATATAATAAGGTAAAAATGAAATGATAAATGTTCATCTGAGACAATGCTAGGTTTTATGCAGGAAAATTTTGTCTTGAGGCCATTTTTTGATTCCTTGTCTTGTCACAAGTATCGTAAACAAATCAATTCTGTTTGGAACAGCTTTAATTTAGGATTTTTCCATATTCTGCTTCAGTATCTTGAGGCTATAATATAAATTTATACTCTTCCATTCATTCTTCCTCTCTCATGTGTAGTGTGACCTTGCATAAACTGTTATAAACAGAGTAATTGCTTGTGCCAACAAACATCCTGTAATTTGAGGCTGTTGAAGTAGAGGTTAGAATCTGGCCATGAGTATAAATAGGATTTAATCTGCTTCCCTGTGTTCTGCAGATTCAGTAATTTTTATTATTATTTTTTTTAATTCAAGAATTCAAACCCTAGCAATAGCTTCTGCTGATTTACAGCTTCTTGATACAGCTTAAAATTGGGTACAGGAAAATTTATGAGAGGACCATATGTCCCACTTATGACTAAGTCTGGAAGAAGGGATGTGAAAGTGAATCCTTCGTTCCTAATATGCTTCATCTCATTTCTTACATACACACCTCTGCTCCTATTTTGTGTGTCTACATATATTTTATGCACATTTTGGTAAGAAACTGTGAAACTGAACTTACTAAAGAACATTTTTGCCTTTTGAAAAAATCATCAAAAATGCAATACCAACCAAAATTATCCTCTTAGATTTTTTTAGATTTCCATTGTGGTGTTTTGCAAGCATGACTTCTAGGTTAACTGCAGAACTTCAGTCTCTGAGATCTACAGTTTTGGTTTCCTCACGTTCCTCACTGCTGTAGTGATCACAAGAACATTTGTGTGGGGTAAAAGCAGCAATGGTCAGGCAAAACAGGGGACCATAATTTTAATCTCTTTGTCCCTAGGTTTCATTATTTGGTTCTAAAAACAGCAGGAGTCCCAGAGGACTGTCAGAGCTAGCCTGGTCATCATGACAGACATCACTGGAGCTGAACTAACTTGAATGTAATGGTGAGAAGAGAAATAGCTTGGACTTCAGACTGCAAAACAGAGAATAATTCATCTTCCAGTCCAAGTAGTACTTCTGTCAGTTCATTGACAGCCTGCAATATCTTTAACTGGCCAAGAACCTTGCAGATATTTCTATTTGTTGAATCATCCATGTAGATTACAGAAGCTAAATTACAGGCAACTCTCAATCATCTGTGCTATGAGTTCATGACTGTAGTGTTAAAAAGATAACTACTTTCATGACTTCACTTTATGCCTTGATTTCATTTTCAAAGTGAAATACTCTATAAGCTTTTTTGTCTATTTCATATATGTATGTTTCTTTCAATTTTCTGCTGTGGTTGTTTGCGTATAGGGATCAAGTTTGCTGTTGCAGAGCTACATTGTTATGGTTCTCATTCAAAATGAAAGGAGCATAAATTGCTGATGTAGTATATCTGAAGTTTGATGTAAATCCTACATGTATAATTCTGATGGATGCTGTTGAAAGACTAAATGTTTCTACAGCTTGTGTAGCAGAGCCAGAATCTCTCTCTAGGTGCCATAAATCACATCCTTTAAGGTCAGAGACAGTGTGGAGAAGATGTATATATATATACCACTCTCCAGAAACTTTAGGAAAGCCTGTCTGCATATGACCTATACTTCTTTACTCTGTATTGGTTCAAGCAACAAACAAATCATATCAGGTGACAGAAGTCAACCTGGATGAAAGAGTAAGCATGGAGCTAAGGACCTCTGGAGCTAACCTTAGTAGTTTCCAAAGAGCCAACTAAAATAGGGTCAAAGAGACAGTCGCTGTCTTCAGGTTAAGGCTAGATAGCATATGTAGGCAGGTTAAATATGTGAGTATTAGGAGACTGTGTTATATAAAAAAGTAACTGACATTTCTGGGAGACAAGACAGACATATAATTGTGAGAAATGAAGAAATCTCATTACCATTTGCAAGTGAGAACTGAGTTACAGGAAAATACCATGCAAATGAAAGTAACATCATCCTGAGTTTGCAGATAACCAACAGTAGTTCTGAGGGTTGTGCTTTGCCATACTTCTGGCAATGAATTCTCATCTAGTTTTGTTCTAAACACCGCTGTTAATTAAAGTATTTAAGTGAATAGAATAAATATTATGCTTTGAAACAGCTAGACTGATGCCTTCCAGTTTTCCTTGAGATTCATTTTTATGTAAATTGAGTAACTGATCTCCTAAGTCTTACATAAAAGTGAAACAATTGAGATTCCTGACCAGGTATAGAAATGTGTTTTTGTAAAAGTGCATTACTATGGAGGACAGACTGTGTATTCAGAAATTCTTTTGCTTTAAACTGTAAACAATCCAGCAGTCAAATGTACCACAGTTTGGGGGAAAGGGAGGATCCCAGGTGGTGGGACAGTGAGTTCACTTGAATAGGAGGTAGCAGCAAATCAATCTGATGTTTTCATTATTGGCTTTCTTGGCAGTCCTAAGCATTACTATTTGGGTTTGTCAAGAGCATAGGGAAAAAAAAAATGTGGCTGTGACTGTTATATAGTTTTGTATGTGACCCAGTTTATTGGAACAAACTACATGTCTATTCATGTAAGTGGAGTATGAAGAGCTCCTGTGAATGGAATAGGCTGATCTAATTAACTACTGCTCAATTTTGCAATTGTGTTTCAATTTTAATTTAAAGACATGCCTTTGGAAGTAGAAGCTAACAACAGACGGTGTTGAGATATCCTGCACTGAGTGCCTGCTGTTTCTGTAGACTTCAAAGGTGTTAGATGACAAATACTACTATCTCCATGGAAAAAGGGGCAAGGGCACACATTAGGGTATTCAGGCAATTTAAGTGTCAATTTAGAAGCTAGGCTCGATGTAAGATAGCTTTGTGTTTCCTGGATAACTGAAGCAATTGTAGAAAGTTTGTAATGGAAAAGCCAGTTCAAGTTCCAGTAGTTAAAAAAGACATAGAGACTTCTTTTTTTTTTTTTTTTTTTTAAAGAATAATGGAGCTGGGTAATTTTACATTACATTAAACAGTCAGTTTAACTTCAATTCCAAGGGGGGGAAGAAAAAAACAACAAACAAACAAACAAACAAACAAACAAAAAACCAGGAATACTACCTGATGTAATTCTGTATAGTCAACAGGGTTTTTCCAGAGACTAATTTGGAGCAGCAAAGCTAGTACTTCTCTGAATCACTCTGAAAAAAATATTCTTTCCTTTGATGCAGTCTAAGGTGACTGACATTTTAAACTTGCTTGCTGAATTTGTGCATTACAGATATTCTTCCTCTCATATATCAGCACAACACTGTAAGCAGCGTCACCTGCATTAATTATTCCTGACTTTAGGTACTTGAATAAGGATCCTAGTTATGGTACTACTTACCTTTAGGCTTCTTCATCAGTTGTGCAAAACAGATTCTGGTAGGGATAATATTAGACTCTAAATGGGTCATTGGAACCAAATAGAAAAGGGAAATTTCAGATTATATAACTAGAATTTTCAAACTATAGGGATAGTTAATTATTGGAATAGATGGACTGTGGAATAGATAGTTCTAAAGAATAAATTAAACAATTTTTAGGAATGGTTTAAGAGAAGATGATCACATTGGATCAGGACAGACATAGCAACTTCTCACAATCCTGCCCCACCTGTTTTCTGTACTTGTTATTTGCTAATTGTACTTTCCATTTGAATGTGGACAGACAAATTGTGACAAAGCCTGAATGTTTTCAGAAGGAAGTACCTCATTAGTAGGCTCCATCTTTGCCTGATGAGTCCATTTTTCCTTTCACTTTTGTTTAACTCTATTAACTGCAGTGATTTCCTGTGGTCTGGAGAGATATAAAAGATGACCAAGGAAACCCTGTAAGAAACAAAGGAGAATTGTACAGCTGCAGAGTTAAATTTGTTATCCTTTAGTGTCTTTTGGAAGATTTAACTATTTAACAGCAGTTTACCAGAAGGCACAATTCATCTTATGAGTGAAATAAATGCTGTCACTGCAGCCATAAGTCAAGTTCTACATGTCTTTCATACACATATTTACCAAATTTAAGATATCTGTTTACCTTTTGTTGAAACACTAATGATGGTTGAAATAAAGATGCTGTTCTCTCTTTCTGATCTCATAATCAAAGGTGGAGTTTTAGATTCAGGACCAATAATCACGTAGTGTCAGGTCCTCTCTACCTTGGGGAAAACAGTGGTTAATAGTATGAAAAGAGATGAAACGTAGGACTGAAAAAAAAATCTCTTTCATTTCATAGTTGCATGAGAAAGATAGATATTATTTACATAGATGATAGTATTTTATTTCTTTCCTTTAATTGCAGAACAATTTTAATTGTAAGAAAGTAGTGCTGCTCCTTTCAGTCATGTTTGTGAATATCTGAGTCATATTCTGAGTGACTAGGGGACAAAATGTGAAGTACCTAGGATCTAAAAATAGCAGCCATGCTTTAAATTAGGGTCAAAGACTGTGCTGAGGGTGCTCTTCTGGAAGCATACATTAATAGATAGAGCTGAGTGTTAGATCTATGACTATCATTATCAGAAATACAGATACAGATGGGGTCTCTTTAGAAGTTAAATGTGGCATTTATGCAGTGGTGAATCAGAAATCCGATTAGAATGTGCAAAACTTCTATCAACTATTGTTATGCTTTTATTACTTTTTTTTTTTTTCAAAACAAAAGTTTTCCAGCTTTTGTTCATATTTGTTCAGCATAAGAACAATGGGCCCTTAACAGCACGTTTGGCTCATTTCTGCTCAGCTATCAGCTTGCTGAGCAGAGTGCCTTTTGTATGATGCGACACAATTGTTAATTACGAGTATTGCTCTGCTCTTGCTTTGAATACTAGTGAAAGATTAAGTGATTCATAGAACATGCAAAACTGGCCCACCTTGCGTCAGTATGTCATAAAAAAACTTGGGAAGTCAACCTCTTGCATACAGTGACATTTGGAGGAGTCCAAGTTTTTGTTTCTGGCTCATGTATAATAAAGTAGCATAGACAAGGCTTGATTTTGCAAAGTGCTGTCCAATATCATGAGCTTTTTCAAAGGGGGAATTTTGTTTCCACACATTTTATTTCCATTTTGTCTCTCATTGTCTCCTATAGACACTGTTTGTTTAGGCACAGATACTATGGAAAGAGTTCAGTCTGCCTAAAAGTCCAACCTAGAAATTGGGTTTTATGTAATGACAAAGACATAGTGGTTGAGAATAAGAAGAGTTATTCTGATGAAGCTACTAACTGGCGAGAGGCAGCAGGAGGAACAGCAAGGTCAGCGCAGCTTTGTGCAAGGATCCAACCCTCACGCTGAGCAAGATCCACTCTTGTTGCCTAGGAAAAAATTACCTTGGAAGAAGGTATGTCAGTTAGTCTTCCTTACAGAGCTACTACAGCTCTGGGTGACCAACAACTCTCAAGTAAAATCAGTTGCCCTGATTTTGAACATTGTTCTTTGTGATACCTACTAATAAATGCAAAAAGAACACAAACAAATAAACAGACATTATTTGTTGTGTGCAGCATAAGGAAAACAGTTAGCACACTATTTTAATCAATTTGTGTCTTGGGTTTCAGCTCGTAGGTAAACACAGCTTTCCTTTCAGAGACAGTATTTAGCATAACTTCAAATGTGGGCTTGTTTATTTTAGTGCTTAGAAGGATCAGCTCCAGACAATTCATTTTTCATGCTAAACCGACTCATAAACTACTAGGATGCTATATCAGTTGCATCCCAAATATGCCAAATAAGTGAAGGTCACATAATGTAAATTGAAGCTGTCCAAATTCATCTACTTTTTTCTTTTTTTTTTTCTTTTTTTTTCTGTATCTGTATGGAAAAGTAGGGAAATGTCCATATGTACATATTTTTCCTGAGCTAGTTTTCTACTCCATCTGAAGCCCTTTAACATCTGTAGGAATACAGTTTCCTTAAAACAGTGAATGACATGTTTTGGTGAAGAATGACAACTCGGTTTGAACTGGGCAGAGAATTGGACTAGGCCAGTCCTTCTTATACAATAATTTGCAAGAAATGCGATTTATCTGGGTTGTCATCATTCAAAAACTTAGCCTACAATTATTTTATTTGTGCTAGGAAATTCAAGGAAAGAAAGAAAAAATGGCAAAAAATAAACAAACAAACAAAGGAAAACAAAAGATAACCAACCAACCCCCCCAAAAAAAAACAAAAATCAAACATGAACCAGCAATTGAAAATCCACAGTAGTTTTGGAAAAGTGGCAATTTATGTTTTCTTTTTCTGCCAACAATGAGTTCATGTCAGTAATGCCAACCACAAACTCAGCTACTAATGACAGCCTTGGGTAGTCTATTCAAATTCCCAAACCCACTAAGTGATAAGAATGTCTTATATTGTCCTTTTAAATCATGTAGTGACTCTTAAAGCAGATTAAATAATCAATTACATCAGAAATTCCTTGCAATTAATTGGCATACAACTAATAGCTTGCAAATTACAAGCTTCCTAAATGCATACTTACTAAACAGCCAAACTCTAGACAGAATTCAGTAGACAAGTTTTAAATTTTAAAAGACTTCTCTTCTTTGATGAGTACTGGAGTGACGTGTCTAGTTCTGGGTTCCCCTGGCACAGGAGAGATATGGAGCTACTGGAGAGGGTTCAGCAAGGGGCCAACAAGAGGACTGGAGCATCTGTTGTCTGAGGAAAGGCTGAGAGATCTGCAACTGTTTAGCCCGGAGAAGGGGGGATCTCATGAATGTGTACAAATATCTGCGGGAAGGCTGTAAAGAAGACAGAGCCACATGCTATTCAGTGGCATTCAGTGACAGGAAAAGAGGCAATGAGCATGAACAGGAGGCTCTGCCTGAACTTCTTTACTATGAGAGTGATTGAGCAGTGGAACAAGTTGCCCAGGGAGATTGTGGAGTCTCCATCCTTGGAGATATTCAAAACCCATCTCATAATAGTATTGGACAGCTGGCTCTAGGTGACCCTGTTGAGCAGGGGTTTTGGATGAGATGACCTGCAAATGTCCTTTCCAACCTCAAATATTCTGTGATTCCTTCCTTCAAAACATATAGCAATCATTAGAAAAAGAGAAACCACAAGTGAGAATGCAAGCAACATGAAAATATTTATTCGAAGACCTTATTTACTTCACAGTGTAACTGAATGTTTAGGAACAGGTTTTCTAAATAGAGATTGTAAAGTATTTACAGCTAAGGACAGCAGTTAGTCATTGTTACAAGATGTCATAACTCCTAATCTCCTCAACGCATAACAGAGAGGAACAATTTTCCTTAAACGTCTTTAAGAGATACTGCATGTTTTGTGTCCCCACATGCCCAGGACTTAGAAAGGAGGATCTACAATCTCCTTACTCAAGCCAGCTCTTCCTTTAATGCAGTGTTTTGGCAACAGTTTGTTGCGTTCAACAAGTTGGAAATATTGGCTAGCCCTTACTTGGACTGTCAAAATTAGGTAACAGAAATTAGGACTCAGTCTGCTATTTTAATGTCTTTTTTTTTTTTTTTTTTTTTTTTTCAGTCACAGAAATAGTAAACATTTTTTCCCTGTTTTATGGGCTGTCAGTTTGGTACACGGGAATTCTTGGATTATTCCCTGAGCTGCATTTGCGGATGCATGCAGGATAGTTAAATAACTTTTTTTCACCTTTGCTTACATTTCAGGTGTATTGCTTCTACCGCTTTGTTTCATCTGTATTCATAAATGATTAATTTTCAATAGGCATTAGAGTATCAGGAAGTTTGATTTTCTTATTACACCTTCTGGGTGCTTATATCTGAAAAACATAAGAATTAAAGATTGGTTGTAGAAAACAGCCAGCCAAGCTGTAGTGTTAACAGATCTAGATCTTGATCAGGATTTTACTTTACAACTTCAGAAGTAATGTATTATTTCAAACAACAATATTTATTTTTTAGTTGTTTAAAGGATTTCTTGGTCTAAAATGACACCTTGATTTATACCCCTACATTCTGGTGGCTTAGTGCAAAATATTTATCTAATCAATTGTGAGACTGTCACAGAGGAAAAGTCAAGTGCCTATTTAGAATGCAAATTGGTGTACACTAAAAGCTGTAGTGTTTGTGTGTCTGCTACAGCATTCTGTCACCTTTTGTGTTACTAACATCCAGTGCTACTGAATATTTAATTACATGCTCAGTTCTGTGACAGAAGACTTGTTATGGCACATCAATATTGTTGGACCTAGCTCTAAATGTGTAGCCCTAGGTGCATGCTGGACCCAGTGATCTAAAGTTCAGTCTAAAACCGAACTTAATAGTATTACAAATGTGAAGTGTTTTTCTTTACTCTCTAAAGAATTCTGAGACAATGTTAAAGTGTAAGATCCTAATACACAGGCAGCATCAGGCCGCTCGAAGTATGATTTTCCAATACATATGCTCTTACAAGTAGGGTTTTTTTTTTTTTTTTACTTCAGTGTGCAGAATCCATGCCTCAAAATGTCCGTGTGAGAAAGTGTCGTCCTCTGCAACCAGCTATTCTCTTCCAGTTCACAAAATTTTCAGTGTCATGAGACAAGATTAGACCTCTTCCGAATTCTCGTGTCTGAGGATAATTGAAGGAATTGAGCCATATTTTTACACCCTTGATAAGGCTAGACTGGACTTTAGCTTGGAAAGTGAAGCCATCCAGTACAGCAAAATATTTGAGGTTGTATTTCAAAGTGTTGTTTCTACTTTTTTCTCTGTAATATTGCACAGACTCTTTTTGTCACACATTGGGGAAAAAATTCTGGCCTTTGCTATGGAAACACAGAGGACTTAGAAAATGATCTCTCAGCATGGAAGAATGATGGCTTCTAGAAATACTGTAGAAACACTGAAAAAGAGCGAGATTTTCTCTTTGTGCCAAGGTCTTTTCAGCTCAGGAATGGGGGTTGTCCCAAAGAATTGGCTGTCATCCTCTCATCATTAAACTTCTTTAAACCCACAGTAATTTACAGCAACTATACAGTGGTTTAATTTATGACTGTCTGACTATTGTTTGCAAGGACCCATGTATATATTGTGCGCTGTGAGAGTGCGACAACACTTTGCCCAATTTTAATGCATCCCCAGTCTTGAAGTGAGGGGGAGGGATAAATAGCAGAGGATGTGGATCCTCTAATTCTATACCACTGGCTAGCTCCAAATAGCTGAGAGAACTCTTAAGCTAATTAATATTTATAACCAGATTTAGGTCCTTTGTACTGCTCAAAGAACTTTCTACCCAGGTAGAAAATTGATCACGAGTTGATTTAGGAGCCAGCTGTTTGCTTCATTAATCCAAGCAGCCAATAATTTATGAACAAAACAGTGTCACAAATCTTTAACATGATGTTTAGTAATACAGCATTGTGGTTGCCACCTGTGAATAAGTCTAGAGGAATGAAGGACTAGCTGTAAAGTTCTGCAAAGTTTGAACTAATTACTTCAGTGATTTTAGAAATGGCTCTGAAATAACTCTCGGTGATGTTTCCAGTTAATAAGAATAAACAAAAAGAACCGATATGCAAGATTTTTTTTAAACAAAAAATAAAATAATAATATAAAGATGCAAAAAAAGTACCAAGGAGCTGCTTTTTTTCTTTTTTCTTTTTTTTTTTTTTTTCTTTTACAGCTTAGTATCCTCTGTATTACTTTCTATGTAATATAGAATTATATATAACTTTCTAGGTAATATAGAATTTTCACAATTTGGAAATTTGGAACTAAAATCTTTCAAAACCAACTTGCAGGATTTTTCTGCATCATCCAGTCCAATCTCTAACTTACTTGTTTCCTTTATTTACAAGTTCTGTAAATATACACAGCATGATAGTCACACATGAGAGACAATAAAAACTAATATATAGAGACAGTAAGTTCTATTTCATATTCCCCTTGCATTTGTTGGTTCCAATTTTCCCCTTTTGTGATTGCATGTTGTGCAATAGTATCTCACAGCTTTCTGAACTGTGATAGTTTATAATCTACTAGCCAACTGTAGAGTGTTCTTCAGCTAAATATCCATTGCTGGCTGATATGTGTTTAATGGGACATATTTTCTGCTGGCATTCATGACACTTTTCTTTCTAGCCCAACATGCTTAAGCAAAAAATGATGTCTCAGAGTCACATTCAAACTAGGAGCACCATGTGCATTGCTCTTTGGGATTATTTCATGTTATTTATTTCTGAGGTCAAAGAGATTTTAACTGTCTCTCTAGAATCCTATAGACTGCTGGAAGTGAAAACCATTTATGTGTCTTGCTTCTCAAAAGCTGCTTATCAGCCACATAAGCAAATGGAAGTATTCAAAGGAATCCACTGACCCATGCGTTTATACAATACACTGAGCTTTTTGTGTTCACAGTGATGTTACTTTAAAGTACATGGGTATACATCCTGTCCCTACAAGAAAGGTTACTTTAAAGGTTTTTGAAACTGTTAGATTTTGTTTTGCCTTTGCTCTGTGACTATGCCCATATTATCTGAATTAATTCAGATTTACACCTACTGTTCATATAACTCACCTTCTAGTTGACATAACCCACACGCCAGCTATTATCTAGACTAAGGAATTCAATGAATGGATTTTCATCCTGCATCCTTAAATGAATGAATGTTTCTTTCTGGAACAAAAATCTCCCTCTACACAGATCTCTCCAAATACACAGGTCCTGTGTGTGGAAATTCTTCTCTTCTTCTGCAACTCAGCTATATGAGCTTTCTGTGTTATGAACTTTCTGTGTCATGTAAACAATTGTCTTTATTGTGCTTAAGAGGCTTAGCATCAGCTTTGTTCTCTGATGAGGGTTGTGATTTGTTTTCTTCTTTAGTGCTGTAATGGTACTAGCACTGTCTCTTGAATGTTTGCTGTTATTTTGCCATCAAGGTGAAAGGGCATTTTAGTCATCTTTTAATAAAAGTATGATCTATCCAATTATAAAATCCTTTATGCCATTATCAGTAAAATGCTGACACTAGGGGGGTGATATTGCTCTAAAGACAACAGTTTTTATGCATAGGTATGATTGTGGGCATCAAAGTCAGAAATATTAAAAACCATGTGTGCTAGAAAGGATTTCCCATTAGGGAAGTGTGTTTGTTGTGTGCTTTTCCTCTGTCTCTCTAAAATTGAGCTATCTATCTTTATTTTATAGTGTATGAGTATGAACTACCATTATTGCTATCAAGTTCTGCTGCCATCTTAGGGCCAGTGCTTCGTCTGCACTCTCTCCTAAACAAGAATCTATTAATCCAACAACCCTTTCAGTGTGGTTCTCACACTATCACCCTTGTCTGAAGCATCAGTCTATGATTCTCTCTCTTTCTTTCTTTCTCTCTCTCTCTCTCTATATATATACATGTATACAAGATTCACTTTATATGCTGTTTATATATATATATATTTTTTGCTTTCCCAGCTAAAGGGGCTCCTCCTCTTCCTCAATCTTTTCCTGTGAATCAGACACTTGTGATCTCATATCCTTTGAAAATGGGATTAAATCCACTTTGCTTTATGATGCCGAAGCTGCCTTTCCTTGTTGCTTATCATCACCCACGTTGTATTCTTGCACTGACATTGTTTATCCATGGAGCGGTAATTCCTGGCACACAAAGTGCATTGCAGTGATAACTTTTATTGGTGGCAGCTGTAGTTAACTATAAGCACACTAAAAAGAGCTGCCTTCATATTTAAAAGACTAGATTTTTAGTCATGAGAAAATCTGCACTTTTAATGCTCCAAAATTAAACCCTTTATTTAGATGCCTCACATGCTCCATCCAGAATTTATGAAAATTTGAACAAGAAACACAGTTGAAATCTAATCTAACTAATTCATTAAACTGAATGAATTAGTCATCTCTGAAACTGACTGCAAAACATCTTTGCTAATACAAAGAGTTGCCTGTACAGTCCAGAGAGGCTGCTAAGCATGTTCTATAGAACTGGAGTGCCATGATTCTGTAACATCAGGAGCTACTGGAGAACAGCATTTTACAGATATGAGTATCACAGAGAACAAGTGTTTAAGCATTTAAACTGTGGATGGCCCTTGTGTATGCTTGCCTGGGAGAAGGGCCTTTCTTTCTTATGATGTGTAAACATGGACTGTTGGGGAAATGGAGGAGAATATGTTAATGTCTTGTAATATAAATGCATCATTTAAATCTCCAGTGGGTGGCTGTGCAGATGGCCCCTTGCAGTCTTCTCTCAAACTTTCTGTCCATATCTGGGGCTGCAAAATTTTTGTCCTGGTGTCAGACCCAAGAGTGTTTCCATTCCCTAATGTTGGAGAATCAAAGTCCTACTTTGCTGTCCTTATGCTGATGATGGAATTTCCTTAGAACCTTTATTTTTCTCTCAGTTGCTGTCTTCATTAGGAATACATTTCTTAATAAACAAAAGGGACCTGAACCATCCCTGCGCAGAGTTTTACTAGGACTCTGTGCCCATTGCAGAGAGGTAGCAAGGCCACAAGAGGAAGCACTCCCAAAGCTTCCTTGTGTGCTTAGGTCTCACCTTCCCTGCATCCAGTGGGCCTTACAGTGTTATACAATATGATCATCTCTAGTAGGCTGGCTTAGTTCATTGCTTTAAACTTTGACTTCTAATATTAATTGATTACCATGCTTTCTGCACCGTGTGTTTATTAAAGATCTTATCCCATGTGTAAAACCTGTAGTTGCTTTAAAAGAGAACTACTCTCCCTCACGTACACAGCTTTTAGGCATTTTATGTAGGAACTTCTCTGATGTACTGTTTAGCTCGGCTTGCTGACACGAGCAAAACATGTCAGCCTGTTACCAAAGCAGTATTTTCTCAGACTCCCACAGAGCTGAAGCTGAGTGAAATTGCAGAAAAAGGAAGTGGTCTCATTTTAGCCTTATATCAGCCCTGTGACCTCCAATTTAAGGCTGGCAAGATCTGGAGAGACCTGAATGTACCTCTGGGCTGGAGTATTAGCAATTCTTGGCTCTGTTGAGGCCACACCTCAAGTACTATGTTCAGTTTTGTGCCTCTCACTACATGAAAGACATTGAGGCCCTGGAACGTGTCCACAGAAGGGCTACAAAGCTGGTGCAGTGCCTAGAGTACAAGTTTTACGAAGAGCAGCTGAGGGAACTGGGGTTAGTTATCCTAGAGAAAAGGAGGCTGAGGTGACCTTATCACGCTCTACAGCTACCTCAGAAGAGGTTGTAGCAAGGTGGGAGTCAGTCTCTTGCCCCAAGCAACAAGCAATAGGACAAGAGGAAATTACCTCAAGTTTCACCAGAGGAGGTTTAGATTGGATATTAGGAAACATTCCTTTACTGAAAGGGTTGTGAAGCATTGGAACAGGCTGCTCAGGGGAGTAGTTGAGTCACCATCCCTGGAGGTATTCAAAAGACATGTAGATGTGGTATTTAGGTAAATGGTTTAGTGGTAGACTTAGTGCTAGGTTAATGGTTGGATTTGATCATAGAGGTCTTTTCCAACCTAAATGATTCTATGATTCTATACGAACGGTTAGGGAAAGCAATTATTTACATGGTGTAGAAATAGTATATGTATTTATACTCATATAAATATGTTCAATTATGAATGCAGATTATGATCATTGGGAAAGCATTTCCTATACAGCCATTTCCTATACAGCCTAAAACTTCTGTCAGAAATCTGTTACTTGATGTAAAATGCATATTAAATGACTGTTTGTTAAATTTCTGAGAATAAAAATGCAAGTAGTTAACACACATAGTGATCAAAGATCTTTCAGATTTAAAATAAATAAAAATTGAGTATGTAAAGCAGATATGCACATAACTTCCCTCAAAGTGTAGTCTCCACCCGTAATATTTCTAGTCATGCACAGAATGCTTTTGTAGTTAGACGACCATTGAAACTTCCTCTAAGCTTAACTATTGCATATCATGTCGAATTACTTGTGAATAAATAGTCTAAATGTAGCTTTGTAGGTGCTGTTTTGAGTCAATCCTCATGTAGCTGAAGCATAAAATATTGTAAATGAAAATCCAACAACAGAATCTGAGAGGATTCTTACAAGGGCCAGTATCTCTCCCTGGGGTCAGAAGAAAATTAAACTTCAGATCTTTATTTTTTTTTTGTTTGTTTGTTTTCTCCAGAGATGGGAGTCATTCCAGTAAAACAAGCATGAAATGTTGGTAGTGCTCATTGTTGTTGATTTTTGGATTTGGTGTTGTTAAGCCATTGCGTAGCTGGTGAGCTCCTTCCTTCAGCTTAATATCCAGCAGTCTTATATAATGTCTCTTCTTCATATTTATTGTACTAATATTGAAAAAGTTGTAACAACAGTGGAGGGAGAGGTTAGGTTTATTTTGTCATGTTACCATTAGGGAAGATAATATCTGAGAAGGGGATCTGTAATTAACATTGTTCTTTGTAACTCACACGAAGGACTGTGCAGATACCTGGTTGCACACACAACTGCTGAAGCAACTGAGCCAAACAGGTCTCCCTGCCCTCAGGGCTGTGCCCTTGTAATCTGGCTGCAGATGTGCATTCGAATGTGTTCAAACTTTATGGCCTGATGGATGAGGAAGAAAAGCAAGCTTGCTGGAAATATAGTAACTGAAAGGCAAAGCTGTTGATGCCTCTGCATAGTCACTGGCCATTAAAATATGAAGGAACTTAATAGTTTTGAGACATTTTCCTCTTTCTGCCAAGTTTGTTTGAAATTGGCCAAGTTGTTAAAAGTTACTGTTGACAGAAGGACAAACAAAATAGTATAATTGCATAAACCTCATTTTATTTGAAAATCAGCCTTATGATCTGAGTTTTCGGAAGGGACTTAATACTTGTATAAAAGGTCTTCTCTCTTGCAGGCTTTGTGACTTCTGTCTAGACAAAGCAAAACAGACTGCTGCTTATTAAAACAAACACACAAACAACTATTCTGAAGTGCTGAGGGCAATATGAATTCCTGATGGCTATGGGATACATTAAGAAATGTGGATTGATGGCTCTTAACTCCGCTTTCCCTCCTTTGGAATTTTCATAAAGTGTATGGTTATTTTTTCCCAGTTCTGTGGAATATACGTGTAGGCACTTGAAAATCCCAATTTGCTGTGGTGTCCTGTGCTGAAGCTAAGTGCTGGCACTGAAGTTACAGAATTTAGATGCTTTTGGTTTCTAATGGCTGTTGGATCAGGTCTCTGGCAGGGATCTGATCATTAAAGATTAAGGTAGTGAAATGAAAACAATAATTGACTTTTTTCGGTCACTAAGAAGATATCTTTAGATCCTCATCTCAGCTCTGAGAATAGTTTTGTTTGTTTGTTTTTTCACTTTTAACTGTTGAGATTTTATCACAGCTACGTTTTGATATTCTGTGTTTTAGAAAACCATCTTTAGTATCTAAACCTATAAACACACTAATAAAAAAAAGCCTCATGAAGCAATCCCAAAAACATTGAGAGTGAATTTGGTGATACTTTGAAGAAAATTTGTTTCCTTGGCACATCTTCTGAATGTCGAATTCTTGCTTCCAGGAAAATTACTGACAGAGAAAGCATACAGGCTTTTTTTTTTTTTTTTTTTTTTTTTTCAGTAACACATCAACAACTCAGAAGTGCAGAGGAGAGGGAAAACTGAGTTACAGTCATTGGTAGACTTCTCTTCTACCTGACAGGCACTAGTTCTTTTCTTAACAGAAAAAATCTATAATGAAAAAATAGAAAATGAGCTATGGTTTGAAAAGTTCCTTATGCTATTAAAAAGAAAGGACAATGGTATTTGTATGATCTTTAAAAACTAAGCAATAATGACACATGAAAGACTTGAGTGAATGGAACAAAGGGCGATTTGCTGAAGTGTTTCATAGAATTATCTTCCCCTAGAAGCATCACTAAATAGATTAACTTATTAGGAAAGCATACAGTTCCATTGAAGAAGAAGGCTTTTTATCCCTATTTCTGTCACCCATGTGCTTCAGTTGATTTTAACATATTTCAATAAAAAGAAAATGTTTAATAGTTTGACTACACGTAATTGAATATCTGATTAAATTCAAAGTCAACTAATAAATATAAATTGTGCTGACCATTTTTAATTAGAATTTATATATATATAAATTTATCATGTCAGGCTGCAAGAAATCTATCCTTATAATCAAAATTTTCTTGGGGAAAAGAGAGAAATCTGAACCAGTGAAATTTAAATTAAAATGCAAGAAGCAAAATGGAGTAAGCATTCCCATTTGAGATAACACGGTAATAAAACACTGAGGTGGTGGCTTCTGAAGGAGATTTTTATTTTCAGACAGTTAAAAATCCCTTGCAGCACTGGAAAGACTGGTATAATATTGTAATTGGCATCCCTGACTTGTTTTATGTATACTGCAAGAAGGTTTTTTCCTACTCCTTTGGGAATGTCAATTTATAGCTTATAGAATGCTGTCTCTTGCTTGCAAGGTGCATGATAAAAAAAGGGCTCCCAGAATTCCCTAGTATTTCCCTTTGAAGGTCTAAAGTTATTAAAAATACTTATTTAGCCTTTTTATTAAAGTTGTGCAGATACTGTGATGCTTACTTTTTTCTTCTTTTTCTTTTCCTTTATATATATATATATATATGGCTTGGAGATAAATGAACCAGTTTACTTGTGATGCAGAGCATAATCATCAGGTGTTCTTCCCTGCACACTCTAAGATAATATTTTTTGCAGTAGCCTTGAAGAGATTCCACTTAGCAGACTGTGAAAGCATGACCTTCAAAGTTATGATATGTTATAATCACGTATACGGTGTACTGTAACCAAATCTAAAGCTCATGCATTGTGTGTTTGGGTGTCATTTTTCAAAACACCTTTATTGCTCATGTAGGCCTGGAAACAGTGTTAAAAACAAATCAGGCATTCATTCCTGCAAAAGAGGCAAAATACAGCCTTATTATCTGCAACAAAGTCAGCATCATATATAGCACAAGGACGATTACCAAAGGGAAAACAAAGAAAACTCTTTAGAGCCTTCAATATTTAATTGAGATATTGAGGATGCATTACAAGTATTAGGATTTTTTTTTTTTTTTGAAGGCAGGTATAATGCATCCTTCTCACACATACTGGTGTAATTACAGTGAAGAGAAAAAGATTTTCAGGTCTGGTCCATAATTTAGAAAAATCTGTCTTAGTATTCAAAGATAATAAACCAAGAGATTAATATTCTGAGTGCTGAAAGGATTTTTGTGCATTGCAACACTTCAATTTAACCAGTGGTGTGGGTATGTTTAAAATCTTTCTTCTTTAAAATACAGACTGTGCTCTACAAAAAGGGAATTAAGGGAATTAATTTTTGCTTTTTTTTTTTTTTTTCATTCCTTCCATCACTCTTCAAGGCAGCAGCCTTTGTCAGCTGCAAATCATTATTCCAGCACCCTGAATGGGTAGATATTCACCAAAGGAGAGCAATAGTATGGGCACGGTGCTTCAGAAGTCCCCTTTCTCCGCTATGTAGGTTCTAAGAAGCTACAACTACTCACCCACCCCTGTGCCACACTTGTATATATATTGTACATATATATGTACATATACATGTATATATATATGTACATATATTGATGCTGCAAGTCTTTCCCGTTCCAGCAGAAGATATAGATACAAAAAATTTAACCACTGAAATGTTCCCAATCTTAAAACATACTTTTCTCTTTGTGAGATGACTGTTACTGAACAGCAAAAGTATAGGTTTTGCTTCTGTTCATCAAAATCTCTTCCCCTTTCCCAGAAATTTGCTTCAACTAGAAAAAATATATGATTTTCTGAGTAGCAGCCTATATTAACAAACAGAAAGGTTAATAGAATTTGAGCATCTTGAAATGTGATTTAATTTGGCAGACTGTAGTCTGTGAATATTAACTACTAACAAATTAAATTATTCAATGACAAATCACATCAAGCACCTACATAATATCAATAGATATTGTCATTATAATCTTTCTTCCAAACAGTAGGACTCAGGCTTAGTATTTTGGCTCAAGGTGTTCATTTGCAAATGAACAATTCATCATGTGTAGGAAAAGGGAAATTGCTCCAGGTTTGTGTCAGATTGTCCTGGTGTTAACTGCTGCTCTTTGAAGTGACATTGTCTAGACCTCATACCAGTGGGAGTAATAGAGAGGAGAGTGGCCATTCCATTATTTTGGATAAATTAAACTATTGGCTGCCACTACCCAAGTATAATGCTTGTAGTGATCCATATCCATAAATCACATTAATGAAGAATGCTGTGTGCTTTTTTCCATACTTTAAAAATATATCCTCTCTATACATACACCATTTAAAAATAACTACCTAAGCAGTATCTTGTAGTTATTTCTTTTTTTTCTATTTACAAAAATAAATTAGACCTTGTCTGAGCCAGGGTCTGCTGAAATTAACAGGAGTCATTCTTTTGTTTTCTGTTGACTTTATATTAGCTGTTATAGGAATGCATTATTGAACTGCCATAAGGGACATAATTTATTCTGGCAACTATAGAATGAAATTAACAATGGCATAGTGGAGCATAGCGGAGAGAGGCATGTCCTTAGTACCATATAATGACATGCCTTCCTGCCAAGGCTCATGCATATAGTATCTAGATTGTACCAAAGCACAAGTTTCACAAAAAAAAATGAGGAGAACAGAATTTAGATTTACCAATTCCGTTTTAAAGAACTAAATTTTAAAATATGTGACTGCTTGAAATCTTCTATAGCTGACTACTCAATAGCAGAAAACTATTAAATTTAGTTTGTGTGTACGTAGTAGGAGGCTAGACATACTAGGAT
Organism: Anas platyrhynchos; assembly: GCF_047663525.1. NCBI lineage: Eukaryota > Metazoa > Chordata > Aves > Anseriformes > Anatidae > Anas > Anas platyrhynchos. Next base: position 11,797,868 of record NC_092596.1, read on the forward strand.
TGTAGAGAACATTCCACTACTATCACAGAATGCACAGCATATGCAGAATATGATGGATTAACATCTAACAAAGTCAAAGACATATTTTGAATGTCTCTGAATTCAATCAATACTTTGATTCCATTAAAAAGAAACCTGAGTATTTCCTAATATTATTAAATTCATGTCTATTGCAGGGCTACATGCCAGGAATTAGATATAATTCATTCTTATTTTTAAAATAATGCTGTATACTTTTGAAATAAGACAAACAACTTATTTCCTTGACCTTTTAATGTTTTTAATGGGTATTCTCTTTCACTTCTCAGGCAGTCTCTATCCTTTATACAGACAGTAAGAACTTCAATAAAACAAGACTACATCCAACCAGAAACTTCTGCAGGACCCTGAAGGCTTATCTTCTCCATTGGGTTTCATAGGTTTAGAAATAGTTTGTCTCAGCTGAAAACCAACAACACAACCTGCTCCAGTTACAAGGTGTTAGAGTAATATCATCAATACTCTAACAGAATATTGATGTTACATGGAGAAGACAAGAAGGTTACCTTGACTTGCCAATATGGGATTACAGCTGTATTAGTATATTTGACAGTTTTGTCAGCTCTCAAGTGATCAAAGAGACTTTTGTTTCTTTTCTCAAGAGGCATCTGCACAGTACAATAGACTCAGGTTAGGCTTTCTTCCTCATTTATGGCTGTCTTGTGAGAATAACAATAATTTGGGACAATCATAAAGAAGTCTTCTCCTGCCTAAGTTCTCATTATCCTGTAATATGCCTCTTTTTTTCTTCTTTGGATAGTGTAACCACATTTAGATGCTTTTCATAGTCTCCACATTCTAACGAGAACAATGTGGAAAGTCGGAGCAAAATTCAGCTCCTGCTTTCTCATCTCTGTCAGTCTCACTGCTACTGGGTCTGGGTGACAGCAGAGTCATGTCAATGAGAAGCCCTTCACATCACAACAGTATGACATAAACCTGGAGCTATTTCCCCTCTGTTTCACATGATGAATTGCTCATTTGTAAATGAGCACCTAGAGCCAAATACAAGTCCTGACTTTGACTGCATTGTAGTGTTCGCAAAACTCTCATAGTTTCCAATTCACTGCAAACTTGAAAAATAGTACAGTATTTACTGACAGGTTAATAAAACATTTCGAGTCAACAAGGACACAGTTTACAGAGTTGCACGGAGTTGCTGGAAAAAAATAAAGCTTATCCTAATGTTGAGAAAGAGGCAAATGAAACTCTAAAAATTCAACATTTTAAGGTTTGGGATTTGGTCTAACAAAAATGCAAGGCCACCTAGATCAAAACTAAACTTTTCTGAAGTAAAAACTCTGACTTCCGTGATTGCAGAATTCATCTTATCTAGCACATATATTAATTTAACTATCTTTACCTAAATATGTATAAAAGACTTAATAACTTTTCAATGTCCAAAGCTGAATGTTGTATTGTAGTTACTGAATTCCTGATTTTAACCTAATTACTTTGCTAATTACTTTGCATTTCTTTTAATTTTCAGACCTCTGACTTGTGGTATTCCATTAAAACATCAAAACACTGTCAAATTTTTATTTTTTTTTAATATCAACCTGTCAAAAATAAGAAGAAAAGTTGTTTTACCCTAAGCCCAGGAAGTTTAAGCCTTTACTTATAGCAGAAGTAGCTCTGCTGATAGAGCAGCCACATACTAACAATTACTCCTCCCTGATTTTATGAACAGGAGTATGCCTGCATGTATAAAGCTCCTCATTGTTTAGAATTTTGTGAGGAGGATTTCTATGCTTCTAAAGTTATAGCCATTTCAAGATGCTCAGCCCAGCTCCCATCAGAAACCTGCATTGCAAAAAATGGTAGCAAAATAAATTTACAAAGATGACTAGGTTCCTAAAGACTGAAAGAGTTGTGTAAATGCATTCTGTATTACCCATGTTAGCCTAACTACCATTGTAACAAGCAGTCATTAAATAAGTAATATGTATATTCTTAGCAATCCCACTAATTCTGTACTTCCAGATTTAGAACATGGACAAGTTTTTAATTGTCCTCTGTGCTGCTTTTCACAATCTCACCATTCCATTGGCTACGCATTTCATTTTAGCACCAGTAACAGGAGAGCTATTTAAGGAATCTGCAATGAAATTCTACACAACTAAGTTCAGGGATTTTAAAAGAGTTTTTAAATCGTTTCAGTATCATGTCAAGATTTCTGTTCTCATGAATTATAATTCTCTCAATTATGGCAGTATCCGAAATTCCTCATTGTTGCAGGAAGCACGGCCGAAAGCACGACAGACACCAGTAGAGTCAGATCATGCTCCATGTTATTGCCCAAATAGCCTAACTTTTATATAGAACTTAACAGGGGTGGACAGTGTTTCACACAAGATTATTGGTCAAAAGCACTCAGACAAACAACTATAAGAAAACAACCCCACCTGCAAGAAAACAACCCCTTGTGATTAGCAGTCACATAGACCTTGTCCTTGAAGCCAGCTACTGGTAACAATATTTTTCTGAATTCCTCAATTGGGCGATGTGGGAACACTGTCATGGGAACTTCTCATAGTTGCCCTGTTAGCTTGGTTTGCTCAGCTACAGCAAGCCATGGGATTTTTGCTGTTTCAAGAAATCCCTCAACATCTCATGCTATTACTGCTTCCTGTACATGTGATCATCCAGAATAGCTCCAAACTCTACGTGTACTGGAACAGGCTGCTCAGGGGAGTAGTTGAGTCACCATTCCTGGAGGTATTTAAAAGACATGTAGAAGGAACATGGTTTAGTGGTAGACTTGTCAGTGCTGGGTTAATGGTTGAACTTGATCACAGAGGTCTTTTCCAACCTAAATGATTCTATGATTCTACAGTATTTTTACTGATAAATTTCTGATAAAAGATAGACCAACTCTCAAATATTGTTAGGTAAGCAAGGGTAAAAAAATGTTGGAACATACAAACAGAATGAATATTTCTCTCTCAATTAGTGTAGTTTGGTAGTGTCCTTCTGAACCATACTATGACTGTGACTGCAGGTCAAGGTAACTTGCAACATTCTGTGACAAATTCTTTCCTTCATTCTTTTGCAATTTATATTTCTCATTAAGGAAATGTCAGAGTCATTTAGGAACCATATAAATCAATGACCTCCTTATACATATAAAAATTGAGAAGATAATACAAAATTTTATTCTATTTTTTTATATTTTTAAATTGAAAGTTGTTGGGTTTTAGAAGAAAAATGATATGAATTATTCAGATTTTATGTCAATGACATTATGAAATATTTTAGGATGGTCTCACTCTCAATTCTCCTATTTTTATTTAGAGCACAAGTAATATTTAGTTTTTGTTATAAGGAAAAGGAATCCAAGATAGCATGACATGGCTCTCCCATAGAAAATTATTAGTTAAATGAAGAAGTTGTGCATCAATAATAACAATAACAAAAATAGTCAAATGCCACTCCAAGAAATTAAGAAACATTAATGACTTATTTTGGGTATTGTTATGACATCATCTACCATACTGTGTACAGCTCTGGCCATCTGTCTTAGAGAAAGATGAACTCAGAACATTTTCACAGGATGATTAATAGGATGCTCAGAGGAACTCTTGTTTTAAGTACTTGTCTTAATGGAAGACACTAGAAAACCTGGCTTGATAAAAGCCAGCCCTAAAAGAGGACTGGGAGGAGAAGGGAGAAAACTACAACCTATGAATATGCAAAATGGTAAAGGGAGGACATCTGAAGGGTGTTATGAAGCCAGAGAGATATTAAATTAAAGCACACATTGTTTTAAGAAAAAGTATAAATAAACTATCTATTCATAATTTAGAAAAATAGAAGTTCTGAATTATAGGAACAATCAGATTCTGGAACAATTCTCAGACTTCACTGAAGAGTTGAGGAGAGAAACTGGGGGAAAATCAGGTCCCCATGAATGTTTCCACTTCATAACTTTCAAGCGCTTGATCTTGCAATATTAGTAGGAGTCATTTTTTGAAGCTCTTTCCTTTTTAAAAAAAATTGAATCCCACATTGTATATGCTGCAGTTATGACTGCAATAATCAACACTGAATTTCAACTATTTTATCCTGAATAATTTGTATCATCTTATAGTTTGTGTTGCTCTTATTCTATGAATGCTTTTTTTCTTTAATAACTGGTTAAAAAGCTCTTTTAAAAATCCAAGAACAATGTATTGAGCACACGGTACCTATCCAAATGCTCGTTGACTCCTTCAAGGAACTGTAAGAGCCATGAAGGACATACCTTCTGCCTACAGAAGCTGTGTGACTTTTTTCCTTACTGTTATCCAAGTATCTGCCAATTGCAGTTGCCATTCTAATTTTCAGTTATTTCCCTGAAAGTCACGATTATTGTCTGTAGTCTCTTGTATACCCAGCGGAATCCCTCTCTAAGGGTAGGGTTGCATTTGCTGCTTTCCATTCTTCAGATGCTGATAAGGATTTAAGTGACAGTTTGTATGACACCACAGTTAGTATGTAATTTGTATCCTAGGTATGTGTATTCTGTTTCTCTCTAAGGACTCAAATGCACATTTTACAATGTACAAAACAGTTGTTTAAAAGCTACATTTTATTCACCTACTTCATAAAGATGAAAGAGATACCCTACTTTTTCATTATGGTATAAATTGAATATATTATTCAGCCAACATAACCTTGCCTGCAGAGTCTGAATATCTTTCAGTCCTTGAGATTTTGTTTAGTACAAATGGATCATATTCAGTATCAGCTGGAAAAAGATCAAATGCAAATGCTGATTTACTGATTATAAAAAAATGAATAATTTATTAGGTATCAATAGGATATTTAGCATTTACTTATCACTGTATACAACAGATAAGTAAAAGCACAGAATAATCAATACAAGGGGAAAGTCATTCTTTACTTCTTATTTTCATCTGATATAATCAACAGAAAGGATAACAGGGCTTTACACTTTTATTACCATATTTTTTAGAGTAAGTAACTATCCACAGGGGCCTTCGCTTTATTTTATAAGAAAATTCTTGTCAGGAGAAGCAGGTGACATGGATTTTACTAGAAGCACAATTCTCATTATCAAAAAGTTTTTCTTCTCTGGTTATAATTCTTTGTTCATTTTAGCCTGCTCTCACACGACCCATATTGGCTCTGTGATTTGATACCCAGAAGGTTTTCAGCTCTTTCTGTTTGTTTCTTCTAAGACACAAGTGTCTGAATTTTAATTTTTATGCACTGTGGCAATCATTAGCCACTTTTATTTATGATCTGTGCTGGCCAATCCACTACAAAATCAACTGCAAGAGATTTATGGAATTCTGTTTTTTCTCCTATTTTTTTCCAACCAGGCAAAGGTGCTGTTGAAATGAGTCAACCATTTTCCTGAAGGGAAATGTGGAGAGCTTGCTCTCTTTATTTCAAAAAGTAAATTCAGATGGATAGAGAATTGGTCCTATTTTGTTCACTATTTTTGTTTTATCTTCCCAATGAAATGCCCCATGTAGCCCGAAGCATAGCATGGGTGGCAGTAGTAAAACTCGGCTTAGTTTTCTTGCCTCTGTAACTGGAGAATGACACTTTTCAGTGGGAATGGTTCCTAGCACCAGCTTTTTGACATCTTGCATTCTTTCTTTTACCAATGGACCAGCAAAGTGCTGTATTGTAATTTCTCCTAGAACTGATCTAGTCAAGGAACAGAACAAGTGCTTTACCGGTGTGGCGAAACTATGTCTCTTGCTGGAAAGAAAATACTACTTAAATAATTTTCTGTCGTGCTTGAACTAAGAGGGATCAGAATAACTTCCCTCTAAAACTGCCTGCTACCAGGAAATATTTTTAATGTCAGTATTAAATATACACGATGGACTGTATTTTTTACAAAGCATCTACTGTATTGTTTAGAGACATAGTATAAGTTGCCAAATCCAGTAATCTACAACTTGTGCTAGATTTTATGCTTAGCTTTTGGAAAGTACCTCAAACTTTACAATTACAAATATTTTGCTCTTTTAATAATGTGGAAGTGGCTTTTCAGTGTGTTCCTGCATTGCTAATCCACCCTTATTTACAGGTCCTTCAGTCATCTGCAGCTTCTAATTTGGTCTACCCTTTGTTGTTGGAGTTAACACCCCAGTAACCCAATACTGGAATACTCTCATTGTGAGGTTGTTAAGCCAAAAACCATTATGCTCCTTGAGGGAAAAAAAAAAAAAAACAAAAAAAAACCAACAACAACAAAAAAAAACTATTTATTTTACCAGAGAAGGACCAAAAAAGGATGCTTTGAGCCCTACAGTTTTATATCATATTTAAAAATAATCTTGCTATAAATCTACCAAAAATTAACTTAAATCTTCAAGAATAACACTTATGCAAGCACTAGAACGAAAAGCTAGGCTACCAAGCAAATTAAAATAATTAAGCAAAATAAGAAAGCAGAGCTAAGCCATTATAAAAGTTAACCAATGGAATTTAGTTAAAAAAAAAAATAATAACTTCAACACGAAAAGCATCAAAGAATGATCTATTATCATGAAAATACTGAGCTTTAAAAACAAATCTAAGCCCAAAATAAAATGACTCGTTCCTTTTGGTGCCTTTTCCATGTGCCTCATGGAAACAGTCTTCTGAAAGCGTTCTAAGTGCAGAACAAAGACTATGCTTTATTGTCAAGCTTCTCATTTGATATTAATAACCCATTTCCTTCCCATTCAAATTATTTGTCCCGCTGTGGATGATACTTTCTATGTTAATAACATTAAAATGAAAATTGCACAAACTAGTTATAACTCACTTATGCTCTTGCCCACCCTTGGAGCCATCAGTCCTAACCATTCCTTATGCTCTGCCTATCAAATCTGTTCACAGCAACAAACACAATGTACATTGCAGTGGAATTTCTTTTTTTTTTTTTTTTTTTTTCAAGCAAAGGTCGTTTTGTTTTGTTTTTAGCAATATTTAATATTATAGTGTTGATAATACATAGGCCTGTAGGAACATGGAATAGAAAGAAGCTTTTCCAGATAAGAAGCAGTCTGGTACACTTCATGCATAAAGCAGATGGCTCCACACAGGAGCTAAGTTTCAGCACAGCAGCACATGATAAGTTTCCTGTTTTGTTTTAAATGTTGGTGCTTGTACGTAAGCCCAAGTCCAAACTTTTGCACAAAGATTGAAGAAATTAGTTCTGGTCAATGAAATGGAGCAGGAGGCTCTTTGGATGTTATGCCCCATTTTGGCTAAATTACTTCCCTGTGTAAACTAAAATTCTGAAATGGGATTACATGCAAATAACAACAATCTGTCTGAGTTGGCAGTCCAAATGCCCTGTAATGTTGATTTCAAATATAGTTTGTACGTAGAATTATACTAAGGTTTGAATTCTTCACCCGAGTAAATAGTCTACAACAGTGTAGAGAGGAAATTCAAAGCTTTCACTTAGAAAGCAAATATAAATAAAGCCATTCCCTAGAAAAGCATCCCTGTGTAAACACAGGAGAGAAAAGCTGTTACGATTCACTGGTGTGAATGTTCAGACAACATCGAGTCCAGCTGACAGCATCAAGATGAGCTGATCCGTGTTTCTGGAGACAATAATGAAGACAGAAATCACATTCCTTATGGATGGTATGAAATTGAAAGCTCTAAAAACTGACATACAATATTCTGTGGATTCTTCTATCTGACATTTTTGTTTATTTCTCATGGTCTAATTAGCAGAGAAAAAATTAAGGTGTGGAAATGAAAAATTCAGCAGTAAAGAATTTTCCTAAAGACAACCACTTCAATCCAGTGACAGCTGGATGCAATGACAGAGGTAGTGTTTACACAAGCAAATGTTGTAATGCTGCTGGGAAAATATAGCACTTTTGGCTCTTTGCAGTAGTGCTTGATGAATATGTGTTGTTTTACACACTTTGGACACTGAAATTAGTAGGAAAGGTGAGTAGTATTAATATTTCTTCAGTGTATTTTGCCCTATGTCAGTTCCCCCAGCACATTCAGCAGCTATTTTCCTGACTTCTGCCATTTTCAAGGCTCTGACATTGGCTTCTTTGTTGTGTTCAAATAACATCACTTGGTAGTCTGTGGTTTCCTTTGCTCATCCCCATTGACCTCAATGTTTCATTTGGTATTACTGCCTGTAGCATTCTGGCACAGCCTATTGGAGTCAGTGATTTTTGTTTCTATTTTCTACAGCTGCCTCTGTAACATACTCCACTGCCATTACATTTACATTAAGGAACATTTTTTAAACTATGGTATTTTTTTACCCCATCTTTCTTATCAGACCAGCTCCTGGAATTTACCATTTTTCTGTATTTGTGGCTTAGGAAAGCAATAATATACAAATTTTTGAAGGCTGAGAGAATAATCTGAGGAAGTAGCACAGCACTGTTGACCTTCTCTTATAATCCTTTAGACATCTGTTCTTAGCCAGTTGAGGGAAGGGATGCAAGGGGATGGTGATCTTCGTTCTGACAGAAAAGGCCATTACATATATTCAACTTGTGATGCTTGTAACTTTTAAGCAGATACAGTGGAGAGCTATAGTCTTCAATGACACATGGAGGGAACACAGAAGGGCATAAAGGAGAACGTCTTTTTCCTCTTGATCCCTTCAATTCTGCTTAATAAGAGGATTCAGTCTGTGTCTTTGAGGATGGATAGAAATATTCTTTCTGAGTTCCCCAGACTTGAAATGGTAGGATAGCTAATGTCAACTAGCCGCGAGTGTGGCTGAGGTTTGCTGAACTAGCAACAGCTTATGTGCTTCTTTTTCACTCTTATTTTTTAAACACACCAGCTAGCATAAAGGAAAAATAACTGAGTAATGTAGTTATTAATTGCCTGTGACTGGATGGAAGCATATGGTGACTGTTAATGGTGGTTTATTTTTCATGAACAAGTTCTATCATCTATCCAGACAATCTCACCACAGACGGGTGGCAACATTTACTGGGACACATTTCTTTCAGGTTTCTTTTAAATGACAGCCAGGGATGAATGTTAACCAGCTCTGTGTTCTGTAACTTAGCAGTAAAACTGATCTCTGGTCATATATCTCATTTGCACCACTCCTTTTCTCTTTTAGCAATTTGGTTTAGTTTAAATATGCAAAATAAACACAGTTTTCTGACTACTAAAACAAAACAAATGTCTTTTATCCCACCTACCAATCTTCATGTGTGTAATTTGCATTATAATTTGCATAGCAAAACAGAAGCTGTGGGACATGTGCGAGGATTCAGTGTTACTAGAAAAAGGAAGGCTTTTTAAATGTGAAGCACACCCCCTGGGCAGTTCGGAATCTAGAGGGGGGAAAAAAAAAAAAGCCATTTTAGTCACTCATTCCCTTGTGTTTACAAATCTGTTATATGAAAGTCAGTAACATTTATTTGAGAGTAATTCTGTATCTGGGTGTTTCTAGTGGGTAGGCAGAGCATTTTAATGCTTCTTGGGCTTAAAAAACGATGCTTCATAACAGACGACAATTCAGTGCAAGTAGGGAAAAGAATACACTGTGAATGGTCACTTGCCTTTTAAGGATGGCTTAATTTACTTAAAGATGGTTTGCGTTTCCACAGTTCCTATCAGTCACTTCGAATTTTGCATACTCAAGTGACTCTTACACCTCAGCAAAACCAGGTACATACAAGTGGGGTTACCAACAGTTTTTACAATCTGTAATTTAATTCTTCAACAGAGACATTTCACTTGACAAATGTGCCATAAATCTGCATTGTCAACTTGTTTGAAGCTTATTTGTGTTATCCTCTTAGTCCAAGTTACCAAAAGTCATAGCCTGTATATGATTTCCTTTGCCTGCAAATACCAGCATTGTGTATTTTCCTAGGACTGTGTATGGAGCAGAGTTATAACTACATGGAGTTCGTAGAAGAATAAGGACATTTTTAACTGCATGCTGTGAAAGGTCGTTTTTAAAATTTTCTAAAAAATCCATGTTCAGGTGTAAATTGCCTGTCATTCTTGCAAGGCCTTGTGGTGCTCCCATCAATCACTCTGCACAGCACTTTTGAGAGTGGCCTGCTGAGTCCCATGGGGCTACTTCTCAAGCATGGCTCTGAACTGAGGGATGTGGGGAGGCTCCTCATGAAAGGACTGGGGCACAGTCTTGCCTTGGTGTTTGGTGTATGGAAAGTATGGCTTAATATTAAAAAATGACTGTTTTTTTACTGTTCCCAGAACTCTGCTAATTATTCGCATCTCATGAACTCAACAAACTGTAAATAGTAAGCAATCATGCATTATTTGTGTGTGGTCTCCCTGTATTTGTACTTAGTCCTATAATACCAGTGTAGCTGGTTGATATGCAAACCTGTGAATTATTCCTAAGGAAGCATTTTCATTCCCTGTAGAAAACTGGATTAACCATACACATATTCACAAATGCATTCTTTACTTTTAAGATAATTAATAAGATGAAAGATAATTAAGATAATGAATCTTCCTCAAATGCTATAAATAATTGTTGTCTCTTTAAATTAAATCCAGTTGATTTCCTGAATCGCCAGACATAGTAAGGGAGATCTTATCTTTCTATTAATATTTACAATGACATTGGTTTTCTGGCTCCAAATGCCATCTTGTCTGTGGGAATTGTAGGCAGATGCAGTAGGACATTTCAGAGTTTCCATATGCATGCTTAGTCAGACACTAGCCTGTTGAATTACTTTGAGGGTCTTCAGACCTCTCACCAGATTTTAATCTCAGGTTACAGAAGCTTTTTATTACTGTTGTCATGTTTAATGCAGTTTGGCTGAGATTCCCTCTCCTTATCTATATGATGTATGTTGCCTTCTCCACGTAGCAAGGGATCTCAGAAGCTCTAAGGGTCACGAACAACCACTTAATTATCTTCTGCAGTGCTGGCAAGGACTAGAAATGTGAATGGTATGAAGTGTGGATGAATTGAGTCTCCATTTCCTCCTAGGCATATGCCAAAGTGCCAGGATCTCTTTCAGATGTAAGTCAGGTGAACAGGCTTCTAGGAATTAAGAAAGTAATGGTGAAGAAGTGTCGAAGGAGTACCAATTTCTTTCTGTGGAAGATTTTCTGTTCTGCTGTTCTAGCTTCAGGACATGATTACTAAAAGGCCCTAAGTTATTAAAACTAATATCTGAAGTTCAGATTCTCTCTTTATTACCTAAAAAATTAAACTTCCCCCCCCCCCCCGGAGATGTCTTAAAACCAGTGGAGAGTTAAAACCAAATTCATAGAACAACAAAACAGCGAGTTCTTAACCACACTGATACTGTGCTGTAACCCACACTTTTCTGTTTTTAAAAGCCCTTGGATTATTCCATGCTGCGTTCCAGTGCATTTTATAACACCTTAGTCTAAATTTATTCTTTATAAGAAAATATTCTCTTACAGGTGAAAAAATGTCATAAATTCTTCCTGATCCTGGTTAATATTTTATGAGATTCAATAGCAAAATGCATATAAAAATTTTAGAACACAGTTTTGCTGACTTCCATAGAATTTATTTCTGATAACGTGGCTTCCAGATTATGTAAACATTGCGTTTGGGTCTCCATATGCTCAGAGACAGGAAATTAAGAGTTTCTTCCTGATTAATAAAATGCATCGATATGTTTCTGTATTAGGTGCAACATTGCCTAATATATTTAGTAATTCCTGAAAAAGCTGATGAACACAGAAGTAGCAAAATTTGCAGATGGTACAGATGTAGGAGTTAGTCACCACCAGAGAAGACTGATTTATGGGGTGTGGTAATGGAAAGAAGATATTCTTCAAGGTTTTTCCGGTTTGAACATCAATTATGTGGTGAAGTGCTCCTAGACTTGCCGGCCCTGTGGTCTTACTCGGTGCTATGCACTGATGGATGAGCTTCACATGGATCATGACAGCAAATGAGACTCACCATCAATAAATGCAAAGTATTAAAACATCTATGAAAGTGGAAAGGGCTTGGAATTAATTATTCAGATCAGGAAAGTGATTTGGATGTTGTTATAGACAGCTTAATGAAGACTTTAGCTGTGGCCAGAAAACCAAATAAGCATTAAGATGTATTAGGAATGGGATGGGAAATACCACAGAAAATATTATGATTAGACCTGACTGGGAAATGTTCCCTCAGCAATCGGTAATTTTGGTAACTCTGAACAACTTGATTTGGAAAACAAAAACTAAACTAAACTAAAAAAACAACATTCAGACCACAAATTTAACAACTTTCCCATAGAGTCAGATCAATTGTATAAATAACAAGAATTTCCAAATAATTTTAGAAAAAGTTAACCAAGCAGGTGCTTCATTTCCATGCTTATCCTAGAAAGAAGTTATTTGACAGATTATGCCACAAGTTGAAAAAAAAAATAATAATAATGTTGTGCTGACTTCTATTAGAGAAAGATATAGGATTATAAAATTAAATGAACCATGGGATCAAGCTGGTATAGTGTTCTTTTATTCTTGCTCTTTTCCTGTGCTAGGTGAAAATTGAACCATCCATGGAGAAGTATTTAGACATGAGACTCTTCTGATGGATCTAAGGTCTGGACAATGTGCTTTTAAGACGTATCTCATAGATCAGAGCAAAATGCTGTGAAAATAAGAAACTAAAGAATATGATGAATATGATTAAACTACAGCAAGTTTGCAATGTGCTGAAAGGTGCAAATGTTTCTGAAATCTGATGGGGAAAAAAAAGCATACTGAAGTTAATAATTAGAGCTAAGCATTGTAGGACCTGGGTACTACATCTGAGCGCCACTGGCCTCAGTTCAATATGCTCACTTCAATGAAATGATGTCACTTTTAATTTTCGTACTTCTATTAGGTATCTGCTTTAGGCTGTACTTTGAAATGGATGCAGTCCAAATTCCCCACTGGTGTAAAATTAGTGTGCCTCCATGGGGATCTTAATAATTTTAGTGCTAATGATCTGATCCAAACTAGCTTAAACACAGAATTTCCCTTTGACCTTGTGACAATTTGTTTATTAATTTCATTGAGAAAGCAAATACAGCTGAGCAGAGATCTTGTTACAAATCCTGTTACAAATGCAGAAAACCTACTGCATTTGTAAAAAGATTTTCCACAGGACGATGCATAAAGTCCATGAGTGGCATGGACAAAACATTTAGATGAAATGGAAATAATCAGCTCTAGGAAATTGGCTCTATGGGCAAAACAAACGTATTGATGTTTGTCTTAGCCCCTTAACTAGCAGCAGTGAAAAACTCAGTGCTTTACCTACCCTCTGTCTCTCTCAGTAAATTCTCATTTTCTTTTCTTGTAGAACATTTGTTTTTCCATCCCATCTTTTTGCCTATTCTCCCCTTCTCCCCTCCAGCTGCCTTTTTTTTTTTTTTTTTTTAATCCTAGCAATTCTGTATTCTTTAGCCTCTCCAGTTCTGTATTCTCCAGCTTCTTATTTCTTTTGTCTTTCTTTTAGGCTTCCCTTAACTTTTTTCTCCTTTATCTTTTTCTACCCCATGTCTTTGAAAAGTTCAGTGTGCAAGTTAATCTAGCAGCATGAACTGATATGATCAGGACTTGTGAAATAGAAACTAAGCTCTCGCTGACTTTTAGAGCCTACTGGTGTCAAATCTCACATGAACAAATTGGTTCTTGATATTTGACCAGGTCTGCTTGCTTCTTAAAATATGCTTTAAAAACAATCTATAAGCCTTATTTTTCCTCTTCTAAAAATGTACATGTTTCACAAAGCTTACTTTTCTGTAGAGCTGCTTTTGATGTGGTAATTATAATCAAATAGTCAAGTATAGGAGAATTACAGTTATCTTGCATCATTATAACCCCATACAATAATGAGAAGTTATACTCTCCTTCTGTGGGCCTATAAAGACACAAGTTTTGTAGGATTTTTTATTTATTTATTTATTTATTTTTTAACATGGTTTATGTGTATGGAAAAGCAGACAAACTTTTGGCCTTAGAATAATAACCTTTGGGGCCCTAGGAGAGGAGGGTGGTCTGCTCACCCCAGTCATATTCCATGGGCTACCTTGCTTTCTCTGGGTCTTCAGACTAAGACAGAGCAACACTGCTGCCATTTTGATAACCCTGAATATTGCTGTCAAGCTTTTGTGTGGAAAAAAATAATTAAATATAACTGTTGCCCATATAAGGATATAGAACAGGCCTTATCAAATACATCATAGCAATTAGGTTCTTAATTAAAAGAACCTAATTAGGTTCAAACTTATCCTATTGGCAAGTGGATATAAAAAGAGTCAGATAAGCATACGCTGACCTCTGCAAGCCATTTCATGACACAGGCATTGCAGTGCTTACATCCATTCCTGCTCCTGACATATGCAGCATCGTGTTCAGTCCTGAGCATGGGACATTGACATTAGAGGGTCTTTTCTCAGGTACAGAGACTCAGCTTTGCATTGACAATCTCTCTTTAGACCAAAGCAGTTTAGAGTCAGCAGGCAGGTCCAGAGTCCATTCAAGTAAGTGCCCAGGAGAGCTGGATAAGGCCTTCGGATTATAGATGAGCAGAAACTTTTATATTCCTAGAAGGAGACAGAAGCCTGACATTAAATTTCATTTAACTCATTCAGTTAAATAACTGTAAGAAGTTCACAGAATAGGCTAAAGTGTGGATCCAGTCGCGCAGCTGTACTACCTGCTTTGTTCTGTGCAGGGCACCAGGCAGGTACATGGCACCGATAGTGCAGTGAGTCACAGCAAGGTGGAGTGAAAGCTGGGTTTTTGCTGCATCTGACTGAGATTCTGAATCATACACCGAGTTTCTAGAGGGTCTCTCATTCTGAATCATACACCCAGTTTTCTAGAGGGTCTCTCATTCCTGATTTTATCTGTAACTAACAAGCTTTTCCTGCTCTTTTCTCTTATTTAGAGGATGGCATTGATCATATATATTTCAAGCAAATGCAGTAGTCTCACTAAATTTGCCCACACTTCTAATTATACATAAAGTATCAAAATAATGCCCTCATTCTGTCACATTTGCTTGAAATGTGTGTATTTGTGTATTAGGTGGTTTTACCCTTACTAGAAAAATTATAAAAAGCAGAATTAAATGCTCCTTAGTATTCAGACAGCTTCATCCTGTGTGTATTATGAGAAAATAAAACTGTGTTGAGATCAGATATAATTATCTCAGAGGCATGTTGATACTCTTTTGCTTAACTTTTTTTTTTTTTTTTTTAATACGAATTATTTTGTTTTGGCTCAGCAGTACTTTTTTTTTAAATAGTACTTTTTAAGTAGCCTAACAGAAATCTTATAAGACTAAAGACTTTGAAAGAAGACTAAAAAAAATGGGAGGTAACTTGCTGAATAGCAAACTTCATGTGTCTATTTTGCCACAGTAAAGTCAGCCAGTGCTGAAAAGGCTTTGCATATTCCCCACGAGTAGAGCTACGAGATATTAAGTTGGTCCCATAACCACTCAAATGCAGGTGAGTGGCCCTGACATAAAATGAGGTGTGTATGTTTCATTTTCAGAAGGATATTGTTCAATCTCCGTTATGCAGTCAGTCTCTACTAACAGAGAAGCAGCTATATGTCATTCGAGTAATTTCCTTTTCCATAAAATATATGGTTGCTTTTAGGTTGATCATCTTATGGGATAATTGATGGGTAGAAGCATTTACTAGCAACAAGTTATAAAAGAGAGCTACTTGTAAGCTCTTGTTCAACCCCTAACAAAAAAGAGAGCAAGAACGAATCCTCCATTTGAAGACAGCAGAAGGACAGAGGAACCGAGGGCTGTCATTCCAGTCTGTGTAATAAGTGCATTTAACTCTTGTGGAAATCTCTGGGACCTATGGGTGGTGGGGATGATGTCTATCCTGTTGTATTCGATGACAAAATTTCCATTTATTATATTGCTGTTGAATTTGGCTCTTATTAAGTATGTTTTTCCTTTGGAAAAGTAGGAAATGTGCATCTACCTCCTGGGATTGTTGTGTATTCACTTTATATAGCTCTAAGATTTAAGAAGCTTCTTCAAAAACAGTTGTTAAATCAACTTTCTTTATGTTCCTGAACTTAGCATCAAAATCTTTCAGCAGCAGAGATATGCTGAGCAGCAGAGCAAGATCTGCTGCTCCAAGGTGTCATATACAGGATGCTCATTAACACTGATAGTTTTTGCAGGTGTGGTGTGATTCCATTGTGAAGCTGTTCATAGCAACAAGGAGAGGTAAGGCAAAGTTATTCTCAGGCTGCGGAGCATGGCAGCACTGGTAGTCTTCTTCCATGGGACGGATGCAGGACTGGAAACCACTGGCTTGGCACATGCTGCATGTTTTAAAATTCTCTTTTCAGCCACAAACTGTGTCCCCTTCCAAATCACTTCATTGCTGGGAGGATTTTCAATTATATAAAAGCTTCCTATAATACATCACTGCTGTTCCAGTAAAGTCTTTAATCCTGCTCCTAGTGAATTTACATGGACTTCAGTGATACAGTCTTACGTCAAAAGGGTGCAAATGGCTTATAATATCTTGGATGGATGCATTTCATCCTTTCTCAATAGAAAGGAAAAAAAAAAGTAGATAAAGAGCTGATATTTTTAGAAGAGTTGTTCCTACAGCCTGAATTTTCTTTTATACTTAGCATGTCTTATAGTCAAAAGTGAAGGGTATCAAATAACAATGAGCAACATTAACAATGCGTACTTTACTCTTCAATAGCTCTTTCTACCTGGGAGTCTCAAGCTAAATACTAGCTGATGGAATCTAATGAATTGTGAAAAATACACATACCCTTTTTGCAAAGAAGGGAATAATTCTATTATTAATATGACTTATTTATATGACTTTTAAAGATCTGTTTTAAGTTACTTATCAGTTTGATACTCTTGCTATAGAAGGAAATGAGTAACTTGCAGTTTTGTGCATTTGCCAAATTTACTTTGGTAAAGCTTTTTCTTTTTTTTTTTCCATTTAAAATTTCCTTAGGGAAATATTTACCTTCCTTACAGTTCTTCTGGATAGTCTCAGAATTATGCACTTATAGTGTGGATCACAGAATCATAGAATGGCTCAGGTTGGAAGGGACCTCAAAGATCATCCAGTTCCAAACCCCCTGCCACAGGCAAGGATGACAGCCACTAGATCAAGTTGCTTAAGGCCTTATCTAACCTGGTCTTGAACACCTCCAGGGATGGGGCATCCACTACATCTCTGGGCAATCTGTTCAGTGCCTCACCACCCTGAGTGAAGAATTTCTTCTCAACCTCTAATCTAGATCTCCTCTCTTTTAGTTTAAAACTATTCCCCCTCATCCTGTCAATATCTGATTGAGCAAAAAGTTGCTCTCCATCTTTTTTATAAATCCCCTTGAAGTACTGAAAGGCCGCAATGCGGTCACCTCGTAGCCTTCTCTTCTGTAGGCTGAACAGCCCCAGTTCTCTTGGCCTTTCTTCATAGCAGAGGTGCTCCACCCCCTTGATTGTCTTTGCAGCCCTCCTTTGGACCCATTCTAACAGCTCCACACCCTCCTTGTGCTGGGGGCTCCAGACCTGGATGCAATACTCCAAGTGGGGCCTCACAATGGCAGAGTAGAGGGGGACAATCACCTCCCTCGACCTGCTGGCCACTCCTCTTTTAATGCAGCCCAGGATGCAGTTGGCCTTCTGGGCTGCAAGCTCACACTGCCAACTCATGACGAGCTTTTCATCCACCTGAACCCCAAAGTCCTTCCCTGCAGGGCTGCTCACAATGAGCTCTTCTCCCAGGGGAGGTTTAGATTGGAAATTAGGAGGCATTTCTTCTCAGAAAGAGTAGTCAGGCATTGGAATGGGTTGCCCAAGGAGGTGGTGGCGTCACCATCCCCGGCGTTGTTCAAGGTTGGACTTGGTGCTTAGGGACATGGCTTAGTGGGTGACATTGATACTGGGGTGATGGTTGGACCACATGATCTTGAAGGTCTTTTCCAACCTTAATGATCCTGTGGTTCTATGATTCATGTCTGGGATTGCTCCAGCCCAGGTGCAGCACCCTGTACTTAGACTTGTTGAACCTCATTAGGTTCACGTAGGCCCACTTCTTAAGCTTGTCCAGGTCCATTTGGATGGCATCCCTTCTTTCTGCTGTATCAACTGCACCACTCATCTTGGTGTCATCTGCAAATTTGCTAAGGGTGCACTCAATTCCACTGTCTACGTCATTGATAATGATATTAAACAGTATCAATCTGAAGACAGACCCCTGAGGTACATACACCACTTGTCATTGGCCTCCACCTGGACATAGAGCCATTGACCACCACTCTCTGGGTGTGACCTTCAAGCCAGCTCCTTATCCACTGAATGGTCCACCCATCAAATCCGTATCTCTCTATTTGGAGACCAGGATGTCATGTGGGACCGTGTCAAAGTCCTTGCAGAAATCCATGTAGATGACACTGGTCGGTCTTCCTTTTTCAACTGATGCAATCACTCCATCGTAGAAAGCCACCAGATTGGTCAGGCACGATTTACCCTTGGTGAAGCAATGCTGTCTCAGATCACCTCTTTGTCTTGCATATGCCTCAACATTGCTTCCAGGAGGATCTTTTCTATGATCTTGCCAGGCATAGAGGTGAGGCTCACCGGTCTGTAGTTCCCCAGGTTCTTCTTTCTATCCTTTTTAGAAATAGGAGTGGTTTCCCTTTTTCCAGTCACCAGAGACTTAGCCTAACTGCCATGACTTTTAAATTATGATGAAGAGATGCTTGGCTACTACATAACCAATTCCTTCAGGACCTCCCTCCCTCCCTTCTTTCCTTCCTTATTCCCTCCCTCCCTCCCTCCCTCCCTTCTTTCCTTCCTTATTCCCTTCCTCCATCCCCCCCTTCCTCCATCCCCCCCTTCCTCCCTTCCCTGTCTATTCCTTCTGAAGAGTTATGAAGAGTTTGTAGCCCTCTATTCCAATATTCCAGCTATGTGATCCATCCCGCCACATTTACATGATAGCAATCAGCTCATATTTGTCTAATTGCACCACAGTTCCTAATTCTTCTTGCTTGTTTCCCATGCTGCATGCGTTGGTGTAGAAGCACTTCAGCTGGACAACTGGTTGTATCACCCATAATTCTTCCTCATTGCATTGGGATAATTCACAAGTATTTCCTTGCCATTACTTAGAGTGATAGTGTTCTCAGGTATGCTTTATTCACTCAGAAGTGTATCCCCTTTCCCCACCACATGTAGTTCAAAGCCTTCCTGCTAAGTCTAGACAGCTTACTGCACAAAACATTCTTGCCCCACCTGGACAGCTGTGCCCCATCTGGCGTCAGCATGCCCACTTCCTCAAAAGCATGTCCATGGTCATAGAACCCAAAACCTTGGGCACGGCACCAGTCTCTCAGCCAGTCATTCACTCGGCCCCTTTGTCTCCTTCTCCCTTGGTCCCAGTCAACAAATGGGAGGACAGAGGAGAACACTGTGCTCCCGATCCCTTCAACATCTTTTCAAGGAACATAAAGTCCTTTTAGATATTTTGGAGTTTCCTTGTTGCAACATCGTTTGATCCTACTTGGAAAAGTAGGAAGGGATGGTAGTCTTTGGGACCCACCGGACTCATTAGCTTCTTTACAGTATCATGAATATGGGCCCCAGAGAAGCAACAAACCTCTCTGGAGAGATTGTCTGGACAGCAAATGGGAGCCTCAGTGCATCTCAGAGAGGAGTCTTCAATGACTAACACCCTTTGAGCCTTCCTTATGGCACTGGTTTTGATACCATTGGGAGACTGGGCCAACTTTGTCTGGTCAGCCTTTCTGAGTTCCCTGTGGCTGGTCTTTCTGAGGTCTTTGCTGATTCTCCCAGAGTCTCCTCTCTCCTGCCTCTGATCTGTTGTCCAGGGGCACTCTAGGGGCAGAGGGAAGACTCCTCCTCTGGCTCTGATCAGAGATGAGGGTCCACTCTCCCTCATCCTATGAGTCTTACAAATGTGCTTGTTTTGGGCTGCAAGCTTGTTTCCCTATTCCTTGCCTGGACTTAAGGCAGGGCTGCTGATCGCCCCATGACAGCATATAATAACATTTATTAAGTCTCCCGCTCAGATTCCTTAATGCTATGCTGCCTGGTGAGCGCCTCTCACAACTGAGCCAGCTGTTTCAAAAGCTCATCCAGCTGGGCACGCTTGGACCCACAACAGCCGCCACAGCCCGGCAGGTTTAGGAGGCTGACACCATTTTTTCAAGTAGGCCGCCCCGCACACAAACATGCCGGGCCCTGCTCGCCCTGCCTGCGCCTTTGTACCACAGAGGGGGGCGCTCCTGGCTCCCCCAAGCCTCGTCAGCCGCCCCCGCGAGGCGGGAAAACTCCGGCCCCTCAGAACGCGCCTGCCCCCGAGCCGATCGCCTCAGCGAGTGACTGCAAAATGGCGGCGACGCCCCAGTAAAATGGCCGCCGGGGAAGAACTGCCCTATTTGATCAGGTGATTCGTGCATGTGTTCTTCGTGTGGTGCCAACGTTAATGCATTAAGAGAGGTAGTTATTGCTGGCTTAGTTTTATTAAAAAAAAAAAAAAAAGAGGGAAGTATGGGCAGACAAGGGTTGATCTAAAGCAAGAGTGCAGCCTGTGTTGTCTGTCTCCTTAGCATAAAACAGAGGAGTAAAATAAGCATTTTTATTATTACAGAGAGCAAGTAATTAAAAAAAAAAAAAAAAAAAGATTATTTATTTGCTATAGAAAGTAATATCCATGGCCTTCCAAGCAAAGATTAATGGTGTTGAATCAGTGAGTGAGCTGTTAAAAAGACCAGTAAGGGAAATCTTTGTTTTATGCCTTGTGTTACACATCTTGTCAGAGGTGGATGGAGGCAAGGCTATTTTGGGGGTGGTCTAGACGCCCTCAGCTAATTGATCGTTTATCTTCCCTTGACTCGTACAAAAGGGGTGATTAGAAGTCATACAGTGCAAACTGCTGTGGCTGTAGGAGCAGCTTTTTCCTCATGGGAGCGTCTTGGAAAGGCTGCAGCTGCTCAGAGACTTGGGTTTCACCTCATGAGCTGGGGCAGCAGCCTTAGGGAAACAGGAGGTTGTGTGTCCTTTCCTGATCAGTGTTCCTTAATACCTGAGGCACTTATCTGGGCATATGTGATTTGTGACAACATATGAGCATTATTTTCAATAGTTCTTGTTAGCACTTCTGGAGCAAAGTGGGTGTTTAGGAATGTCTTATAAAACTGCTCAGAGTTTGAGAAACAAGGAAGCAGTAGTAGTTTAAAAATCCTCTGTATTTATTTTATGACTGGCTGCCCAAGAGTTCATGGTTCAGCTCAACTTTTAGACACCAGCAAGCCTTTAAAAATGCTGCTTTTTCCTCCCATGCATGTTCATTTATAAAAAGGCCTGTAAAAAGATGGGAGTGATTTGTCTCAGTAATAGCAAAGTGAGGTCACTGTCTATAAGTGGAGACTGGTATGATAGGCAGCAGATCATTAGACAGTGGTTGGCTAAGCAGAATCACTTTATCATTTGCTAGATACAGCAACTGTGCGTGACTGGCACTGCCTCAGTTATCACTGTGAAGATCTTTCGGTGGAATCTATTCAGTACAAAAACACTTCAGTACCCCCACAGTAGTAACTCCAGAGGACTTTCTCCCTCTCCTGTACATGAGATGTGCAAGTCCATGTGAGATGTGTAAGACTGCCCCTCTTAAGAATGCTAGATCTTTCCCTTTGTGTAAATACATTCAAACATTGCTTATAATAAACAGAGAGGATATAATTTTCCTGCTATTTTGATGTGTTGCCACTGAATAATTTGTCTGTTACAAAACCTCATTTGTGGATAGGGCATTTGTGTTTTAAAGGGACTACAAATCTTGAGTCATACACCTGAAAAAAAATCTATTGTCTGTAGGATCAGGGATCTCTATGGCATTCTGGGATTAACCAGGTGTTCTGGAAAAACGGATATCACGGAAGAAGTCTGGGCACAGAGACTGTGGTGCGGCATTATCTGAGGCAGGTGTCTTCAAGGGAGGTGGGTGGAGGAGATTTAGGACACAGGGAGTCCTGAGAATTTGTTACTGAGGCATGAAGGAAAGAGGTGTAGGGAACTGCATGCCATTAACTGGATGCCCTACTCGTAAGAATTATTTTATATAAAAGAAGATTTGTTTTTTCTGTCCCTTGACTTCTCCTTAAAAGAGCAACACCTTACCCTTAAAGCACAGACAATTCACATGTTTCTACAAAAGATTCGAAGGTCCATATAATTATGACTTGAAAATAGAAAGTAAAAACTGCTTTGGAGGTTTCATATATTTCCTGTTCAGTAGGACTTTCAGTTCTTAATTTAACTCAGGAGAAGTCTTAACTAACTCACAAAGACATAAATGGCATGCAGACAATGACAATTTGCTGATGTGGGTGAGATGAATCAACTTGTGGTGGGGCTGATTTCTCCTGTTAACTATAAAAAGAACATAGATGATTTAACTAGATAAGACACCTCATGCTTAGGTAGCTACAAGTTAAATGACATGAATTGCACATGAATGACAAAATCAAACAGCAAAAAAAATAAATACAAACAAAAATATTATAGAGAACTATTTGTGGAAGTAATAATGCCTACAGTTCATGTGCTAAAGGACACTTTCCTAATATCACTGGGGCCTTATTTTCTTGCTGCACTGGACTAGAGAATAGTCCAATAGTCTCTACACCAATGCCCTGCTTGGTGTAGAGATTGTCATTTGTTTACTGGACATTTAAAGGCTAGATCAGTGCACAGTTTTTAAAAACAAGCTAACTGCTGATTCTGAGGGAGCAGCTTTACTTAAAAATTGATGGTCCTATGTGACCCACTTTATTCCAAGGGCAGCGATAGTGCAGTATTCTTTCTGTCACCTGTGCTATCAGAAAGCAATTGGAGCCAGAGACAGTTAATAAAGAAGACAGGACTCATCTGTTCTTCAATTTTGAGGTCCTCAGGGAGTCCCATCATCATAAGTCTCCTATTCCGAGTGGTCCTGTTCATAAATTTGGGACACATAAAAAATTATCTCAGGCTTGAAATGAAAGGCTAGTTCTAAGGCATTCCCTATCTTTTCTACCTTTTTTGTTGTTCCATTTTAAAACAGGTTGATTTCTGAATATTATGTTATTTACAGAAGAAGAAACAAAGCCCACTGGAATACAGTACCATGCGTTTGCATGTTGGCCTATTATAAGAGGAGGAAGAGTAGATTATTTAAAGTGGTCCCCAATGTTTCCCATCCTATGGGAAACAATACTAAGTGAATAACATGGCACTGACAACGGATTTTCCTCCCCAGGGGATGGAACTGCAATCAGAATAATGTGTATCAGAATAAAGCAGCCACTAGAGCTTTACCCTGTGATTCCTACCAGTATCTTCAAATGCAGCAGCAAAGGGGGAGTCTCATTTGTTTGGCCAGTCAGGCCCCTTAGAAAGGAGGCAGTGCCAGATTTTGCCTCCCATGTTTATATGTACTCTGTGAACAGCGTGACTGATTTCAGTGGATAAATCTGGGAGAACTCCAACTCAGCATGAGTAATGATGAAAAAAATAGTCTTTGGAAACTGTAGGAAGCTTCTGATCTGTGTTTTTTTCTTTTTTTTCTCTCTTTTTTTTTTTTTTTCCATCTGGTGGCAGCTGTACCTGTTGTCAGGCAGAGCAGCAACACATACCATTCAAGGCACTGTAGTCTGTGATGCCAGTTCTTATTTTAGCAGCTTTACCACTGGATTCCTATTTGGCCTCCAACACCAAATACTTCCTCTTATATAACCATTTTAATGTTTATCTTCCTCCATGCCCTTGTTACCTGAAGACATCTTACCTATATTTTAAGTTTTCATGTAACAATAATGACAGATTAGTTCAACAAGTTTAGGAGGTTAGGGGCAGCCTCCTAGTGTTCCCTCTGGAGGAGATAACTGGAGAGTTGTGGGTGCTGTCAGCTGAAACACAGAGGACTCCAGAATGAATTTCTTAGCCCTAGGATTTCTACCAGCCTATTTCATTTACTATCAAATTAGCCAAGTTTAAGAAAATGTAAACAGTTTTGGATGGCATGCACCAGCCCAGAGCAACTGCCAGAAAGTATATGCCCTGCAAGCAGTTCCTGAGGAAGCAAAGAGGCTAGATCCATGCTGTCTGCTTTGGTTACACCAAAGCACACCACAACCTGACTTGGGGGTGTGGGATGGCATGTTGTGCTGGGGGGGGGAGCCTTCCTCTACGTGTGAACAAGGGATCCCTGCTAGGAGGACAATGCTCACGTTCCTGGTGGCCATAACCTTCGCTTTAGGGCTGTATTTGTGTGTCCCTGTTGCTGTTCCATTTCTGTCCCTTACTTCCCTTTGCAGAAGCAGCCTGGCCCTTACCCAGCCTGACTTTTCAGCCTAGAGGCAGCAAAATTAAATTTATCAATTCAACTAATACAATTAATAAATAAAATTAATCAGATCAGAGAAACAGCTTTGCAATCAACATTGCAATCTGTATTGCTACACTGAATTACTTCAGCTAAGGGTATAGCCCATGTTCTTTCCACATTCATATTTTATTAATTTGGAAGAAACTTATGGGTATTATTAAATTGGAATCTCATATAATGGCAAGTATTCCGGTATGTCAGTCAGAAGTCTCAAGATGCTGGCAAGTCTTGCAAAGTTTTGTTAATTTTGCTCAAAGCTTTCACAGCTTTCAGTGTGGCTTTTTCAGAAAGCTAAACTTAGAGGATTAACACCGCTTTCCTCATGGTGCTCTGTTTACCAAGGGAATGTTGGTCACAGGGAGAAAAGTGGACAACTTCAGACTTTTCATGTCAGTGCTGCTTACAGAACAAATATCCATTGGCAGGGTAAGAGCCTGAAGAAGAAGAAAAGAAGCTTTCTACCTATTGTGCAATAAATCAAAAGGTTCCAGTGAATTTCTTTGAGTGTTAGCAAAACTGCTTAATCTAGGATTTCAAAGGGTGATCAAAACTATTTTCAATTATTCCTGACTTGCACTTGTATCATTCCAGAGTGGGCTGAGTCTTTTTCCCTAGTACATTCCTTTATTTAAAGGAAATAAAAAGAAGAGAAAGAAGTGAATTTCGAAGATCAGAATCCCAGTGTGTGGGAAATATGACTTCAGTTCTTCAGTTCTTCCTCTGGAAAGTCTGAATAAGACCAAGTAATTACAAGTTGTTCACTAATAAGAAGCAGAGGATAAATGAAACAATAACAGAACATTTTCAGAAATTGGATTTTTGTTATCTGTATTAATACAGAAAGCTTATCTACTGTGAAAAGAGCAAGCCTGATTCCAATACAGCATAAATATTTATATGATAATAAGGTTATATATGTTAGATGAAGACAATGTGGTGTTTGCAAAGAAGGAACAGCTGTGGCCATCCTTGGGAAACATGACTTTCTGAGTGTGACTTTGTGCATGTCCCAAGACTCTTCAGCTATTTTTTTTTTTCACTTATTTTTTTCCTTTTCCTTTTTTTTTTTTTATTTAATATACATTTACAGTTATGCGTGGAGTTGCCATTGATTACAGTTTGGAGTTGTGTCCAAACTCTGAAGGGGACAGAATGTGTATGGTAGAGTTGTTTGTAAGTACCAGATAGAGAACACAAAGATTATAGAATCATAGAAACATTAAGGTTGGAAAAGACTGTCAAGATTTAGTGGCTGACCTACCAATGTCACCCATTAAACCATGTCCCTAAGTGCCAGGTCCAGCCTTTCCTTGAACAACCCCAGGGATGGTGACTCTACCACCTCCTTGGGCAACCTGTTCCAATGCCTGACTGCTCATTCTGAGAAGAAATGTCTTCTAATACTCAATCTTAAACCTCCCCTCATACAACTTGAGGCCATTCCCTCGAGTCCTGTCGCTGGTTATCTGCGAGAAGAGGCTCGCTGTCATCTCCCCACAGCTTCCTTTCAGGTGGCTGTAGAGAGCAATAAGGTTTCTCCTGAGCCTCTGCTTCTCAACTAAACAACCCCAGTTCCCTCAGCTGCTCCTCACAGGACTTGTGTTCCAGGCCCTTCACTGGCTTCATAGCCCTTCTCTGGACACATTTGAGGGCCTCAATGTCCTTCTTGTAGTGAGGGGCCCAAAGCTGAACACAGTACTCGAGGTGCAGCCTCACCAGAGCTGAGGACAGGGACGATGCTCCCTGGTCCTGCTGGCTACATTATTCCTGATCCAAGCCAGGATGCCATTGGCTTTCTTGGCCACCTGGGCACACTGCTGGCTCATGTTCAGGCGAGCACCAATGAGCTCCCCCCCGATCCTTTTTCTCTGCACAGCTTTCCTGTTACTCTTCCCCAAGCCTGTAGTGCTGCATGGGGTTGATGTGGCCAAAGTGCAGGACCCGGCACTTAGCCATGTTGAACATCATCCCATTGGCCTCTGCCCATAGACCCATCCTGTCCAGATCTATCTCAGTATTTTGTACTACTGATTATTCTCATAAATCACCAAATGCCTAAATGTATCAACTAGTTTTAGAGCACAAATTATTTGTTTGCATCCCCCAAAAAACTATGTGTGAACTTTGAAAGATTTTTTTTTAGATCTAACTAAAAATTCCAAAACAGCGGCAAGTTGTATTTATTCTAAAATTGTGAAATTAAAGTGAACACCGTACTGCATTACTTACAGTGCTGATTCTTTATCAGTATAAATGCTGATTGCTTAGGTTAAGAGGTCTACAAAATCAAGTGGCTTCATCTTCAGCATTTATAAACCATTACAGGGATGTTTATGGAGCTAAACACTGTTTGCAGTAGGTGAGGAGCTGTATACCCTAATTTAAATAATAAGTTGGTCTCTAAACATCTACCGATTATCTGTAAGTCTGCATTGGATCAGAGAACTTACCATGGCCAGCCAAAAAAAACACCACAGTGTAATTTAAAGTGTAGAAATTAAGAACAATGTCCCATTGTTCTTAATTGTCCCATTAAGAACATTGTTCTTAATTGTCCCATTGTCCCAGTGTGCTCGCATGTCCCATTTCAACAATAAGCAAGAAAAGTGAGAGCCTTAGTTTTACCAGCCTAAAATTTGGATGGTCACACAATCTAAACCTAAACCTGAGTAACATTTCTAGCCAGTAAATGAAATTTATTAACTTAATCAAAAGCCAGTTTAAAGATGAGGCTGAAATTGTTATGACATTGCATTGAATGGATATAATGCCACAGATTCTAGTAGTACCTAGTCACAGATTTATAAATCAGCTCTCTGTTGTGTGGAAGCATCCTCAGATTGCTCTGCATGACTTGTCCACATATGTTATGGATGACCGTCTGCGGAAAATGGTACTCTTTCCTGCTGGAGAGCCCAACACAAGCAGATGGGTTTTCTAGTCTGTAGCTGGGCTCTAATGAAAATATTCCATCATCCTACATTCAAAGTGCAATTATTACAATAACTATGGGATACAAAAAAGGAGAGGTTACAGACTACAGGGAAGAGAGATAAAAAGAAAGTTGAATGAATTCCTTTCTTTCCCCAGAGTGCCAAGTTCTTATTTCAGCAGCTGTCTGCCATTCAGAGCCTCTTTTGGCTCACTTGCTAGCGTAAAAAATGTCTGCAGTAGCCAAACTGATTTCATGTAGAAAAAAAAGTGAATCAAAAATAAATGGTATGTTAAGAACTATTGCTGAAAGGATGCTATTGAGCAGAAACACAGATAATGTGATTCAGCTCACGTTATCTGTGGGAAATTTAGGAGATGGGGTACTGTGCATTTTCAAAAGCTTAAAAACAAACTGTAGCTTTTTTTTTTTCATTTCATTCCATGTATGTCATCTCTTTTTCCTGTAAAAAGTAATGTTCATGGTCTCTTTTTAACTGCAAAAACAGAAAACCAGACTAAATCTGAAATGCATACATCACATTCTTAGATAAGAATAACATATGCTGAAGAAAAGCAGTAGGGTATTACTGTATTTGGATGAAGCTACAAAGCCATAAGCACTGGCTTTGAAAAACTATTACACTGAGCATTCATCAGTAAATCTCACTAGATTAAGGCAAGAAGTATCCTACTCATTTAATGATGCAGAAATTAAAGCATGGGGACACAGGTATGCCTTGTTCAAGGTCACTGGCAGAACTAAAAGGAGAGCATTCATTTCTAAATTCTCAGCCAGGGAGTAGGCCCATTGCTTCCCTATCTAGAGAAAATAAATAAATACAACAGGATGAAAAAAGTCCACAGTAGCTCAATTTTAGGCATTCACTATGAATTGTCTGTTAGACTCTACAACTAGGAAAATATTCCCACACATTATGTGGAGAACAACAAGAAGTCATGGCAAACATAAGTCACCAGCTAAGAAATTTGTAAACATTGCATTATGGAAAAGGAGGCCATATAAATAAATAAGAATTAGCCACTCAGTTCTGGTAAGTGGCTTATGAGTTAGACAGGATGGTAAATATGGTCTGAGAAAACACAAATTGAAAACTACACTGCTAATTAAAGTGTGAATTAGAGCATTACACGTTCCCCCCCTCCTATTATTGTCTATTCACATGAGCCATGCTTTTGTCTGAGTTGCAGTAAATCTGGTACAACTTTAAGGCTGGGATTTCTCAGCTGTCCAAGAAAATTGTCTGTCCAGTTCCCTCAGCCATTAGCAAATGTGTTTATAGTTTCCCTTCAGAAGTCCCACAAATATAGGCATTTGCATGAACCTGTTTGAATCATCAGTGCTTAAGTTTGCAGCTTTGTGGTAGTTTCCTTTTAAAATCTTTACTCCCCTCTGCATGCCCTTCTTGCATAAAAAGAACCTATGCAACCACAAAACAGTGCCGTTAGATTTCCTTCTGATTTATGAATAAACATAATAAGACCCTCTGAAACCTTTGGAAAAAGCACAGAAAATCTGAAAGGCTTTCCCTGACCTCTCACCCCCTCTTTTTTTTTTTTTTTTTTTTTTTTTTTCTATTGTGAGCAAGCATGTTAGCTAGATATTTTAAGGTTTTCCATAGATACTTATTAGTGTGTATATGTTTCAAGCTGGAATACTTCTGAAGAGTTTAGCATAGCACAGCAGATGTGATGAGAGCAGTAAAGCTTATGTAAAGCTTTGCTCACTTGAGTGGATCACTGAGTTTCTGAAACTCTTCTGAGTGGCTCAAGTCCCAGCTGCCTTGGTACTGAGGAACATGCCTTCTTGTGAAAGAAAATAAAGAAAAACAGACTTAGAAGAAAATATTCCACTTGTCCTGCATAGTAAGAATACAGTAAGAAATTCTCAAGTTTTAAGATTTAGCAGAGATATAAACTTGATGATAAACTTGAGCTTCCAAACAAAACCTCACGCTCCCAGGAGCCGGTGAGGTGATGGCAGTTAAGATGTTGGCCACACTGTAAGCCAGAAGGTCACATCTTGCAGTACTCGAACTACTAAAAATCTGATACTAGGCATAAACTGGGAGTATGCTGACTTCAGATTTGTGTGAATGACAGTCTGGAAAACTCACAGATGGCATGTAACATGATGGTGCGAGAAGAAAAGTGGTTTTCTCTCTCTTCTCCCGCTCCCACTTAAGTGACTGTCTGTAGTAGGTGACATTCTTGTCACTGATGCCAGTCCTGGGGGACTCCACTTGAGGCCACTCAGGTGTAAAGTGAACAAAGGTACTCTGCATTTACACCTGAATCACTCAGATTGCACTGTAGCCTGAAACCTTTAAAAGCCTGTGACAATCTCACTTCGGTATTATATTGTTTGTTCTTTTGTGATTAGAACAGAATTTATGTAGTTACTGCCTTTGCACAGTTCTCAGTTTTTCCTTTGGATTTTAGCTGTCCAAGTAAGACACTCACATGGAGCAAGTCAGTAACAAATAGAGAGATGAAAAAAGTTTATACCATGGGAAAAATCTGCCTCAATTCCAACTCCTCTGCCTCTCAGAAAAAGAAAAAAAAAAAAAAAAAGGAAAGGAAAGGAAGTCTTAAAATACACTCTATCATATTATCAGTGATTCCAAGGGGATTTTTTTCTAAGCTTTTGTATGGAAATAGCTCTTATCTCAAGAGGAGATAACTGCAACAGGTTTCTATATACATTAGCTGTGCCTTTTCCAATGCAGACAGCATTCTTAAAATGGCTGTATTGCCTCCTACACAGAAGATAATTGGTGCCTAACACTTCTGGCTCTCGGGAGCAATTCATGTGGAGGGTGAGAAAAGAAGATACAAGAAATCTGTGTTGCTAAGACGCAAATCTATACTTGTTCTGTCACCATAAAGAACCCTGACGTCCTATTGCAGACACGTGTTGTTGGTGCAATTGCTGTTACACTGCAAATACTAACACAAGTTCTCTGAATTTCTAAATGGTAGTGCTAGCTTCCATTTTAAAATCAGCAACAAGTTGTGTGTTGCTTTTTTTTCTAACTAGCCACATATATTGATTTGAACAGCTGAAATGTCAGTTTTTGCAAAGGTCCTTAGAAATAATAATAAAAGACATTATTAACACAGATAGTTAATTCACTGTATTTTAAAAAATATTGATAAAAAAAGATTTGGCAATATTGCAACTAGCTTTACTCTTCCAAACTTCCCACTGATTACTTTTTCAAGCACAATGTGTAACCAGTGGTAACTTAGATGCATGCATAAATAGGGTAACAAGTAGAGATGAGAACCGGATTCTAAACACTTTAGTACCTGACATCTTTAGAGATAAAGGAGGTGCATCTGGCACCTAATTTCATCCCTCTAAATCTCTAATATTATGCAACAAAAGCTGATGCTGTACTCAAATGGGGGCCCTCCGTGTTTATGATCTCAGGAAGAAAAATGACTTTTGATGTCTTGTTTTTCAGACTTCACTCTCACTTGAGTCTGTTTGGTCTTTAGAATGATTGCATCTCCAATTGTGGCTCCAACATTTCTTTCATTCAAAACAATCTATTCATCTGTATTCATAAACACGTCAATCTATGGTTTCAAAAAATCCAACCAACCCTCCAACAAGCAGAAACAACAAAAACTTCTCATTAATCCACCTCCCTCATTAGCTAGGATTAAAAACCTTAGTCAAAATGATTGGCCTTGTGCCCAGAAAAGCTATGAGATCAATAATCCAAACAGACTTAATGATCCTCTTACAAAAGAATAACTTCTGTACGTCTCCTACAGAATACTTTGAAAAAATGAAGGGAAAATTACAAGAAATGTCACATCATCTGCATAAGTTAATTTATCTGTTGGTTTGGGAATTGTACAGTTTGGGGAGGGAACTCTGGGAAACAGTTTATTTTCTCCATTAAATGACATTTACTGTCTGCAACAACAGTAATATGAAAAATCACAAACTGTATCAGTGATTAGCCTGTAAGAAGTTTCATTAACATTTCCAGTATCTCATTTCACTCATGAGCAGTTTAAAATTATGGCATTTGTATTCCTATATAAGAAGACTTTTATTTAGGCAATTTAACTTGCTGGTACCCTTATTTTGACACTACTAATTACAGCTTCTAACTTTTCTTAAGTTTGATTTTCATTTTAGACATTCAACTGTTGATGGGAAGAAAACAAACAAACAAACAAGCCCTATTGTATAGTTCTCTATCAGCACAAGAATGTGTTGCAAAAAGTCAGTGCCTTTGACTGACACAGTCTATAAACTACACTGGGAACATTCTTCTCATAGACAGAATGGAAATATCTTAGGGTAAAGACTGGCAGATAACCAGCAGAGCACAAATGTTGTACATGGAAATGCTAGAAAATGATCAGTCTGGGCTTACAGCAGCTATAAAGGAATTAGCTACCTAACCAGTGCTCATCAGGTATGCTCTCTACGGTTACAGGAAAAAAGCAGGCATATCTGGAACTTAGTTCATGCCATGTATTTTGGGATGGAAGAAGTTACCTTTGTGTGGCCTGTTTTTTGCTAGTGACTCTAGAGACCCACAATGAGTTTTAGTCTAATTTTAATATCTAAGGGAAGACATAAGTGCTGAGCTCTCAGCAGAGCAGGGATATTCATTTCCTTCAACACTGAAATAGGTCCTCTACAGCTAGCTGAGGAAGAAAAGGAAAGAGCCCAGGGGTACAGATTTGAAGGGAGAGGTAGGAGCACTACACAGGGAGGGCTTGGGAAGTACAGAAATTGGAGGTGAGGTAAGAACTAAGCAAATGCTGGAACTTGAGAGGATGAAATCTGATGGAAGAGGGAGGCTGATAAAAAGAGAACTACCAAGGGGCATTTGGAGTGGCTCTGCAGCAGACTTCAGAAAAGGTAGAAAATGCAGACCCTTTTGCAAAAAGCAGCATTTGTTTTGTCAGAATTAATGTGTCATCCTCCAGCTGTGCTCTACTGCTAGGAAAACCACAGATTTGTCTGAGGAGACAGATGTCTGCCTAGGAAACACAGGGCAATTTGGGCACAGGTACCGTAAGGTTAGCATCTCTCCCCATTTTGCTGTTTAAGTTATGTATTGAAATCCAGTTTCTAAGATCATATTTTGCCAAACTTCATGCCTACACAGAAAAACAACCTTTCCCAAAACAAATTAATGCATTGGAAGTGTACTGTCCCTTATCTGCACTGGAGATAACTGTATATTTTTAATACTGTTTCTGTCTGTACTGTTGTTTCTGTAAAGGTCATTATATCTACTCTCACAAATGAAAAATTAGGAACAAAAAAATATCTGCATCCCATTTTCCTGGGGAAAAAAAAAATAAATTTCACTAACCTGGTTACATAATGTTGGCAGCTTAAATCTTGAATCTCTGAAGGAATTTTTTTTTCAGACTCATTATCAAGCCATTACTCAGGCAAACAGCATTCCCCTAACAAGCAGTGGCTTCCAGGGCTGCACAGCTAAAGAAATGTAGAGAGCTTCTACACTGAAGCTGCCGACACACTTTCCCTGTTAAACAAATCTCTTTAAGTGTAACTGAAAAAAAAAAAATCTCTCTCACCTATACACACTATGAAAAGAATTGTTTAATAGATGTCGGCTGGAGGGTATAAAAACAAACATAAAAGATCCACAGCTATAATGATTTTTAAGTTAATACTGGTGATGCAAACCAAAATTCAGTCACTAAATAAATTCCACTAAGAAAGCTAAGGAAATGTAAAGCAACAGCAACCTCTAAAATATTGCTATGCTACCAAAGAAAGCATGAAAGACAGCCTGAGACTCAAACAGTAAAAGTAAATAAGAGAGAGTCACAAAAAGAATCCAATACCTCTGTCTGTTGTTTGTGAACACTTTACAATTGAAAAACATTTTCTGTAGGAAAAAATAGCATTTTTCTGAGAAAAAAAGATGTAATTCATTCTGGTTTGCTAGACAATAATAGATAATATCCTAGCTGCTAGAGTGCCGTATATAACACAGTACTAGTTTTGCAGACAATACTAAAATCAAGCTTGGAAAGAGTTAATAACTTTAAAGTAAGCCTTATACTTTTCTTAGGGTTTCAGCAATAAACGCTTTTAAGCACCCAGGAAAAGGAGCAATAATAGGACAGTCACTACTGGAAGATTTCAGACAAATACCTCACTCAAAGATGGATGCTATTCCGGTCAAATGTTCCAAGTTCAACTAAAGTGATACCATTTCGCCTCCTTCTTGAAGTGAGACCATTTTGAAGACTGATTCTTCAGTAGTTCATTGTGGCACTCCAGTTTTAAACCTGATCTAATGAACAGCTATAGATGCTATGGACTCAAAACATAAAGAATCGACATGTTAGCATAGTAGTGTACTCAGATGTCACATCAATCATTAGAAGACAGTTTACTGAATGACTCAGATATCTGGCAATACACATGCAAAAGTCTCTTTAGCTCTGAAATATAAAGTGACTTCCTATTGCCAAAGTCCTGATTAGAACAACATTGATTGTAGTCATTTATAGCTCAAATGCTATTGCTGAAAATTTCTCAGAGTTGTAGATACTGTATTACTAACTATAGTAAAGCTCTAAAAATCAGTCAGCAGAGGCCACTTCAATCTCTGCATGATAATAAAGGATTATTATGTGCAGTAACCTATTTATGAAAAGGAAACAGTGTGCTTCTTTCAGACTCCATCAATTGCTTTAATAAGGAATTGAAAAGCCTGGCCTACTTTATATGCAGATCACCATCCCAGTTGCATAAGGATTTACAATAGACAAAACAAAACTGGTTTTGTTGTAAATAAGGGCTGTTTGTTTAAATCACACAATAATGTTTGCATCTAAAAATTATTTAGAAGCTAATAAGGCTCAATAAAGTTTGACTTGTTAATAAAAATGGTTTCAATATTCTCCAGGAAGGAAATGCAAATTGAAGTTGATAAGGTAAATCTTGAAGTAAAACAGGCCTAAGTTAATGGGAAAGGAGAATACATATTACGTATGTTCACTGATGGGCGTACGAAAACTCATGTTGAGTGAATTCAGTTAGCTGACAACATTTGACAAAATTTAAGATAATGGACTTAATAGAAAGTTTCCTCTAGTAGATTAGAATCACTGCATTATTACTGTTGCTTTACAGAGAGAGAACTTGACATAGCTCGGGCTACTGAAAGTTAGTATGATGCACATTCTGATCTCTGCTACCTTCATTTGGAGGACTTGAAAAGACCTTGGTTCAAATTTTACTTTTGGCATTGGTTCATTTGCCTGTATGTTAACAAAAGTAATGAGGCATGGGATGACCCCTGCTGGTGTCCCTGCTTGTAAAAAAAAGTTGCTGTATCTAGCAGGAAAAGGACATGTTAATTTCAGTCCAAAAAAAGTTATAGATATAAATACTGTCATAAAATGTACTAAAGTACCCAATTTAATGGATAAAATACTGTGAGTAATATTCTCTCAAGTATGAAAATAATCTTAAACCACTGAACATTACCATGTTAGAACTGCAATGCAATGAATTAAGGACATTAATTGTTCAGTTCACTATGATATTGTGTTAAACGTTTTTTATTAATGAGCTGTTACTCCCAGCTGAGGCATTTGATAACCTCTAGTCCATTGCTAAACTCTCAGTTGATTTCAGTGAATCACTCTGAACAAACCCAGAGGGAAAAAAAATATACCCCAATAAATTACAGTTCAGTTTGTAAGGTCCTAGAACTAGATTCATTTAAAGATGGGCAGCTTTCCTATAAATCAAACCTTCTGATTTAATGCAGCTGACATATAGGTCTATTTTACATATTTTTTTTTAATTTCAAAAATACAACACATTAAAATAGGTTCAATTTATCAAAGCTAAGAGCAACAATTAAGTAATAATGTACTTAAAGTGCAAAGGCACTTTAACACAAAAAAGTGACGCCCAGTGGCTATACTTGGTAATTGAAACAGCAGTACTGTATATTATTATTTACAAAAGAAAGTCATAGTCCAGAAAAAAAAAAAGATCTTTGGAGATCTTCTACAGAATACATTAAGTTTCCGCTTTGAAATGAAAAGAAAAAACAAACAAACAAAACAACAGAAAAACCCAAAGACCCCCTTCCTCATTTCCTTCCAACTGAAAAAGAATTACGCAAGATTTATTACAGAAACGTACATTTGCAGTGGCAGTTCCTACAGAAGGGTCAAAAGGAGAGAGATAGAGAAATAACTTAAAGGGAGCGTTGCAAAAGCAACACCATATCCCTGCTATGCTGTAAGGGTTCCATTTCTCTCTCTTACTCCCTCTCTAATTTAAAAAGTGAAAACATTGGGAATGCGACAGATGACATCAGCACTGAGCTCAGAATCAATCAAATTTGATGCTGAGCTCATTTAAAAATTTTCCTTTGCCTCCCACCTCCCCCCTTACAGCTGACTGATTGCAGTTTGTTTTTCCAGAACTTCGAGGTAGTCTGGTTCTGTTTGTAGCTTTCCTTGGAGTAAAGGATGCTCGGGTTTAGATTGTTCTGCAAAATATTTCCTGGGAGTTCCATATAAAACAGTTTTATTTATCCTGTCTTGGTTTTGGCGTCTTGATTCATATGAAGGGGCAAACTGCCTTTTGGGTAAGGTGCAAAAGTTATAATGAACTAATCCTCCGGTGGGGAGTTCCTTGACCCTTTCTGCAATATTTTGATACAGCAGCTCTGGTTCCCGAGGTGAGGACTGCTTTTCCAGTAACTCAGCTGCACTGATTGTAAATGCAAGACTGGTGGGATCTTCCTTTTTGTGGTCTAGATTGCTATAGCTAAACTCATGGAGATTCCTGTAATAGGCAACTGGATCCCCTTCCTTTTGCATGTAGATTGGGTTTTGGCACATCTGTCCAACAGGAGGGGGAATATAGTTATAAACATGTCCTTCAGTTTTGTCATGGGTCTCAGTGTTGTAGGACCCGTACTGGAGCTGAAATGAACTTATATCTAAGTTGTTGGCGCTGCTGGGCATGCTTTGCACCCCCTTCCGGCGCTTAAGGACAAAGACAAACAGGCCTGCCCCAAAACAGACTGACAAAATAAACACAACCAGCAAGCCTAGAATTAAGACAGACAGTGGAACTTCCGTGTGTATTTCTGGATAGGAGCTGGGTGAGACACCGAGGAGCTGGGGGGTATCTGTGTTCTGATTCATGGGCAGGAGAGAAGAGTCTGACAAGTTGGGGTTCTCTGGGCAGATGGCTTCTTTGCTCAGGAATTTCAGATGCTCTCCGGAGTGCTTGGTGGGAGACTCGCAGATGACTTCGTTGATAACAACGGGGGGATTTGACTGGTGGTTGTTCTGGTCAGTGACTTGCTCTATCCAGTTCCTCAGCCCCAGAATGTCACACGTGCAGTCCCAAGGGTTCTCCTGGAGGTCAATCTGAATTAGAGCCGAGAGCTGGTCTAGGACTCCTCTCACTGGCAGGTGTGAGAAATGGTTGTTTCTGAGGTTGAGTCTGGTGAGGGAAGTGCCGCCAAAGACGTTGTCGGGCAAGGATCTGAGCAGGTTGTTGTTGAGGAATAACAGATGAAGATTACTCAGAGCATCAAAGGTACGTGGCAGGATCTCCTTAATTACATTGTACTCTAGATAGAGATATTGCAGGCTCTGCAGCCCTTCAAACATTGAAGGGTACAGAATCTCAAGGTAGTTGCCATTAAGATAAAGTCTACGTAAACTTGTGAGGTTTGTAAAGGCACCTTCTTGTATCGCTGCAATTCTGTTGTTTCCTAGATGTAACAAATCCAGAGAACTGTACTCTACAAGATCGGTTCTATAAATGACTTGTAGATAGTTACTGGTAAGGTAAAGTTTCTTTGGACTGGTTGGCTTAGGGTGGAGATCAGAGATGTTACTTATCTTTTTCTCTTGGCAGTTCACATTTAGGCCGTTGTCTGAGCTCTGTGAAGTACAGATGCAGCCAGCTGGGCAGGTGATGGGCACAGGAGACTTTGTCTGGTAAACCATGATAGGCCCAAATATTTGTCTGTCTTTTGACACAGTGACACGGGGTGTGGGGCGGTTCCTGGTTTTGGGGGGGCGGCTGGCTTTTGGGGCTCTGGTGGGATTGATGGCAGAGTTAGCTGTGGGCAGTAACCTTGAGATATGTGGGTCTGAGAGGACAGGGTGTTTTTCCTTCTGGTTTGAATCACTGGAGCTTTTCCTAGGGCAGAGATCTTGCCTGGTGAGCTGGGTCACATCTTTCCCGTGCAGCCTGAAAGGTGTTTCACAGACTATCTCACCCACGAAGACGGTGATGGTGTCTAGCCAGGCCTTGAGTGGCAGCAAGTCGCAGGTGCAGTTCCAAGGGTTTTCTTCGAGCTGGATCTCCATGATGCCTCCAATGTGCTCCAGCACACCAGCAAAAGGCATCATCTTCAGCCGGTTGCCCCGCAGGTCCAGGTGGGTGAGGAGCACGAAGCGGAAGACATTGCTGGGCAGGGACAGCAGGAGGTTGTCATTGAGAATCAACACTTTGAGCTTGTTCAGCTTGCTGAAGGCCCCGGCTTCGATGGCACTGATGTAGTTGTAGTCGGCTTGCAGGTACTCCAGGCTCTCCAAGCCCAGGAACGTGTCCTCCTTCAGCACTTCCAGCTTGTTGTTATTGAGGTGCAGCCTCTTGAGGGTGCGGAGCCCGCTGAAGGCCCCCGTGCGGATCTCCTGCATGTCGTTGTTGCCCAGGTGGAGGGTCACGGCATTGGAGTAGTTGACGAACTCATTGGGGAACAGGCGGGTCAGCGCGTTCCCGTTGAGGAAGAGCTGGTAGATCTTGGACGGCGGCGGCAGCAGGAGGCTGACGGTTGTAAATCCTTTGTTTTCACAATTAATATTAAGCACGTTCTCCTTCTCCTCGCAAGGGCAGCGGCTCTTGCTGCAAATGTCTTTGGCAGGTTTGCGACTCTCTGTCTGCGAGATCCCAGCCACTGTTAACAAACTGAGCAACCAAACACCCTTCAGCATCTTTATGCGCCGTCGATCCCCGCTTCAGTACCTACAGTCAAACCTTTTGAGGCAGGTGAGGAGAGAAAGAAGAAACCCCCAATGAAAACGGCCAGGAGCAGAGACCGCAAGCGGCGGGCAGAGCGGGTCGCCAGGCTGGGGGCGGAGGGGGCGGCAAGGCAGCGACTTGCCAAACTCCGAAATCCTCCCCCCCACCCCGGGGAAGTGCCGGCCGAGCTGTGCTGGGGGCAGCCCTTCGGGGAGCTCCGGGCACCGGCATCCCGGCGCTGCCCCCCCCCCGGCCCCTCCGCCACCACCTCCCCGGGGGCTGCCGCCAGCAGAGCGGTCCGGGGCAGCCCCCGCTCCCCAGCTCCGTGCCGCTACCGCTGTTTTCAACCGGGGGAGGCAGAAAAAACCCATCCCTACCCTCTTGCCGGCAGCAGGGCTCCTCCGAGCCGAACCTCCCGCGGCTCCCCGCACCCCGCAGCATCCCCCCGCTCCCACCTACCTGCTCTCGGGGCGCCCGAGGGGGCTGCAGGGGATGTAGGGGCAGCAGGGGCTGGAGGGGCTGCAGCAGGGGCAGCCGCCGAGCGCCGCCGCGCCCCGGGAGCCAGGCGCCCGGCGGCGAGAGGCATCGCCCGCCTCACGCCTCGGGAGGAGCCCGG
Organism: Anas platyrhynchos; assembly: GCF_047663525.1. Lineage (NCBI taxonomy): Eukaryota > Metazoa > Chordata > Aves > Anseriformes > Anatidae > Anas > Anas platyrhynchos. The sequence continues at coordinate 11,836,893 of NC_092596.1, forward strand.
CGAGGCGGTGCCGTGCCGTGGCTCGGCGTGGAGCGGAGCGGAGCCGTGCCGGGCAGGGCAGGGCAGGGGGCTCGGAGCGGCGGCGCTGCGGGAGCGGGGCGGTGTGCGCGGGGCGCGGCGCGGCGCGGGGCTTTTGCCGGCTGCCCCGCACGGAGCCGCGCTGACGTCACGCCGGGGGCGGGGGGGACACGTTTCTTCCAGCCCCCCCCTCCCCAACACCACCCCCGGGCCCCCCCCGGCACCCCCATCCCCAGCCCAGCCCCGCCGGAGCGCTCCGACAGCAGCGGCAGGACAGCGCGGGGACTGGCAGCCGGGGAGAGGAAGGAGCCGACGAGCAGGCGAGGAGGTACCTGGGTCCGGAGGATTTGGGGCTCCGGGTCCCTAAAAATCCGCGCTTTCAGAAGAGCGAGGCAAGGAGCCGCGTTGGCACGAGCCGGCCGGCCAGCTGGCGCTCACCGCACACGCACACGCCGCACACAACCTGGCTCTCGGAGCAGGGGTGCTGCAAAAGCCGGCTCCGGCATCGGCACTTCTCCCCGCTCCTGGCATCCCCAAATCGCCGCGCCGAGCCCTGTCCGGCGCCGTGACGTTTCCCCGCGCCCGGGGAAGTTCAACACCTTGCGGCCGGCGGGTGCCCGCAGCCCTGCGCGCTCCGGAAAGCTCAGCCGGGCGCTGAGCAGCTGAGACCACATCCAGCGTGACCCGTCACAGTGCCTAGACCCGTCCCGCGGCCAAATTGAGATGTTATGGTATAAAATTTGGCCGCACGTAGAAAGAACAAGATGTTGGATGTGGGTTATTGTGACTTCGCTTAAGCACCATGCCCTGGGCACAGAGGCATTTGATAGGAAAGGCTGGCTGCTCTTTATCTAGAAGGTAAAACTTTGGGTTCACACCGGGGAAAAAAATACAAAATAGCCAATCCACAATGAATTTTTAAAGTGCTAATATGGCAGGGGGCATTATTGTAGGATTTTTATAGGGAGCTAGAAGCAGCGAGTCTCCAGAATTTAGAGGTTTGCTGCCAAAAGACTGCTGGACTTGGCAAGATTGGTGCTGTCATTTTGTGTTAGGCTTTGACCATTAAGTATCAGAGCCCACACTTAGGAGCAGCAGAGATGTATTATTGTCTGTTCTGGGGGGGAGCTTGGTGTCAGGAAAGGTGGCATCCTGCAGCAGCCAGCACAGATGCCTTTGCAGTGCTGCTGGGCAGGAAAGTCCTGGAGTTTGTGCTCGGGATTGGAGCAGCTGCAACTTCCCCACTTAAAATTTGGTGAGCTTGTGGAAAAAGCAGGAGCATTGCTGCTCTGGAGCACACTGTTGGGGTGGTGCTGTGTGAATTTCAACAAGATTGGGATTTCAATACGTGATCAGAGCTGCTCCATTCAAATGCTGTTTATCCAGCTGAATTCAGAGCAAAATTGGCTAAGATCAGGGGAGATCTCTGAAGCAGATCTGGAGTTTTACAACACTAATACATCAGCAGCCAGATTATTTTGCTGCAAGATTTTTTGCTTGTTTTACATTTGATTTCTCTTTAAGTGTTAGAATCTGGTGTTTGGAGAGTAAAATTGGACTAGTTACAGAACATACCAAATCTTATTTTCAGGTCTTTGTAACACAGGGAAGGGGCACAAGCCTAAAAGGAGAAGGCAAAAGTAGGCCCAGATTTATTCTGTTGTATTTTATAGAAGGGAGCACATTGATGTACACACTTGCCCACGTGGTCACACACACAGAGGCACACACATGTTCCTGTAACCTGCCTTAACTCATCTCACCCGCACAGCCCTGCACAGCATTTCCAGCACTCTCAGGGCTCGCTCTAACACACAGCAAAAGCTGAAGGCAGAAGGAAGTCCACTGCATTTTTGTCTCATCTGACAGTGTACATGTCCGAGTTTCAGTGCTGTGCAGCTTTCTGGTGAGCAAGGACCATGTCCTGGAACTGGCTCGTGGGGCAGCATACAGCGTTACACTTGCCTGTGTTTACTAGTACATGGGAAATGTGTTTGTGGTAACTGCTGATGCTGCCTGGGAAGGGAAAGTGTACGCATGGCATGCCTCAGCAGTAATTACCAGATTCATGTGGGATGGAAGGAACAGCGTGTTAAGGGATTGCAACAGTAATAATACACAGAGATGATACTGATTCCATTACACTGCAAATGTATGCATATAATAACCACTGTTGTAGGAGGAGGAACAGGGATTTAAAAAAAAATAGCTACAGCTTTTTATTTAGGAACAAAGTCATGATTCCTCAGCATGCCCAAAGTGTTTTATAATCCCTTCAATTAAAAACACACGATATAAAAGAACAGCTTTCTTCCCCACCTGCTTTATTTTGTGTGTTGAATGCAAGAGCATTTTCAGGCTGACTGTCTGGGAGCCTCCAGGAGTGGGAGGCCAGGAGGCAGGCTGATACAGCAGCCTGTAAGGCTTTGAGAAAACACAGTCCTACACCTGGTTTGTGAGTATTGTGAAGGTTTCTTCTTCCCCAGTTACTTCATTGTGTCCTGTCATGCTCCTTCTGGAGCAAAGTTATGAAGACTTTTAACTTACAGACATAAAGTTACAGATTTGTAGGTTATAAGGCTTAAAGGAACCATTGTGACTTTAGGATCTTGCATAACGAAGGCTATCAGCTAAATTGGAATTAATTCATGCTTAAATTAGATCATACTTCCTAAGGAAAAACAAAACAAAACAAAACCAACCAAACAAAAGCCCACACAACAAAACAAGACAAAAAACCCTGGAAAACCAATAACATATCTGGGCATATCTTAGCAATTGCCTGTGATGGGAATCTACCATAATGTTTGGTAAATCGTTCCATTAGCTTTCATCTCCCACTGGTAAAAAATTGTGCCTTCTCTACAACTCTGCATCTGGCTATCATCGGTTTGAAATTTTTATCCTTGTAATATCCTTGTCTGCTTGATGAAGAGCTCTTAATTATCCCCTACCTGTTTCCCGTGGGGGCACTCACAGACTGCTCCAGTGCAGGTATAAACGAAGTACTTGCTTGACACCAGCCCAAACCAACTTGAAAGAGTCTGCCTTACTCCTGTGCTATTATATAGACCAGGGCAGCTTTCGACTCCCTCATGGTCCTAAAGCCACCGCTTCATCTATCTGCTGGCAGGAAAAAAAATGCCAAACCACGGCATGAAGCATAAGCACATAAAATTTGGCACAGATCATTACCCTTACTGCCTAGCACACATCATGCTGTTGTCCTTCTGTGAGAGTAAATATCAAGGAGCAGAGTAGCAGAATAAGCCTGGAAATGTGGCGGTCTTTGCCTTTCTCCACATTTTATCTGCAGATGGATGCTAAACACTTCTCACATATCTTTATCAGTTTATCTGTTTCTATTTCTCTTTTTATAAATGAAGAAGGCACAAATATATCCACCAAAAGGCTTATGGAATAAAGAAAAGAGTAAAACACATGCTAAGCAAAAACCCTTGTGAATTGGATGGAGGGCAGGATTTAAGCTGTACTGATCATTAGAAACTATCAAGATAGCTCGGGTGCTGGTAGAGGGTAAGGAGGGATTTATTCCTGTAGTATAAATAGATACCAATATTGATTTCTGTGAACAAAACATGGTGACTAGCGTGGTGGAATTTGTAGATTTCGTTGTTTAGTGATTTAGTGTTCCTTATCCTGTGATCATGAACTGCATAACACAAGATGCCTGCTCCATGTCAGCTCAGGATTCTGAGATAGTGTTCATCGCTGGTCAACAAGTTCCCTGTAGGCTTACTTTCTGAGGGGATGTTTCCCTGTATGCCTGTGCGTGTGTGTGTGCCTATTTGTAGTTGGAGACATTTTCCACGAGTATCTACATTTTTGGAATCTTTCCTGTACTGTAAGTGGGATATTTTTGTTCCTCACTTAAAAGTGATTATTAAGGAAATAAACAGTTTCCAGATTTAGCAGGGAGCAGCATGCAAAATAATTGTTACTTGTAATCCAAGCTTTTAGATCATCCAGCAGCACTGGAAAGTGTGCTGTAAAGGAGAGGGTAAAGGGGGAGACTCTGGCTTTCACTGGCTGCCTTCAGGCAAGGGAAGGGCAAGGCAAAGAGGGTGTGTCCTGCCAGGGAGGAAGCATCTGGCAGTCTCTGTCCTTTGTGGCCCTGGCATCCATCCCCGCTCACCAGTTAGCTCAGCAACAACAAACTGGTGCAATGTGCATCCCAGAAGGATGCTTGTGGCAAAGCCTCTGAGGATGGAGAGCCAGTGGGTGCTCCAGTCTGTGGGCAGAGGGGCACCTGAGTGACGGTGGCTTGTTTTTGTTTGGTGTCTACTGAGCTGCAGTTTGCTGGCAGTCGATAATGGCCTTTGCTATTACCTGTAATGATGTTCCTTCATTTCCAGATGCATTTTTAGCTCCATTTCCCCCAGCCATTCAGGCATCTGGAGGGCCATGGGCTGCTTCAGAATATTGTTTACTGACACTTCATTCTTACCTACTATATAAATAAAATAATTTAATGAACTATGACTTGAAATCAACATGCTTAGTAATTCTTCCTTCGATTGCTGCTTCCTGCAAGGACTCAAATTCTAGCCAAGGATACACATTGTTGAGGACTGTTATCTAATTTTAGGATAATTTTTTTTTTCAAAGAGACTTCACCATGATTTGTTTCAGTATATCTGGGGTAATCTGTTTTGTGTCAGCACAGCAGGATTTTACACTGGTGGTGAAAAACACAGCAGTAAAACTATCAGTTTCTGATGTTTTGTGTTATTAATGTGGAATCCTGACTTTCTTAAAAATTAGACACATATTTTCTGAGCTGTAATGTCAGTTTCAGCAGGAAGTGTGATATAGGAAATGCCTGTCAAAAAACATCCCAGGTAGCCTCCACACTGGGGATACGGAGAGAATCACTCACCTCTGTGTAATTAAGACTGCATTTTGTTTTAGCTTTGGTTCAATACTTTTTTTAATTCTTGCTTAGAAAAAACAATCTCCCTCCCTTTGGACACACACTTCGTTTAGCATGGAACCCAGCAAAGTACTGTTAGACAGTTGATATTTATGGATGTGTTCATTGCTATTCAGCAAAGTAGTATGTCTGAGCCAAAGCCCTTTGGTGTCAGTAGAAGGACTCCTACTTCAGTGGGAAGGACTTCAGTGGGCTTTGGATCAGATCTTTGAACAAATGTGTAACTTAAAAGCACGTACCTATGTCTTACTTAATTGAGTGGGTCAAATATTTTTTGGAAGTACTTTGTTTCATCATGTCAATGGATTCTTTTTCTCTGATAGGGACAGTGAGATGAATCTTTCCGAAGATAGATATTCTGTGCTGACATTGCTGAGCATCAAAAGCAAAAGAAGGAAATATTTTTTTTCCATCCTTAAAACAACAGTGGATTTGTCTTTCATTTCAAATGAGTGAATGTCTAGAGTAGTATTTACCACTATGATTTATAAGTGCAATTTTTTATATTTCCTCAGAGTCATAATCTACATTACATTCTGTGAATGTTTCTAACTGGAAATATCCCATCATGAAAGTGCAGATGGGCACAAATGTTTTTAGTCATTCAGGGAATCTTGCTGAACTTGTCAGGTCTTCTTGTTTTATTGAGTGCAATGCCTTAGTAATGGGACTCATCTTTGCAAAAAGCAGTTGATGTATGGGTATGTTGAATGTTCACTGTCGAAAGTCTGGTGGGTTGATAGGAGAGGTTTCTTCCCTTTATTTATTAGCAGTGAAAGAAACGTAATGAACTTTCTCCATATCATGATTTTTATGAAAGTACAGTGAAAAGAATCCAAATCCCACTGTGCTAATGGCATACCTAACAATATGTGAGGAGCAGGAGCAATGGGTGAAATTCCATCCTGGGCAGATGGCCAGCCCAGAGTGATTCATCATGAAAGTCCCCAATTAAGACCTCAAAACAGGGCTTAAGTGGGACTCCAGTGCCCTAAGCCTTGAGCTGGCTTTATGCAAAGGTGGGAGGGGGAGTTCCTCCAGATGAATTATTCATAATAAATAATGCATTCTATTGGTTTAGCCTATGTTTTTTGTTTTCTTGCATTTATTTAATTGAAATTACTCACCAAATAATTTCAATGAATAATCATGGCCTGGGGATTATTTTTGAGCAGTTCACAGTGAGCATTTCATATTCCACATTCAGAATGAGAGGCATGTCATTGAATTGTCGTTATGCACAGAGGTCACATATTTCTCTATTTGCTCCATACAGAGCAGAAAAACCTGAGTATTTGTTCAGACTCCCATGTGTTCCCAAAAGTTCATTCCTTTAAGTTCATTCCTTGAGATGTCTGTGGGCAGTTGGGCACTCGTTGGCTTTTGTGCTTGCCATCTGGTTTCTAACAGAACTGAAATTGTCCTTTATGTGTGTATGCAGTACGTGTATATGTCTGGCTGTTCTTAAGCATTTGCCTGGTTGTTTGCAGTCTCCTGCAACATCAAACAGTAATGATTGGGATAGCTCTGTGATAGGAAAATGTTTTCAGATCAGATATTCACTACTATTTGCAGGGCTTGTTCAAGGTCTTGGTTTTGCATAGGGTCAATGTGAATACTTCATTGTGTAAAATTACCTAGGTGCAAAAGAGGTTGTGGGCTGAGGTGGCAGTTTCTGGTGTCACAGGTGAAGCTAGCTTATGGCTACTGAGGACAAGGCTTACTCAATGCAGTGCGGGCCAAGAAGCTGCCTTGAGTCAAAAGAAAAGAAATTACACTGAAAAGGCAAGTAGTTCATCTCTGAAAAGGGGGATATAAGTCAGAACAAAAGAAAAAAATAAAACAGTGATGTAGCCTTCAGGAAAAGGTGGCTTCTGTTCTGGCATTCATAAGGTAGGAAAATTTAAGTCTCTGAGAAAATAAGGACTTTATTCTGCTAGAGAAAAATATTCCCTGTTTTCCTTCACTCTTTCCCACATCACTTTAGGCAGAAACTTTGCTATCTCTGAACAGTAGTCATTTATCTAAAAGCTACCCTATCGTGTTTCTCTTTGTGGAGGACTGTCTGTTACAAATAATGACTTTGAAGCATGAGGTATAATAACTCAAAATGTCATGAACAGAAATTGAAGAGACAATTGGGACATACAAGGGTTTTGGTTGCACTTATGTTTTGGGGAGAATCATTTCAAATAAAGAATTCCAGACTCCAAGGAAGACTTAAAATTAATTTAGCATCTGTAGTAGCTCCCTGAACTGTTACTGCACAAAACACAATACAAAAATGCATAAATTCCTGACCTAGACTTCTGACCAATCTCCCTTTGTCTTCATGGGGCCCAGATTTCAGCTGTGACGTCTGCTCTGGGAATTTTACACACACAAATACAGACACACAAATCTCATGCATCTAATATGACATTTTATGGTGAGATTTAGGTGCTCAGATAGAAAATAGCTATATTCAGAGTCTCCTCCCCTATTGACGGTGACCAAATTTGGCTGGTGCTTAAAATTACTTGGTATCCTGGTTTTTAACATTGGAGTTTGCCTGGGCCTGAAGTTTTTTTACTGGTAATTCTCAGAGCTCTCTCTGTCTTGATAGATGCATTTCAAAGCAGAGTATAGAGATGTGCCGAACATGGAACCAGAATTGAAGGGACAACAGAAGGGAAAGAGATTACGGTAATATTCAAATTTATATTGTGGTCATTGGGGTCCAGAATGCTGAAGACATCTCACTTCCAGCCTGAATGCCGGGGGAAACCTGAATATGTTAAATAGGCAGTCTTCTTTTTTTCTGTGAAGCAATAAAATCCTTTGCACAGCAGGAGCTTTTAATGTCCATTTCATGACTGAGGAGCAAGGGAAGCTGATAGGAGAAAAGGACAGCTCAGCTGTCTTTGGCAATTAACTATTGAATTGGTGAGGACTCTTGAAAATTGTGGGTAAAAATGTTTATGCACATATTTGCTCTGTAGTATTTTTGCTTTGCAACCACTACACTGGTTAGCATTTGAGCTTTTTAACTTGAAATCCTGTTGTTGTTTTTGCACATGGAAGTGTTTGGCTTTGTATTTCTAGCTGTTGATTTTTGCTTGGAATTTTATAGGGTTGAGATTGTTCCCAGCTCATCCTCCATTTGGCAATGAACTGGTCAATGGGCCTGATCATCTCAAGTATAAGTATTGAAATAATTTCTCTTCCACAGTTGTCATGGCCTTCTGAAGCCTCTCTTCCCTTACAACAACTGCTTGCTTACTTTATATATATCTATATATACTAATACAAAAAAACTGTTGTCTAGACAGAATACAATACCACCGACAGCTAATGCCTCTTCTTTTGCAAATCATACCTTACACTGCAATTATCTGTAGCAGGATTGGGCTCAAAAGCATTGCACCTACAAATTTCTCCCCATTCCCCTAAAATAACTTTTAGTTGTTGTTATTTTTACCCATTTTGTCATTGATTTTTGTATTCAGTATTATTAGTGTTTTGGCACTGCAGGAACAGCTAACATGATTCATGGACCAAGCCCTCATTGCTGTCTTGTTACCTATTGTTTTGCTTATCATCTGTTTCTTTCTTTTGATGAGTGTGAGTATACCTGTGAGAAAGTGGTCGTGTCATTTTTGTTCAATACCTTAAAAGCTTTTGTAATATGAAGGTTTACATCTTGAATTTTAATTGTACAGGATGCTGCATGCACAAGCAGAATGATAGCACTTGCCAGGTAGTTCACAATAATAGACTGAGAATTTCACTATTTTTTAAAACTTAATGTGGAGGTGAAGGAAGAACCTCTGAAAGATATGTACAATTAGATTGACAACTTGTATGTCAGGCTTCTTTGTTGATGTCATTTAAAATAGCTGAAATAGTGTTGCCACTCCCTGTCTCCATCCTCTGAAATGAGGCTTACACTGGAAGCGCTGACAACACCATTATCTTTTGAGATGGCACCATGCACTGCTTTAAATGCTGGTTATGAATGTTAATGTGTTATCTGAAAGATATTTTTTCCACATGTAGGCAGCCTAGGATAGAGTCTTAGTAATGAATTTAACAAGTTCAGGGGGAACACACAGTATGCTTATGTGAGTATTATAATGATTGGCATTTTTGCAAACAGCATATGATAAGTGGTGCAATTTTATTTTCAAAGTTTAATCAATAGAGAGCTCTTTGATATTGCCACATACTTTGCAAATAGATGCTTCCTTGGCATGCCAGCAAAACAACTTCTCTATCACGGTGTGTTTATGCTTAAGGTTTAATCAATTTGCTTTAGTAATTGTCATAAATTTTGATATCTCCAAAAATAAATTGAAGCTATAAAATAATCGTGCTTTGGGGTGGCGTCCTGCTGCTAGCCTGGGTCATCTGGCTTTATAAAGGGTAAAAGGGGCACAAAGTCCCCCACTATGCCAAGTACAAGAACATGGGCTGTGGACCATTTTTTCCCCATGTATTACAAACCCATGTCATCTGTCGCATAGGGAACTGAGGACAGTCTTCAAGGGCTTAAGAAGGACTTTAGCAATGTCTTGCGTTACCTTTTGGGAGTGAATTTCCTCTCAGATTGGAGGAGTCTGAAATGACCTTCACACCCACTATGGGGAGGCCACAGGATTACGGTGCAGCCCCCCCAGCCACTTGGATCCTCAAAATTGGGACAGTAGTGGGTGAAGCTCATTCTGTGTGGGGACAAACATCTACTTAGTCTGAAATCCCTGAAGTGACTCTTTCAGTGGGTCTTAGCATCAGTTCTGACGCTCCCCAGGGAGGCTGAGAGGGGCAGAGCATTGCCTGTCTGTGGGGCCTTTGAAGCCAGTGTGGAGACTCTGGGAAGGTGCCCTGCTCCTTTGGATGAGTTTCATTCTTGCTGAGCATACTCCAATTGTCTGTATTTATTTTGTTCTTGAAATCTCAACTTCAAAGGATCATTTAAAAAACATTTAGAGGTTGGCCGTGACCACAAAGAGCTGTGGTGCTAGCCCAGCTTGTCCTCCATGTTGCAGCAGCCTGCACAAATTCGTGCTGGCCCCACAAAATTGGTCCCAGGGAAGCCTGGTTACTACAGATGGCTGTTAGCGATTTATTGGATGTGGCAGCGTGAGGACACACGGTATGAACTTGGAGATAACCTTTGGCAGGGAACTCTCCCTCTCATTCTTTCTGATAAAAATACCGTCATTGGTAGGCATTTGGGAAAGAAGGAAGCTGGAGCTTTTCAGATGACTTGACCTGAATCTAATGGACTGCCACTAGCACTCATGCACAACCTCCAGAGATGTCAGTGGGAGATCTGTGCCTGGCACCACTGCAGGGTATGACCCGCTCAGCATCGGGCTGGGTCCTGATCTCAGCACAGAAATTCCTCTAGAGGCATGCGGGGTTATGCCAGGCTGACATCAGCGTAAGATCAGGGTTTCTGTGTGCTCTGCATATTAAATGAGTTGTTATAGACACCCATGAAGAAACCGGTCCTTGAATTTTGTCTTTTTTAACACTTTTTACTTCCAGCAAAAAGATACCGTTTCAGCAGCCAGATACTGCAGTTTCAGCAGTAGCTCCACTGTTTTTTGATACACGAAAGATTTGAGAGAATGACCTAGAGAGAGCAAAGGGATTTTCTCTTTTTTATATAATTTTATTATGTGATATCTGGGGTGTGGGGGAGCTCTGTATGTGTATATATGCACATATATTTATGCACATGTGTTTGTTTAAATAACATTTATTTTCCTTTGCTGTCTCTAGCGAATGTGAATTTCTGTGGTGCCTTTGTAAATATGCCGTAATGACCGATTCTTTTGAATTCTTTGTGCTATCTTTGCTTATGCTGAATAGCAGCCGACACTTTAATTGGAATGACTGAGCTGAGTGCATTTGCCTTTGGAATTGGACACTTTTCAGTGTGAAGAGAGGGTACCACAGACTGACTCTTCTGTCTTTATCCTCAATCAAAACTCCATTAAATGAGACCTGCAGTTTGTAGCATGGGACATTCTCCATTTCATTGAAATGCATGGGAAAGGCTGAAGGCTCACAGTTTTTAAGGTTAATTAGATCCTGAAAAGAAGAATTAACTGAAGTTGTTTTCCCTGTCTTTTTTTTTTCCTATCTTTAAGAGCCTTTATAATTACCTTCATCTCTGTTGGCGTATTCATATATGCTTTTCCCTTTAAAGGAAAAATACCATGTACTTTTCAGTTTATTAAAAACCATTTTGATAGACAGATTCTACTAATTCTGATTTTAAACTAAAATGAACGCTGTGCTGGTACATTGTGTTAACATTTATGCATCAGATCTTCCTATATATTACTATGAGCCATACAGTTAATCTTTATTCATAGTTAACCGAGCACTAATATTATTCACTGCATGGGCACTAAAGGAAAATTTGATTTTCAGTGAGTTACATTGTATTTGGAAAATAAAGAAAGGTATTTATTTGAACTATTTGAAACTATTTGAACTATTTGAAAATAGTTCAGGGCATGACCATTGAAAAAGTCTTTGGTGGAGGTGGTGGACTTAGCAACTAAGTTTTCCAGACTCCCCTTATGTACCTGCTGGGGATTGCTGTAGATTGAGAACTGTAAAAAAAATATTTCTTTTGAACTGTGCTTGCACAGCTACCTTTAGCTGCATGAAAATATTCTCCTTGTATTCATATAGCATCAGTAGTCAAGTGACCTGCTGGTAGAAATGTGCCAGTGGAAAAATCACTTCTGTACACCTAAAGAGGGCTCTCAAAGTCTTTTTTGCTGCCAGCACAGCCAGTCCTTTTGCAGGAGACCATGCAAAGCTTTAGGCAGGCGATTTAGCAAACTGTTGACTGGAGTCAGTCAATTTATTTTGTGTATGTGTGTATGTCCTCAACTCCTCAACTTTTTTTTTTTTTTTTTGATGTGTTCCTGAAAATAGAGCTATTTTTTATGCTTACCCTTCTTACGTCAGTATACATAAGGAATAGTATGTAATGTAGGAGGGAGATGTCAGCTTGTTCTTTTATTCAATTGTAGTTGAATTCATTTTGCAGGTGCAAGAAGTTGCATTCCTGGTCCTCCCCATTCCAGGTTTCCCCGTGTTATATTCCCTTTGAACCCTTGACCCCACATCCTTATACAGGGTACTGCGTATTCTCTTCTCTAAACCATTATCAGTAATCCAGATGTAGTGACTTGAGCAAGTTCATTGTAATTTCAACAATCATATGGCTCTTCTCATTCTAATGATGTTCCTTGCTCCTTGGTAGTTTAAGGCAATTTTCTGTGGCTTCTTTACTGTTGCTACACAACACACATCAGTCATGAAAGAGCGACGGTCTGAATGGATTGCAGGATTTTCTTCCTGATCCTTTTTTTTTCTGTTCCTGTGATCTTCTCATCTCAGCTCTAGGTTTTAGATCTGTTGTACTGAATGTAAAATGCCTGGCAAGAACAGGACTGAACAGAGAGACTGACAAGATAGATTGCTGATCAATCATATTAAAAAAATAAAATAAAAGAGTCAAACTGGAAGAGGCACAGAGGAGAGATTGCTGTGGGAATGCAAAAGAAAAATGGGGTAACTCCTTTTTAGGAGCACAGCTTGGAGACTCCTGGGCTATCAAGAATAGTCAAATGCTGGAATTGGAAGCCATGTCAGTGTAAAACGGTGCTGAAACTAATTGTCCTAATGTTACGCTGAGGTAAGCTGTTACCTCAATGATGTTTATGAGCTTCTGCATGCTGCACTTTGCTTTGCTTCTGGGATTGTTTCTTGGGTTGAGAATCTCTGCAGCATGTGGCAGAGGGGCAGCCACAGGGTTGCTGTTTTGTAGCTATTGGGTCAGTTGATAACCAGGACATATCAATACTTATTTTGTCCTGCTACTTCGTCCCTAGTTGCAGTGTAACTCGGTCTTCTGCCATTAGCCTTTTGTCCTGTCCTGCTAAGGACCCAGACAGTCACAATATGGTGATTCCCAACTGGGCAAAGGCAAATGAGCAGGGCTTAATATAAGAACACAGGTTCTGGCATTTTTCTGAGATGTTGTGGTGCTGTATTTGCATGGTCACCTTTAGGTTTCAGTGCTAATGACTGACTTGAGATGATGAATAAATGACATACATTTAGTGTTGTCTTCAGAAAGTATCCTGACCTCTACTATAGGCAGGAGTTTTGCTTTTCCACTCTAGCTTCTGTTTTGCATGCTCAGATTTGGTGTGCCAAAGGGGCAGGCTGAAAGGCATTTCTGAGCATGTAAGACTTCAGTTCCCTATAGTGGGTTGTGATCAGCTTTGCTTTGGAGCCTTAACAGAGGCAAGTGCTGAGTAGCTACAAAGAGTTCATGAACGGGGCCAATGCATGGTTCTGCTGCAGTGTTCCCTTCACATTTAGGCAGTTCACACCTGATGTCATCTAAGATTTGAGATCATTTCAGCACGGCCTCATTTGACACATCCTCAGGCATCCAGGAACATTTTGAAAGTTTATTCCTTTCAGCCAACTCCCAGAGCACTCTCAAGGCTTGGCATTCTCCTTGGTTTCATAGCTTTGGTGTTCTGCCACGTCAAAGCAAATGGGCATCATTTGACACAAACAGATACAAACAGATTACCTGGAGGTACAAATACAGTGAGGTAGGGGTGTTCGTAACTAACTAGTGGCTTTTAATGGTGACTGAGTCATGGATTCTCCCCATGGCTTTGAAACTGCCAGCAAAACAGACTGTCAGGATTATGTGACATTTAATACAGTACTGCTGGTGGTATGAGTGCAGTGCCCAGGAACCCTGACAGTCACTCAGACTCCTTTGCCATAGGCATGGGAAATCACTGAAGTAGATGGTTGTTGCCCCAGCTTTAACTGTGTAGTGAAACAGAGCTTCTTTGATGTCATCAGTATTAGAGCAGCCTCCAAGGAGCACAAAGCCATTCTGCTTTGAAACATATACTTGTTTTTGCAGATGCTGGAAAACAAGTAGTTTGGATTCCATACAAGGGAATGCCTGGTAATGAGTCACTTGTATAAAGAGAAAGTCAAGATGCTCTGTGTAATTGCTCAATGTCAGAAGAAAGCTATTTTAACACAGCTTAGCAAGTTATGGATGTAAACCCCTCCTTTTCTGGCATCTCCTGAAAGCAGTGTATTACCTTGCTAACAGGCAAAATGCCATCCAAGCAGATGAGCTGAGGTAGGCAGCCAAAATAGCACGGCCAGGTTCACCAAGTGTGTCTGTTGAGGTCAAAGCTCCTGGAAGGCAGAGTAACAGAAGTGCTGTGTCGTGAGCTTCTGGGGCTGCCACCTGCTAATTGGATAGACCGTGTCTGCCTTAGTGCTGATCAGAGCTAATGCCCGAGATCAAAAGTTAGCTCAATGAAGATAAATCTGCAGTGTGAGAGAATTCTTCGTTCAATTAAGAGTTACTGAAATATGGAATAAGCAAAGCAGTGATGGCATGTAGCTGTGTGGAAGTGTGTAGAGAGGCAAGATCCGGAGGCACTCACTGAATCTGAACAGTTTGCCATACAGTTTACAGAATATTAAAGGTCTTAATTTCTGTTTGAAGTTATAGGCTATAAAGAGCAGAGGAGGGAAGACTCCTGCAGCTAAACTGCATCCTTGCTAGCTATTCCCTATATATTAAAATTCCTCCCTCTGTTTCTGTAGAAATGGCCCCATGTCCCTAGGAGATAACTACAGGATTTTCTGATTGCTGCACAATCTTTTCAGAGGTCCCAAGGGAATTAGCACATCACCATAAGGACATGTAAAGACTGTTCTTATACTGAGGCAAAGCTAGCTCTGACTGCTGTCTTCTGTGGTATAGGGGACTAAGACTGTAATACAATCAGAGAGATTCCTGCCACAGAGGTAAGTGGGGAAACACACTGCTGGGGATATTACTTTTCCCCTCCAGCTTCAGTCTTGTCTTTCATCGCCAATGAAAATGTATTGTCTTAGTGCCAAGTACCACTTATCTCCATCTTGAAGGCCTCCTTCACTCAGTAAGGCTGGGAACTTAGGAATCATATCAACTACTGAAATACCTGTTTCAGAAGCTTTCCTTTTGCAATAATTTTTTTCCAATCCCCTTTCTTTCTACTCAAACACTTTGGGGAATATGGTGTGTAAAGACTTTGGAAATAAAGTGCAATCTAACCTGGAAACATGGGGGAACTTTATTTAAAGTAGGTACATGCACACACCTCCTACACACACAACCTCCTTTTTGCCCATGTGAAAAATGCTGTCCTGGAATTTGCGGTCAGTGCGTCCTGTTTGCATGTTACACATTTAGGACACCCAAATTATCCACAGGATAAGGCTGGAGAGGTTGGAAACCAGTGTTTTCTGCTGCAGGACACCCTGGCAGGATAGAAGATGAACTGTCCTTTGAAAGGCAGCAGCATGCTTACATGGAGGCTTAGAGCCTCTTTTTAAGGTGGATGGTGTCAAAATGAGATCTACCAGGAGCATTTCATGGGGTGCCTGTGTTCTGCTACTTTGTTAGCAGTACTAGATGTAGCCTGAGTGCTCTGACCCTTGATGGACTGCAAGCCTGAGGCTGCTTCCAGCTGTCTGCCTCGCCTACCTCTCCCTGAGCAGGCAGTCCGTAGCAGACACCCACCCCAATATCACCCTCCTTGGGCTGCCCTCTAATCCTGACCCACAAACTGGCAGCTAGCTCGTTGTCTGTCCCAAGGCACGGGTCCGTGCACCCAGCTAGTGCACTGCATTGCTATGACCCCAGCGAGATCCTGGCCCTGCCCAGGACCTCTGATACCTCCCATTTGTCCCCGCGATGAATGCCTTAGTGTGCAGGCACTGACTGTGACCCATTACGAACCAGTATGACCCAGCAGTGTGTCCTGCCCAGTGATCAGTGCCATAGCCCCACCAGCTCCATAAAGGCACATTTACTTGCACAGCCCTTTCCAGTTGGAACAAACAATGTGACGTGGAGAGGCAGGTATCTCACTGATGTCTCAAAGACAGCTGCCCCAGCACCTCAGTTCTAACGTGCTGCACCCAGATGGCTCTGTGAGCTGAGCTGCATTTTTGGTGTTTTGTTTTACAGGTGTACCGAGTGCACTGAATTTAACAAAACCATGACCTGAGCCCTCTGCATAGTACTTATTAATAGCGGTCTCAGTCTCGGGCGCTGTGTGCTGCATACTAACAAGTTGTTTTCATCCTTCCAGGCCATGGGAACTGCCTCCGCTTGCGCCGGCATCCTCGTCCGCTCCTTGCGTGGTATTTGGAGCCTGCACGCAGAAGCTCGGCCTGACATGCCACCTGCCACAGCTTGAGGCTTGGGGCAGCCCACAAGGGACCTGCGGAGGTTTCGGTAGGTTACAGGTGATCGCACTTACAAGGGAAAAAAGGAAGCCATCACTTGTTCAGGAGACTGTGTACAGGACTGGTGATAAGGAATATTTCTGCATTTTTTCTTATTACTATGTAGACACCTTTTTCATAATTTCTCTCTTGCCTTGAGGTGGGACGGGCTGTCCATTTCACCAGCAATATGATGCTGTAGAGCTGGCAGCCCCCTCTTTCTCACAGCCCCACTATAAATGCAGGGCAAACAGGCAGGAAAGAAATGTGAAAAGGGAGGAAGTTGTGCCCTTCTGTTTCCCTTCCCCCATTTTCTGCCTGCTTTTTTCCTTTTTGTTGTTGTTGCTGTTGTTGTTGTTGCCCTGGTACAAATGCAGGTACAACCCAACCCTCTGAGTCTCAACTAGCCACATCAAGAGAAATGCAGTTAACCTGTGTAAACAGCAGTGAGGTTTTGCTCAGAATGGGCTCAGTCAAGACATATCAGCTCTGATTTCTCTTCTCTCTCTTCCTGTAATAATGACAAGTGTTGCATGGTTTCTGCTCCATTGTTTGGGACAAGAACACACTGTTTAATAGCCAATTATTTCATACCCTAAGGAAGTGTTGGGAAAGAAGCTCCTGGGAAGTGAACTTGTTTCAGGAAATGAGACTAATGTTCAGCAGGTGAGATGTTTCCCTTTGCTCTTATTCGTAATACTGTCCCATCCCAGTGCAAGGCTGAAGTTGTTGCTATAAAAGGAATGGTTCAGATAAAGCATAATAATTTTTCCTGATTTTTTTTTTCTTCTTCATAAAAAGTGAAGGTTTAGCCATGGCATCATGGCAAAATTCCAGTTAGGTAATTAAATTCTGCTTACTGAAAATTCCCTTTTCAAAATCTCTCCCAGAATACAACATGCTATTCCTCTGAGCACTTTAAAAGGACTGATTCATTTTAACTTCACAGCTACCTGAATCCTGAAGCCTGCCGAAATTATCCTTGACTTTCTAAACCAGAAAGCGCAGTTCCAGATGAAGCATCTAAAGCAACATTTTGCATGCTTCATTTTTGTTGTCTAAATTTATCTTTGGGGACAATTCACACACTCAACCTGTGTACCAAGTGAGTCAGATTCTGCTGACTACCAGGAGTAAACAAAATTATTTGCATGGCAAAACCAAATACTATTTAAAATTGTATTTTTATTAATGTGTGGACTAGGTCATGAATAAATCAAATTTGTGCATTGGATTTTACACGTGCAAAAACACAATCATGAAAAAAACCTTCAAAGATAATCTGAGGTGTGTGGTCTGGAAAAGCAATCCAGAATAGATGATCTGCAGTATAAATTACTGCAATTTATTTTTTTAATTTACTCATGCTGCTTTAATTTATTATTGTTTATTCATTTGATAGATGACATTTAATTTCAGTATAAGAGCTTCGGGATGAGTGTTTGATGGTAATGGTAGAAATTTATTCCTGGGCAGAAAGCCAGCATGCCACAGCCATGTCCCACTTTGCCCTCCAAGCTGTATTTAAGTGGCCTTCTGCTGCCCTTGGGGTATGTTTTACACAGGAAGCTTAAAGCCTAATGCAGGCCTGCAGCTTGCTCACCAGAGTGAGGGAAAGACGGCTTTCCTGGTCTTCTGTTCTCTTCAGCAAGAAAATCAAATAACTGGATTACTGGCCTTCCAGTTGTGCTCGGCATTAATGGTTCAAAATCCCATTGTATTGAGCTTCTGAGATGAAATTTAAATTGATAAAGCAAACAAATTTATTGAATTGCTCTAATGTCAGTAGCATTCCTGTTACCTGTTTGAGTGGAATGGCTGTGACTGGTCTTTAAACAGCTAAATATACATAAGACATCTGCTGCTGGGCTGTCTGTATGACAGAGCAATATAGCAAAAAAGACCCACCCACAACAGCCTACTAGAGGCACAGATTAATGCAGGTTTTCCTTCTTTGCTTATTTTCATCTTTGGAATAGAAAATGAAAACAAACAGATAAATTCATTGCATGGTTAAAAATACCTCAAGATCTATGCAGAACATGAAATATTTGGGCTGATAGTGCAGAACTTTATTGCTTTTTTTCTGATTATACCTTCATATACATTGACTTGAATTTCCTGTCCTCGGTCTTTTTGTTACCTGCACATATGTTATATATTTATCTAGGGCTCAATTCTATTTGTTGCATTGTGTTCATAAAGATACAATATCAGCTTAGACTTAGAGAAGCATCATAATGCGTTTTAGACTACTTTATTGACAGTATTTTATGTATTCACACATACATACCACGATCCAAAATATTTTAAGGCAAATCATTCAAATATGCAAAATAAGTCCACGTGCAACCATAGTTGAGTTAAATTCCTATTCTTATATAGGAATTCAATATAAGAATAGGAATAATAATATATATTCAATATAATAATATTCAATATAATAATTCAATATAATAATAATAATTCAATATAATAATAGGAATATTGAGAAGGAAACTTCTCCAACAAGCAAGGGTTTGATCCTTACATTTTATGTAAGAGTGGTTTTGCTACAAGTTTTCTTGTTACCATCCTTTTGTATTTAAGATGTGTCAATAGAGCAGTAAACAGCTATCGAAAAATGGCTATCATCATGGTAGCATGTGCATTTATTTCCCTTGACCATTTTGATGAATACAGCCTGTACAGGGAGCAGTGGGCTGCTACCTCTGATGATGTGAGTTGGTAGCTCCTGTGTTCAAGTGAAAGTTTTTGCTGGCCAAATATCTGACTAGAAGCTGTAATGACTTGGGTTATTATAGAGCAAAACTCACTGATCAAATACACATTAAATTAAAAGCTGAGATACATTTTTGTAGCTTTTTGAGAATCTAGCACATGCTTTAGAGCATATTCGTGTTAATAAGATAACAAACACATAATGGATGTGGCACTTACCCACCTGAACAACATCTTCAAGTTAAAAAAAAAAAGATTGATAAACAATGCATTCCATTAGTTCTCTCTTTTACAACTAATAAACTTCCTGTTCATTAAGTTATTACATGCCATTCCTCATCTTACAAATAGAACCCGTAATTCATTTTTTCCCAGAGCTGCACATTCTTTAAGTCTACAGACTAAATTACCAGAGTACATTTTGTCAATAACGCTTCTGTTTGGTGGGGGAAGGAGGGGGCAGCTAAGTAAAGTAATATGAAATGCAAGCCATTTTTTGTGTCAGAGGTCATTTATTTGCTTCAATATTGCATTTATTCTATTTGTGCATTCGCTAAACGATGATTATTATGGAAATCCCATGGTTAATCACTGTGCTACATTTAAAATGTTCCACATTTTATTGCAGACTCTTACACTTGTGAATCTACAGAGATATCTTGAACAGTAAACTGTCCTTTTGCAATGAATTGCTGACAATCTATTAGTTCAGTTGCGCATTTACTGAAAGATAAAGGCTTTCTTCTGCAAGCAGTGGAAAAGCCGCAGAGGCAAACAAAAATCATCCATATTCTGCAGTCCAAAACCAAAAGACTTGTCGTTTCCCGAGCCAGAAGAGCCCAGCACAGATGCAGGCAGCCAGTGAACATTTCTGTGTGGGAAGTTATATGGGACTAATTTGTGTCCTAGACCAAGTTTCCAACACTACTCTTCTCACCAGGGCTTGAAGTGGGATTAGTGTTCTCTGAGTATAATATATAGTATCTATTTGGAAAAAAATACAACCCAGTGATAAAATGCTTGCCTGGGGAGTGGGATAGAGCGGTTGGGGCTCTTTGCAGCTTACAGTGATTTAGAACCACTTCTGCTGTCCAGAAAGCAGGCAATCAAGATGGGGAAAAAAACATGCAGCCTCCAATTTGCTCTCCCAGCCTGGCATTCAGCTGGATGCTCAGGTACAGGTCCCAGTGGGTACCCCATAAGAAAGCGTTCTGTGAGGAGGGGCTGCAGGAGAGAGCTGGGGGTGGCAAGGCAAATAGGCCATGCAGCAGCACCTCCCATACCCCCAGACCTCCCACGCCCCCAGTTCAGGGGTGGGGAACAGACCCTGGAGAGCATCCCAGCACCTTCCTTGTGGAGGAGCTGCAACAACCCTGGGGATGATCTGAGCCTCCCCCATCTCTCCTCCTTCTCATTAGAAGCTGTCTGCTTTTTCCTTTCAGTGGAAATGAGCAGCCATGAGCAATCATAATTTTCACCAGAGGGAAAAAATGTCCTCCCCCCACACCTGTCCCTTGGGGAATTAGATGGTTCAATTTGCTACAAGCACACTAGCAATTAAGCATCACCTATATACGGGGACAGCGCTAAGTCAGTATTAGTCTGAGTAAGGAAAGGGATGAGAAAGATTAGCAATGAACAGGAGTAGTCAAGGCTGGATGCTATTAGGGGGATGAATAAAATTTTAACTGATCCAGATGTGTCCAAAATACTATATTGTATTACCATACTTGAATATCAGCTAATACTTCTTCCCATTAAGTTTGTTTGACAAATACATAGGCAATTGTTGTCAATGGAAGAAATAATAGTGTCATTAGAAAGCACTTTTTTAAAAAGAAGAGTTGTAAAAGGGTGCTATGACAACAAAACAATGGGGTTATGACAATTAAAGACTGAAATATAAATGAGATCAATGAAATATACAATGTGTGTTTTTTTTGTTTTGTTTTGTTTTTTAATGGAGTATTTAATAAATGAAAGGGGAACAAAAAGTTTCTTGCTGATGCTTTTACCCATATCATTTCTCTCTCTTGGTCTTATCTCCATCCAGACTTGAACCCCACTGAGAATATGTCCTGACTTTACAGTATGGGAACCATGCTGCCTCGGCTATTTTATTGCTTTAAGCTAACTTCTGAAGCACATAGAAATGTGCAATTGCTTCTATGACAGCTCTCTAGACATGCCCTTATTGAAGCATTTGTAAAATTGGATTGATCTAGATAGCTAGATAGTGAAATATTCAGTATTCTAATGGAGTTTCTTTATCTACCGTCACTCTTTATTGTGATTGTAGCCTGTGTAATTTGATTACCAATTTGTAACCTTAGCACATAATATATGAAAATCAGCAGTGATCTGAAGACACTAGAAATGTTCAGAAGAATTGGAAAAGTAGAATGGGAGCTGTGGGCCATCCACCCACAGAAATTAGTGACTGCTGGCAGCTGGAGTCTAGCCTCCAAACCTCTAGCACAATGTAACTTCATTTACATGAGCTGATGCCTCTTGAGACCCCTACTCTGAGTGTATGGGGTATTTTTGGGCTTCTGCTTTATGTTCAAAAAAAACAGCCAACCACTACCACCAGCACCACCATCAAAAAGAAAAAAAAAAAAAGCACAACAAAACGTGATAATCTTGAAGCTTGTTGCTTTCTTTATCAGGGAAAGTTTTAATGAGAAAGTTTAACTCATTAATGTTATGTTTTGTACTAATTAGGTGAAAGTGTTTTTTCCTCTGCAAGCTGTTCCTGTTATCTGGCAGTCTTGAGCTAGGAGGTAGCATCCATAAATAGTGCTGGTTTACTTTAGTCTTTCTTATTTTTAAATTCAAATCTGCTATTGACTACTATAGCATTTATATTCTGTAGGCAGAAGAAAAAATAGACATTTAGGAGCTACATGCTGTTTCTATAGTTCCGGGACTGTGATATATATGCTCAACCTTTCTGCTATAATGTATGCTGTTTCAGTAGGAAGACAATTTATGATTCAAAATAATACATTTGACAACATGAACAGTCTAGGTCACATCTAGCAACTTAAGCATGTATTCTTGCTTATTGTTATTCAAAAAAAACAAAGCTAGTTGAGATCAGCATTCATTGCTGACATGCTGGCTATCCTTGCATGCCGGCTGTTTTTATTTTGCAGGCCTATCATAAGCTGCTGTGATCCTCTATTTTTTTTCCCTCTTTTTTTTTTTTTTCTCCTACTGACTGAATAAATTGCAAGTCCTGGAGCTGCTCTTGGTAAGCTGTAATTCTTGGCCATAAGACCTATATATTTAAACTGAATGATCCACTACTCGGAGGAGTGACGGCTTCTTTTATAATCCTCTTGTTCTGGTAGACAGTAAACCATTGCTATATACTATGAAGACAGGGGCACGCTGACCATACTTGGGTCTTTTCCTGAGTTTTGCAGGTACTTCTGTTGGTGTTGTGGGGCTCCTCATAACTCACACATGCAGGTCCTGTCACGAGTCATGGTATTTTTTTCTCCAGACTATATGTTTAATATTAGAACTCCAATAATTCCTGGTAGTGTTTGTTCCTCTCTTTTAAGCCAATTTAAATATGTATTTTATATTCAAACTCATTTTTAAGGATGTTATTATTCCTACTAGCATTTCTTTATCTGCCCAGAAAATGTTTTTCTTTTTCCAGACAGATTCCTTTCCTCCTACCTCCTATTTGCTCAGACACCTTGTAAGTGCAGAGCATTACTGTACTGAGAAAGCATGGCTTTTTCACTGACTCTGTGACTTTGACAATTGCACTTACTGTAATTTTTCTTCTCTCCTGTCCATCTTTCAATCCAGCAATATTATTTTATTCTTTCTGTGTTTTTTTTTTTTTTTTTTTTTTTTACTTGAAATTCCTTGGGCTTTGCTTTAAAGCCAGGCATGACGAACTGGACAGGGCTGGGATGCATAAGAAAGGAGAGGACAAGATTGTTTTCCATAGAACAATCAGAAAACAGATACACTTGGGCAGTCCTGCTCTGTAACATTGCATTAAGGACAAATGCATGATGCTACATTGCATGGCTGTCTGAACATGAACGAATAATACATATTTTCATGGCTTCTTTGTATGAAATGATTTTTCATTCATAAAAGCAAGGCTACATACGGTAGTTTTTGACATGTTGGATATTATGATTGAAAAACACCACCCTGCAAACCACCAAAGACCACTCTTCTCTTGCTTTTACTGGGTTTCTACTAGGAAGTACTATGAATTATGATTTCATGAGAAACTGTGTTTTCATGTTTTTAAACATAATATCTAAGTACAGATTTTATTTTCCTGTTTAATTTATTCTCTGGCCTTCAGTGAATGCACTGGGCTGATTAAATTATTATTGCAATAATGAGATTTGACACAATCTATGCCAGTTACCTGTGTGACCTGCTAAGTAGGTTAATTGGCAACCCTGAATAATTATCAGTCACCTCATCCTGCTGACTGAGAGTTTGACAGTAAATGAAACATAAAGGTGCTGAAAAAGACAGTTTTTGATTTTGACTTCTGAATTGCTTCAAGGAAACCATTTAATAGTAGCTTTTTTAAAAATGCAGAAATTTTAAAATAGCTTTTGAACATTTTGGTCATATGAAAATATAGATGTTTGCTCTTCTGTATCAATATGGTTTCCTATGAGAAAAAAAAAGAAGTCTGTGGCATATTAGATAAACAGATTCCCATTCTGCAAATTGCTTGTACAAGTGAATCGTTGCATTCTCTGAGAGTGAGATCAGCAGTAAGCAAAAACCCAAAAAGTCCATGTGATATTTGTGGTGACATTGCAAGAATCATGCTTTAATGCTTTTTTGTGAAACCTTGAGAACTAGAAATTAACTTTTATTGTTCAATGAAAGCTGTGAGTCTTCTGTATTCCCATTTCTCCAGGAAATAGAGTTTAGAAAAATAAATATTATGGTACCTGGTGACACTGACAAGTATTGTGTATCTATCTTTTCTACTTTTTTCATTTTTGAAAAGCCAAAATAGTATTTCTTTCTGCTCTAGGAAGTAGAAAATTGGAACTTAGAGAGGAAGCAAAATAGACTCCTGGGGATGAGAAGATAGGGAAAAATACACAAGATTTAAACGTGCACTCTTTTCCCAAGTTAAACGGCTTAAATTAGAGGTCCAGAACCATGGTCTTGGTCAGACTTTGCCCAAAGCCATTCCTTCAGCCTGGCCAGAAATCCCCACAAAACTTGGGGTAGAAAGAACAATCAATCAAGGACCCCCTTCCTTGTTATCAACAGCCAATGAGTGCAGGATCAGTTGTCTTCACAGGGACACCTTGGAGAGCCTGCTTGTGCCCCAGGAGCCAGGAGGAGATGCTCTGCCTCCTGCCTGGGGAACCTTGCACCACCGCCCTGAGCCAGCCCTTCCCCACTGCATCCCTGCAGCTTGCAAGCACAGGTATGGCAAACCAAGCACACAAACACTTAATTTTGGCCAAGTTAAATCTGGTTTTCCTGTGCCACCTCGTACTAAATATCAGCACAGTTTTGCAGAAATAAGAAGCTTGCAGAGTGCCTATGTCACAGCCCCTCTGCCTGCCACAGCCATTCCTCATCCTCCAGCTCCATGTAAGCATACTTCTGCTGGAAAGCAGAAAGTGCTGTGTACAGAAAAAAGGATTCTTCACATAGATACACCCAATCCAAAGCTATTTTGATCTTTCCGTTGGCTTCTGGGCTTTGCAGTGGGCTGACATAATTCAGCAGAAGAGCCCAGCTAGGATGAAATCACTTAAGCCTGAGCCTGACAAGCGAGCAGAGCTGAGGTTTCAAGACAGCCAGTCACATGTTAAAATCAAACATATGCTCAAGTGTTTTTTTGGATCATGGCCATATTGAACCATAATGACCTAAATGGATTTACTCCCCAGACAAATTTGCCCTTCCCTTTCCTTCTGCACACACATACATTTTCACCCAGTACAATCACATATGTCTTTTTCTAGTTCTTAAGTGCTACTTTTATTGAAAACTTTATGGCCTGTTTAATCTCTTCTAACCATGGCTTTATTTCCTCTCTTGATTTCCTCTATGATTCATCAACTCCTACCCAAAGGATTTCAATTTTACTGTACCAATTTAATCAAAGCAAAATTGTTAAGGCTTATTAAAGAAGCTGTGCTGTCTCTTTGTGCTCCATCATCTTGCCCCCCGCCCCAAGAAAAGACAAAAAGGGTGCTGAAAATGCACATTGGGTGAAACTGCTGTCTACAAATGGCAGCAATAATGTCTTTCAGCTCACTGCTGGTGAAATTTTTTGCAGGTATGTGGTCCTGATGTCTAAAATTATAGGCATTTAAATGTCAGGTAGCTGGGGAGGAAAAAAAAATAAAGGTATTATAGTAGAATAGGAAAGAACTGATGTCTTGGTGGTAGTTATAAGGTCTTTTATTCCTTAAAAATAGCACAGCTTTACAAAGTTGTTATCTTACCTGATAGGAAATAAAGGGCTGCTCATATTTTGCAACTTATTACTTGTTGCTTGTTGATTACATAAGTGTTTTTGAATGAGGGAGCACTCTAAGGTCCTGATAGAAGCTAAACTGACATGACTTCTGTCTTTCCTTTTTATTATGATCATCAATAGTTCACTTGTAAGGAATATAATTGCTCTTTGTGACTGTATTAGACATTCTTTTGGGAGAGCTAGCTAAAATTTGAGAGCAGAAAAGCATTTCTGGAAAAAAAAGGGGAAAAAAAAAAAACAAACCAAAAAAAAACAACCCACACCATCACGCCATGCCAGACAAATCAATAATAAGCGGACAGAACTGAATTTGAGACTTCTGGGTTGGGTTAAAGCCTAAATCAAGGCACTAGTGACTCTGTAAAGCCTGTATTTCAAGAAGAGGCTATACCAAAATCAATATTACCATGACATACATTCTTGCTTTGTTGGAAATCTTCCCATTAATTTGTGCAAGCAAATCCATTCTACAATTATATTTCTTTTCTTGAGCTAAAGTCTTCTATTTGGTATGTGTGATCAGTGTACTGTGGCTCTATATAACTTAACAAAAGGTGGATTGTATGTGGTATCACTCACCAGTGATCTCTACTTATGACATTTAAGAAGGAAATGAAATATCTATGCAAATTCTTCAATGTGTATGTTATGTACAACTCAGAAATGATTCTTTTCTGGAAAAAGCATACATGCATACATTGGTCATCAGAAACTAGAAGCATGAACTACGCATTAATGATCTGGCAGTCTCCCATCCAAGATCTTCACATTCTATCCAATATGAAATTACTTAAATGTGCCACATCTCTTTGAAAGGTAAATATTTGTCTACCCATAAAGATTCAAGGGCAAATGAAAATTCTACCTGCCTCTGCTCTTATTCAGGCATGAGTCTTTTGATCACAATCACAGAAAGGTTGGAAGCGGCCTCTGGAAGCCGTCTGGTCCCACCCTTCCTTAAGCAGAGACACCCAGAGCAGGTTGCCCAGTACCACGCCATGCAGCTTTTGAAGATCTGTAAGGAGAGAGACTGCACAGACTCTGTGCATCCTGTGCCAGGGCTTTATCACCCACAGAGTAAAGAAGTGCTTCCTGCTGTTTAGACAGAACCTCTTGTATTCCAGATTGTGCCCATTACCTCTTGTCCTGCTGCTGAAAATAACACTGAAAATAGCATTTTTATAGGTATTTGTAACTGCTAAGAACCTCCTGAGCCTCCTGTTCTCCAGGCTGAATAGTCCCAACCGTCTCAGCCTCTCCTCAGAGGAGAGGTGCTCAAGTTGATCTTGGCGGCCCTACATTGGACCCTTCCCTTTATGTCTAGGTCTCTCTTTGGGGAGCCCAGAACTGGACACAGCACTCCAGGTGTGGCCTCACCACGTCTGAGTAGAAAGGAAGGAGCTTCTCTCTTCACCTGCTGGAGATACTTTGCCTAATGAAGCCAAGAGTACTATGGGCACATTGCTTACTTATGTTCAACCTCATGTCCACCAGGACTCATAGGACTCTGTACTTCTCCTTGTTGAGCTTTGCGGGACTCTTGCAGTCATTTCACATATGTATATCTTCCAAATTGCATTTCTAAAAATACAAATTAGAAAAAACGGTTTTGATAATATGAATGTGAAAACCTTTTTATACGATTAATACCCACGTACTGTTTGATGCCTAGTAGTGATTACTTCTGCTTCTACAGGAGGTAAGGTGGGGCTTAATAGCTTGGCCATAACTTTATGGTTCCTGCTTAGAACTAGTTTGTGTTGGTCATTTTGGAGCATGCCTATTGCAAGCCAGTCTCTTTGTGAGCCTGACTATATAGACTTGCTTTAAATAAATTTGAAAATAAGGCTTCTGTATCTTTTCATTTACATTAGCATTTCAAGTAGACACGATCCAGTGTTAGCTTGCTATAAAAGCTGCTCAAAAATCTGAACCTAGTCTCCAAAATTAAACCATTAAACACACCATCCCCAGGCCCCTCTCTTCTGCAGGATTTTAGAACAAAAACCATCACCAATCTTTGAAGAACTGTTTAGTAGAGCAAAACTACTGCATTCCCAGTAGCTCATTATGCTAGAAAAATGCATCTGTCATCACAGGTAACATTTCCTAACTTCCAGTGTCTCTGATTTTTGCATGTGCTAGCAGTCCTCCCTTATCTATCTCGTAAGTATTCCGTGTGTGGTATTTATGAGATAATATCCAGGTATGATGTCTAATATCTTAGCAAGAAAAAGATAAAAACAAAAACAAAACAAAAACAAAAACCACACAATGGGCTTACTCAGTAATTCCTTCTGAATAGTGCGTTGAAGATCCTATTTTCCATCCTCTGATATGACCAAATTATTACTTCAGCAACACTGGTAGCCTGCAGTGACAACACACACACAGCTGAAGTGTTAATAATAGCTCATTTCACACATACGCACATCCTCCAAATTGCATTCCTAAGAATAGAGGTTAGAAAAACCTATTTGATAATATGAATGCGATAGTGTATTTTTGTACAATTAATACACACATGCTGTTTGATGCTTAGTACTGATTGCTTCTGCTACTATAGGAAATAATGTCTATTTAAGTATGTGAAATAACTATATTGAACGTTAGCCTTGTGATCCCAATAAAATAAAAGTTTTGAATTAATAGATGGTTCTACCATCATTTTTTTTTCAGGACATTTTAATGTCTCAAAGTTAAAATCAAAATTTTTCCTGAGATAGAAGGAAGAACTGCACCCTTCTGAGTAAAATGGTCCCTTCAGAACTAGTGAAATATAAGCTTTAAATTTGTATGCGTTTTAAAATACAGTTCACTGCAGCATGATAAAATGTTTAACAAAAGGTAGGTAGAATACGCAAATGCTTGAGGGAACAGAGACTTCCTCAGTAATGTGTGATTGTAATAATGAAGTTCAATAACAAACGATTCATTGCGGCTAGAGGTGGTTAGAGATGTAATGGCTGCATCTTCTCCTGATGAATTGCTTTATCAACTTCTCTGAGATTATGTCATATTATGGGAAGTTTCCAACAGGGTACTGAAAATGCAGAAACTCTCTTCACAAAAGAAAACTGCACAAGCGATCGCCCTAGTTTCCATACAGCTTGCACTCTAAATTTTGCTGAAGGTGCAGTTCATTTAGAAGCTAGATTTGGTGCCTGAGTCCCACAGAGAAAGGGGCTGGGCAGAATTAGCTCTTCAGCTCCCCTCAGCTTCCTCTGTCCCACAGTGGATGCCAGTTATTGCCCCCTGTACCATCTCTGCATTATGCAAGGCCGCTTTTAAGAACCTGGTCTGTATCTCATGGTAAGAGTAACCAGTCAGAAAGATCCATTAACCCACTAAAAGTCATTTCATAAAGTAAATCAATTTACTTTACCAAAGGAACTATTAAAGTTTGACAGGCAATATGACAGTTTTGGATGGAAAAAAAAAAAATAATAAAAAAGACCCGAAGAGGTCTGATGCTAAATAGCAATGATTTCATTCAATACCAGTAAGCAATTGCTATCTCTTGTTTGCAGTTTAGGAATCTCTTTGGTTCCTGAGAATACAAAACAAGCCAAACAGGCTAGCAATGTACCTTTACTATGCTTTACATATATTTAAGTAGTTTGGACTGAATAAGGCCCTGTCTAGCTTTATATGATGACAGATAAGAGTAGGAAATAGCTGTGTTCCTAATTAATGCATTTTCAGTACAATAAATTTCTTCTTGTGAAGTCTGTATGACGGATGAAGATCCAATTACAGGTAAACATAACCACCTGAGAGAAGCAAATAGTGCCATTAAAATATTTTGCCAGTGTTCGTAAACCAGTGCTTCCCAGAACTCCATCCCTGTCAAGTAAATAACTTTTTGTTTCCTATTAAATGCAGGGAGTACAGGTTACTATGGTGATCAACAGAACACAGAATAAACTCTGATTCATCATAATTGCCACATGCTAGAGGAAAAAAAAAATGCCTGAACATCATCTTCCAATTTCAGGCTGTATCTCTGAAAAATATTTTGAGACTGTAAAATGATTTGATGATGTCCAAATAACACTGGGTGGTGTATCACAAATATGAAAGTGCTGCAGTAGTTTGCCTCTTCAAACAAAAGTGTTTCGAGTCTCAAACATTTTAAAACATGATCACAAGCCTTAGATTTTTTGTCCTTTTATTCTATACAGTGAAACACAGAACTTTGATATTTGCAAAGACCTGCAGAGAAATGCACATTTTCACACACACATATCTTTTTTGGTCACGGACACCTCACCTTTGTCTGCTGTTCATTGTCAGTGCCCGGTTGTTTTCTATCCCATTTACTCTGTATTTTGTGTTCAAAGGGCCGAATGGTTGACACTGGGTAGCCACTGAGCAGGGACTGCTTTGATGTCAGAGTTTTGGCAGCTTTTCTGTTTTGATAAGGACACCCATGCTTCTACTTTCACTTATTTGCACTCATTGTTGAATTTGCATTACCAAAGCTTAAGAAAATACCGATTAATACTACCATCTTCTTTCTCAGTAATCTACACTTTGATATGTGTAATCAACACACTAATTTTTCAAATGCATTTCGCACAAAATTAAACACAATGTTATAGTTATTTCTAGTCATTCCCAGGGTTGGTTTCTAGTAATGAAAAACACCTCTGATTACTGTAGAGTTCTGTGACAGTACGTCAGAACTTCTCGACGGGCTTCACAGCATTGTTGAAAATCCTCTAGAAACAAGGAGGGCTTAAAAAAAATGGGCATAACTGGGGAAAAGCCAATTGTAATTGCATGACTTTAAATTCTATACAATTTTAGAATATTTCAGTTAATTTTAGCCTCAGTATTTCATCAGATCTACTAACTATACAAATGAATTAAAACAGAAAGATATCTAACAGTGTGCATACTGACATTCAGAACCCAGAAGTCACCAAAATTTGTACCCACTTTCCATCAACACTTGAAGAGCAGCTTGTATGTCTGGTTTTCCCTACTGTATCCATCCAGTCTAATAAGTAATAGTTTCTCCTCTTTCTACCTCTGATGGGTTTTTGAGAGCGATAATAATGTACTTTTTAATTGTAAGGCTGCACAGGGGACCGAGTGAAAGTGATTGAAATAATTTATGATCCAATGTAAGATACCAACTACTGCCCACTCTGGAGTCTTGAAGCTCTACACAGTTATTTCTAGCAGGTCTCTCTATCAGTTTTATCTCTGGTCCCAGGCTTGCTCTTCCCACAAGCTTTCATAGTGAATTTAAGTTACACAAACCGCAGCACAAAATTCTTTTACACTCTTAACAGTTCATAAGAACATGCCAGTGGGTTCAAAAATATGTGAAGCTTTTTCTTCAAAAGGTTGAAAAATAAGAGATTAAAAGGCTAGTAAAATCCAGAGCCCATAGCTTTTATCACTTGATGGTGTTACAGAGGATGTTTCCTTCCCAGCTGAGTCTTACTTACCTCTAGTACACCAATTCTCAGCTGGAGTAGCTCCTCTTTGCTACCAGGGAAAGAACTGCAGACTCTCTCCAATGCAGGCTTCTATATCTCTAAAGAGAGACAGAGAGACAAAGGGAAAGAGTATCTTTCATATTTCATATTATTGGCAGCCTTTCCTGAATTTCTTAAGGATTTTGAAACGATATAAAAATAAAGTTGGGATTGTTTTTTTCTTAAAAGACATGCTGCAATTCAAACAAAAGTCCTCTGATTTATGCCTTGGATCAGACTATAATCTAACTGTATAATCAATTAACCCAGTTATTCAAGAGGTAACAAGTGTCCCTGTTATTGTACATGTCCATTACAAGGCTGCTCTTATTTCATAAGCTAATTGGTGTCATTCTGGTGTCATTCTCTTAAGGCATCACTTCTCCCTAACATGGGTGTCTTTTGTCTTTAAAATGCCTTTTTAAATATTGTCAGCACTTGCAGTCTTCTGGACAGTACATTTAAAATCAAAATAGATGTGTCAAATATATCTAGACACTAAAACAGAACTAATTCAATGGAAATCCATGCAGATAAACAATTAATGCAGTACCAGCCCTTCTCTGACCCAAATGTCATTCTTCGTTACAGCTTGGTTGGTATGACTGCACCACCACTGCCATACCCTCTGAAAGCACCAGCCATTTTCATTGCCACTTCATAAGAGAAAAAAAAAAAAAAAAAAAGACAACGAGCTCCCCAAAACTTAGCTGCCTGCAATTTTAAAAAAGGGCTCCGTCAGTTATGACTAATAGCTATGTATGAGTAATGTCTTTGTGGCAAGAGTATAAACAGTCCTTTTAACCGTGTTTTTTTAAATTGAAGAAACACCTGGATAATGGGTACCTGAAGAGCAGATGAGGCTACATGTCCTGCAGCTCACAAGCTTCAGCCTTTTATGAGATGAATATGACTGCCATTCCCCAACTGGTATATATATAAATGCCTGTGTAGTCCTCTGACTGTCTCTCTAAGCGGTGTTCCCTGTAAATATTCATCTCTTCCTGTTTTCACCTGGCACTACCATGGAAAGCAAATGTAGTAAGAATATGGGCAGGCCAGCAAACAAAGCAGTCTTCATCTCAGAAAACAATCGAGTCGTTTTTCCACATTACTCCAACATTAGTGAAGGCTCAGGCAATCAACAATTGTCGGTTATGCCAAACTGTAGACAGAATAAACACTTAAAATCCTGGATTAAATTTTAAATACAGTTCTTAGTTTTGCTTCTAAGTTTCTTCCTCTGTGAATTTGCCCATGAGATTTTTTTCTTCCAATTTTGCTTCTCTAAACAAATACAAGATTTTCCAGCCATGCTGGCAGTGCAGGCTGCACACATAAATGACTGGAAGGCAGTCAGAAACAATGGTAAGTCAGACACAAGGACCATTAACAGAAAGTTGGATCAGTTTGACCACAAAGTGTTCAGGGGATGCTGTTATTAATTTTTGTTGGGTATTATATTCTCCAGTATAAATTATAGGGGAAGAAAATCATAAAGAACACTCATAAAGAATATTTGATGAGGGAAGTTGGTGCCTTAGTGGGAGATTTCAATGAGTTATTTCTTACCAGGGATAAGCTTCAAAGCAAGGGCTGTGCACAATGTTTCAAAATCTACCAGCTGCTGAGACTTACGCTCAAGGTGGGGTTGCTGTGAGTGGAGATAAAGGTAGACAGACCAATGTCTTTAAGCTCAGCCTTTGTAGCTTTCCATGTCAAAGCAGGCAGCAACACAGGTTCAGGATAAAAATGTTTTAACAATGACTTCCCAAGCAGGAACTTAAGCTTAAAAGTGGCATGCACAGCCAAGTAACTGTGAGGATAAAACACAGATGCTGATGCACCAGATCCTGGGGTTTAGCTGTCCTACCCAGAGCACTTGGTGTGTTCAGCCTTGCTCTTTCCATGGGGAGAATAAGCAGCACCTGCCTCTTGCAGCCCTCTGGCTCTGCAGGATATTGGGCAAGAGCAATGCAGCCTGAGAGAGTGTTTGCTTCTCCTGCCACACTGTCAGCCTTCCTGTCCAGCCTCCTCCCTTTTTCTAGCTCTGGATCCCAGGCTGCAATTCTGTCAGTACCTGACTGGCTCAGGAAAGCCTGCAACACCAGGACAAAAGGAACAGACTTTTGTTTTCCTGGTTATTCAGTGATACTTCTTGGATGTGCTTGCAAATGGCATTATTTTAAAAGACAACTTTGCTACTTGGCAATGTGCTGGAGGGACTTCAGGAATCAGTGTCATCTGTTTTACTAGTGTCAGTCTGTTGAGATGAGAAGACACATTTTTAATTTGAGTGGTAGGAATGACGAATTTTTGTTTGTTTTCTTTTGTCGTTTCTCTTCTCTGTCTTGTTAGTAAGTCCGTGGAAATTTTCTTACACAGACATTTTATTCCATATTCCAAGCACGGTCTATTTCAATGAATTCTTGATACTGCCTTACAAATCCAAAACCATGCCCCAAGTTATTGTAAAGGCTTAGCATGGCCAGCGGCAGGAGTTGTTGTGCCAATCAGCATTTTCAGTATCCTCAGTCTTAGCTCAGGTATAAAACACCATACACATCTACATCTATCCTTCTGTTTGTCTTTGATTATCCTGTATGAAATCTTTTTAGGTAGCAAAGGAACATTTTTCCTTTCTTTTTGCCATTCTTAAAGTCTTTTTATTTGCTTGAGCTGCCACTCATCAGGAACTCAGTAAACGTCATCAAGATTTTGCTGCTGCATATTAGGTATACAAGCCAGCAGAGTTTCGTGGAAAACAAGAGACCCGAAGCACAGATGATTCAAGAATGTCTGCACTAGGCCTCTCTTTGCACCTCTGAGCATCCCCACACAAGTATCACAATAAGTTGCCTTATCTAGCACATGGAGCAGCTGAGATACTAACACACAGTACACTTGCTACCCGGCAGTCAATGTCCCAGAGCAAAACCAAACAGGTTGCTCCCCTTTCATGAGTTCCCCACAGCGTACTTAACACAGAGCATCCCAAAGAGGTATCTTCATGGCATAGTTAATATATTTTACCCTTATCCCTTAGTATCTTCTTAGTAGTGTCACTGAATGAATACACTTAGGCCAGTTTTCTTTAAACTATGCAGCAGCCTTTTTTTTTTTTTTTTTTTTTTTTTGCCTTGCAAATGTGTATTTAGCTGAGTAAAGCAGAAAAGTGTCCACATGGATTTCTTTCAGAGCACAGCTTCCAATTCCAAAACACCTGTATTAAACTGGCTTAAAATAAGTAAATGGTTTGAAAATGGCCCTTTCATCCTACTACTAACATCTGCAAAAAACAATCACCCTCTTTTCCCTCCTGACACACAAGAAGATGCGGTTGTATTTCAGATTGTCTTGATGAAGAATGAATGTTAATGCTCTAAAATGTAATTTAAATGCAATTAGGGAGAGATGTTATTAAAAATCCTATTAAAAATGACGGAAGTTCCAATTGTATGTTACCCATTTTTAGAATGCCTAAATAAAAAAAAAATGCAAGTGCAAGAACTGTACCCAAATAAATTACATTTTAACGGTGGAACTAATCATATTTCTACTTAGTTTTTAACATTAATTCACTCAGGATGAATTTCACCCTGAGTGAAATATTCTGCAATCATAATGTTTTGAATTAAACTCCAGTGAATACCTTCTTCCTGATTTGTAACAACTGATTTGATGCAGGAGGGGGAAAAAAAGAAACCAACAATTTCTGGAGTGGTCTGTCTATATGACACTTAATTAATTGGCAGCTCATTTATTACTGAGTTCCTATAACACTTCTGATAGGATTATAGGGAACATTCCAATAAACTCTCTACTGTGCTTGAAGCAGGAAATAATTAGCTTTCAGTTTTCTTCAGCTTTAACCAAAATCAAGCAGTCTTGGCAGAAGGGGAATCTGAATTTCTACTTCAAAACGCTTTTGTTAGCAAAAACAGAACAAAAGAGATATGACTGGTTTCAGAACTTGAGACCTCTTCAAACTGTTAACAAACAGACTTCTGTGGTTGATTCCTTGCAACTTCTTAACCAGAAGGTCTAAACAGGATGTCTGGAGCTCAGCTGTGTATACTTACAAGATGCTAAGCAGTATCTATATGGTCCTGAAGAGGTCATCCTTATTGCTGGAGTCTCTGGGTGCAGGGACGCAGCCATTCAACATGCTCTCACATTGCTGTCCTTTACTTATCCAGGTCCTTTAAGACAGACAAAAGCCTACATAAAAGTGTAGATCCATTACAAATGTACAGATTGTCACTAACTGTCTTTAAGCAGAAAAACAATGATTTTGGAAACTGCTACTTATTTCTCTTCTAGCTTGAACATGTTTTCTGTTTGGTGAGGAATCAAAGAAGGCTATGGTTCTGTTTCAAAAAATAGTCCCATACATATTTCCTAAGGGTAACTTTTATTCGGTACCAGTCTTAGTTTTATTATCTGTTATATCATTTCAGGACAGCTGGGTTGTGGCAGAGCAACTCTACAGCCCCTCACAGGATTAGCCTGGTGTAAGTCACACACTTGGCTATAGCTCATCGCTGTGACATACTGATACTGCCCTGCAGGATTTAGTGCCTGAGGACTGTGTTGGAGAAGGGATATTTATACCCAGAGGAGAGGGAAGGTTGTAGATGAGAAGATTTCTAATGAGTGGCTTTCACTCATAACCCTGATCTGCTTGTATTTCATTTCCCTGGGGGGGAAACATTCCAGTTAAGGCACCTTATGTTGCCCAGGGGTAAAGGAACATGTTGCCACAATGCTGGAATTACTCTGGGCAATCAGGAGGTGAGGACGGATATCTCCATTTCAGAAAATGAAATAGAATTACACTCCTCATTGGACTACTTTTATTTTTTTCAAACGGCCTGTGGGTGGTCCCCCACTGCCAGGATCCTTCAGAGGCCTTTGTCTTAGTAGTGGCACTTAGATGACAAGAGCTTGGAAGCAACAATTGCTCCTTTGACCTGAGCATTCAGTGACACATTCAGGATTTTCCAGGCTGTTCTGCCTAGGAGAAGAAACTGGTGCTGGAAGCTGGTGGCTCTTTGAAGCAGACCTGTGTTTTCTTTTTTTTTTTTAAGAAAACAGACATGTTTCCTTCAATGCTGGAGGAATCAAACAAGAAGCAGCATCTCTGCTCAGAGTGCTCACAGCTTCTTTATGTTGGTCTGCCAGGCTGAAATGTCCTCTCGTGTTTGTTTGTTTTTTCCCCTCTCTGTTTTTTCCTCAAGTCTGCACTTCAGAAAAGTAGAGGTGTGGTCTCCCTCTGTCTCACACACACACAAGTACACACACACATTGCTTCCACAACAGAAATATCCTCTGTCCCCACTATTAATGGTCTAGAGTCACTCCTCACACAGATTTTGTTGGGGCAGGATAGGTGCAGGTAGGTTGCTCTAGCACGTTTTTAATCTAAGCATTTAGCAGCATTTCAATATTGAGGGAAAAAAAAAAAAAGCCAGCTGGATCACATCATATACATTGAACTCTGTCATCTCTTTTGATTAGCAAAGCGTGAGACAAAATATGCTTTATTTTGTTTTTAATGAAAAAGTAATAAAGATCTGACTTAAAAGTAATAAACATTCTGACCTGACTTCAGTGCAGTAATGAAGGTACATTGCTAATTCAGGCTTCATTGGATTACCAAAATAATTTGGAAGGCAAATATATTTTTATTAACATAGTGGTTTTGTTTTATACTATTTCTTTGCTATACAACGTTAATACAGTGTGCCTGGCTTCACAGGTTAAGCAGCATATTTTCCATAATTTTATCTGGTAGTGTAATGTATTTTTTTTGTTTCTAAATCTAAAATCTATGTTTGCAGGAAATACTAGAAATGTGTTTCTTTTCATGGCAGGGTATGTGCAGTATTATTAGAAAAAAAAAAAAAGACTATACACAGTTGTAGTTTCTGTGCTGTTCTGCAGAAGTCTGAATCTGTTGTGCAAAAAAGTCTCAATCCTACCTTCTAACTTACCTATTTTTTTGTATGCAGCTGTGGTAGAAATGGGTTATTTTTGGTGAGAGAGAAACAGGAGGAACATATTTATATAACTGCTGCCCCCCCGACAGATTGTACCAGTCCATGAGTGAGTTATTTATACATTCTCCTCTGAGGAAAACACTAATAGAAACCATATCCTCCAGCAGCAATCTCAACTCATCTGCTTTCCTGGCTTTCTCTAAGGTGATGGAGGAGTTCTGGTGGGATCACACCTCCTGTGTAAATGGGATTTCAAAAGACACCATTTGTTAAAGTATAACTCAACACTCTTGGGCACATTTTTCATCTTAACGTTGACTGGACAAGACAGAATCCCTATTGGAAAGAGGAAATGTTGACTTTTTGTTCTAGTGTTTAATCAAGAAGTATCTGATTTGGCAACAAATCTGCTAACTAGTCTCTTTGCTCCACAAGCATTTCAACTACATTTAATCACTCTGACACCAGACTATCTTGAGAGCTCTTTGCATGATTGGTAGCAGAAGAGGAATTATTTGCCATAGGTTGGTAGTTAAGATTTCATTTTTCATCAGAAAAATTCAATTTTTATGCAGAGGCATGCCTCTCCCTGGACTGAATAAGTGCTATGTGCACTCAAAAGCAGCCTGGCTTTAGTTTGTCCTAAGAGCTCTACCCGAGCCCCATCTGAATTGAAGAACAGAAACTGAACATCAGCACCCAGGATTGGCTGTAAATGGGTGCAGAATTACTTAAACCTTTCAGAAACCCATGGTTGGAGTTGCCACCTTCCAGTTTTTTTGGCTTTCACATTTTCCCCCAGGACTCAGTGCAGATGTACTCATCCCAAATTATAGTGCTGACTTTGTGGAGTCCATCAGAACTCACATGTTCTGTGCATAAAACCCCCTCACATCAGCCATGCTTTAAGCTCCTTACCCCAGAGAATATCCTAGGCATCCTGCCATGGCTGCAGGCCTGCAGCTCCTCTTCCAGGGGCCGGCAGCAGTTGACAACGCTTGGACACATCTAATGCTCATCCAGGGAAGGGCTTACAGTGGTGACAGCCAGTTCTTCCATAGCTCATCCATGCACTGTAAAAGCAGGGAGCCAGGTGCCAGAGTTTCTCTGTGATTTAGCATACACATGCAAGAAGGTTTTTCTTCTTAGCATTACCAGCAGCAGAGTGGAAGGGTGAAGTAGGATTAGTATTCTTGGTCTGTATTTGAGTAGATCTGGAATAATTCTTCATAAAATATAAGGGATATTTAGTAGATGGTTGAGGGTATATCTTAATTAATCTCTCTGCCAATTAAAAGATGGAAGTTCTAATTAAGATGACCCCAAAGCAATTATTTAGACTTGTGTATTTACATTAATTAGACTACCAAAGCATTAAGAGTAAGATTATGACTTTGCAGAAGTCACAAAGTCCATTTTCCATGTTGAAGTACTACATCACGCAGTACATTTTCTCACAAAGGGAAGACCTCACAATACTTGCACTGTCTCCAGCACGCTATTAATTTTGTCCCTCAGGACTTCAACTCTAAAATCAAATTAAGAGACTGGTGATTGTGTTGAAGTGGTGGGTCACAGGCTTTGCTCTGATGATGAGGAGGATTGATGTAGAAATATTTATTTGTCGTACACAAAGTGGAAGTCCCCTTCCAGGTGGCAACAACTTTTCACTCCCACTTCAGTATTCACTGAATTAACAATGAATCAAGTGTGATATAACTATCACTATTTAGCATATGAATTTATTTGTGTTTTATTCTTTTCTAGAGCAAATCTAATCCATTCATAAAATGCTTTGGTACCTTGCTGATTAATCAGCGTAAGTTAACACCATAAATACTCTTAGAAAAATGTACGGTTCATGACTCAGCAAGATATTTAAGCACACGCTCTCAGCAGAACAACTTGAGTGATTCAAGAAACTCAACTGGTGCAGGAGATGGGCTTCCCACAGCTGGTGGCTTGTTGAACTATGATCTCAATAGCTCTAATTTGATGAAGTAAATTTCTAGTGGTCCCAAAAGTCATTGTCTGAATCAGTCAATTCATAAAATTACTCTGCTTTTATATAGGTGAACATTGTAAACTGCCAAATTCCTTAAAAACCTTTCAGAGTATGTTTGGAATTGGTTTTTATAATTGTTAACAGCATTGTGTAATGCAACAGAGAACCATATTCTTTTAAAATGTTCTTGCTTGTCAAGGGTATATTTTACCTGTTCAAATGTTCTCGGTATTTTGGCAGAAAGACATAAAAACAATCTTTTTTTTTTTAATTATTGAAGGAATGAAAAATATTGTATATAGTAAAATGATTTTCTAAAGAACCAATTGAAACAGCAGCATCTAGCATTTAAACTATTTTAGAGAATATGTTAAACTCTTGAAAAAGAACAGGATCAAAAACAGAAATCTCTTGGAGATCTAGGTATGTCCATTGGCATTCCTGTGCTCGGGAATGCCCAGCTGACATCATGGGGGTAGATGGGAAAGGAATCACAGAACACAGACACATTCTCCTCAAAAAAGTGTAATCTGTTTTAGCTTCAGGCTCCATACAAATACCAATATGCCTTCATTTAACACATCTCTTATAGTCACTGCTATTTAACTTTCCATCTGCAAAAATTTCATCAACTTTATACACTTCTCAGCTTCCAGTCACTCCAAGTACTAACATACATTCTCCTTCTTGTATACTCTATATTCATATACTAGTATTCATAGTAAACTATGTCCTGGTCTAAAACATTGGTTTGAAACAAGGTGAAAAATCTAGCTGGAGACTGGGGCAGGGTTATTGATTTGTCTTTGTGTGGTTCACTATAAAGTATTCTGAAAAACAGACTAAATCTGCTCACATTTGAAATGTCAGAATTGGACTATGTTCAAGATATTGTTAGACTCTGGATGTAATATCAACAGGAAAGCAGAAGGATAAAATGCTATTTTAGGATGATAGGATGAGAATGCCTGGAAGGATATGGGCTGTAGTATCTATTTTGACCCAAGCAGAGGAATAAATATTTAGTGTTGTCAAGTGTGTT
Organism: Anas platyrhynchos; assembly: GCF_047663525.1. NCBI lineage: Eukaryota > Metazoa > Chordata > Aves > Anseriformes > Anatidae > Anas > Anas platyrhynchos. The sequence goes on from NC_092596.1 coordinate 11,876,984, forward strand.
CTGGTTAAGAGGAAAAAATGGTGGAACTGTTGCATTTCTATTTTCTGGAGGAGTTGTGGACTCGAATGAGGGTGGAAAGGCCTTGCAGAGGGATCTGGATAGGTTGGAGAGCTGGGCGATCGCCAACCGCATGAAGTTCAATAAGAGCAAGTGCCGGGTCCTGCACCTGGGACGGGGAAACCCTGGCTGCACGTACAGACTGGGCGATGAGACGCTGGAGAGCAGCCTAGAAGAGAGGGATCTGGGGGTCGTGGTAGACAACAAGTTGAATATGAGCCGGCAGTGTGCCCTGGCAGCCAGGAGGGCCAACCGTGTCCTGGGGTGCATCAAGCACGGCATCGCTAGTAGGTCAAGGGAGGTGATTGTCCCGCTCTACTCTGCGCTGGTGCGGCCTCACCTCGAGTACTGTGTGCAGTTCTGGGCACCACAGTATAAAAAGGACATGAAACTGTTGGAGAGTGTCCAGAGGAGGGCTACGAAGATGGTGAAAGGCCTGGAGGGGAAGACGTACGAGGAACGGCTGAGGGCACTGGGCCTGTTCAGCCTGGAGAAGAGGAGGCTGAGGGGAGACCTCATCGCAGTCTACAACTTCCTCGTAAGGGGGTGTCGAGAGGCAGGAGACCTTTTCTCCATTAACACCAGCGACAGGACCCGCGGGAATGGAGTTAAGCTGAGGCAGGGGAAGTTTAGGCTGGACATCAGGAAGGGGTTCTTCACAGAGAGAGTGGTTGCACACTGGAACAGGCTCCCCAGGGAAGTGGTCACTGCACCGAGCCTGACTGAATTTAAGAAGAGATTGGACTGTGCACTTAGTCACATGGTCTGAACTTGGGTAGACCTGTGCGGTGTCAAGAGTTGGACTTGATGATCCTTAAGGGTCCCTTCCAACTCAGGATATTCTATGATTCTATGATTCTATTTATTGGTAACTGGGTACAAAATCTGAGCGTACAAAGAATCAAGTGAGGCTCTTTATTTTTTTTTTTCCTTCTTCTTTTCTGTTTACGGCTCCAAACTTCATTCAATTGACACTTTAACTCAAAAATCTACTTCTTTAATCTGTTGTCAAGGTCAAACCCAGGTGTTGTTCAGGCTCTGCAAAAATCTCTACTGCCTTACTCGTCCATGTGAACTCCCTTTCATTCACACAGACACATTCACACATTCCCGTACAATACACAGAAGAAACCATGAAGCACAGAATACTGAAATGTTTGTAATGTCCTACAGTTGCCTTTGGCTGTGGAAAGGATCATATATGTCCTACATGTCTTAAATGAAAAATTCAACCCAAACATTTTGAAATGTTTAATCCAGCCTATAAATACAGAACAAGCAAGAGAAGGCAGAAGAGATTTCCTCTGCAAGCCAGAAAGATGTTTAACAAAAACACAGCCAGAATTGAATTATCTTCTAAAGTGTTAGATTGTCAAAGGTGGATACCAAGTTCAGTCACTGAAGAAAAGGGATTTTAGTACTGTGTTAACTGTACATTTCAACCTGCCATCTTGAATTCTGGCAATGCTTCTAACATCTCCATAATGTGTGAGCATGTGTATATGTGTTTACACAAACTAGATTTCTTACTGAGACTAGACAGTGGAAAAAAATTTCTCTGCCTGCATGAAACGCTTAGCTGCATAGTGGAAAATTCCACAGCCAACTGGGATTTGCTCTTCAAAAATGTCCCATACTCTCTTCAAAGACACTTTATCAAATTTTAAAGACACTTTTCCTGTGTTCTTATTTCACACCTTCCTAAGAAATATACATTTTTTATTTTTTTTTTAATAGTTTAAAGTTGTGGTGGTACGTTCAACTTCTTACCTTCCTCTGTAGATGCTCCCATCCTGAGCATCTGTGAGTAATGCCAAACAGAGAATTATCAAGGTTGCATAATATGGGGACAAGTTATTTCACAGTTGAATAGATCTAAGCTCTTCAGGCAAGAAGATAATAGAATCCGTGGCGAAGAAGTGACTGTGCTTCTCCTTGGTGTGGGGAGAAAATCCATCTTTACCTAAAGGTGAAGCAAAATACAGCAAAATATAATTGTACATGTTTTCTTCTCAAGAAACTTTTTTTTTTTTTTTCCTGGTGATGAAGGACAGGGATGAGATAGCGATAGAGACAGTGTGTGTGTGTATATATATAATATATATATAAATTAGGTTTCAGTAATTCACAGTAGAAAAAAAAAAAGTGCCTTTATGCAATAGGCAACTTATTTTCCAAAATTAATACACTTTCCACTTTCATTTTATAACGTGGAATACCTTAGATCATGAAATCCTGTGAGCTTTACCAGCATTTTTCTTACAACTAAAAAGCACACACAGTCTGGGTGCACTATCAATGGCCTTATGAAAAAGGCACACAGGAACACTATGTTCTGTACAGAAAACCTCTTGGCTATACAGAAAGACTGCAAAATATGCTCACCTAGCTTTTCTCTTTCTAGAAAATCAATGTAAGTCTTTGATTTTAATTCCGTAGCGTTGTATTAGATGAGTTGTCTAGGTATGGTAACAGATCTGTGCCTGGCAATTCAGCCTCTGGATGGGCTATTACCCATTTGTCAGCATCTAGAGACAGGAGAATGAAAAAAGTCAAGGGTCAGATCAAAGACTTGGCACAACAGTCAGATATTTCAGCTTTAGAGAAGCTAGTGAGCCAATACAAACATTGTCTTGAATGCAGCTGGTAGCCTTAAACAGAATCCATAGTTCTTTGAACAAAAATAAGGCAACCACATCCCTGGCACTGAAGGTCTGCAGGAAGAACTTACTTCACTGGCAGTGGCTGGGGCAGGCATGATCCCAGACCCAGGAGCCCTGCCATGTTCGTTACAAACACACGAGCAATGGGGTCTGACTTACTTTTTTTCAGATGGCTTCTCCATTTGTGGTGTCTTCAGTTTTAAAGGCAGACACAAGAAAGAAAATATGGGACAATTTCCTATCCCCTCTTCCCCTCCCCCCAGTGCCGTGAGTACTTTCAACAGGCAAAAAATATCCAAACTGACCAGCGTGTTCCACTCATAGCTAATCATCGTAGCAGGAATTACAGTGTCTTTGTCATTTTTCTTGAAGTTTGCAGCACATAAGTATCATTTATATCTATGTTCTTTCTTATAACAGCTCTGAAACAACCACTCACCACTGAGATATTCCATTAGTGTCACGCTGGGAATGGAATATGTTTCTGGGCTTTATAACTTGACTTTGAACCACAGCCTCATAGCCGGTCTTACTCTCAGGATTACAGCTCATCTCACAGTCAGAAGGAAGAGTGTCTGTGATGCATTTCAGCATTTCTTCTGCCTCTGCAGTTAAGGTAGCTGCTGGCTGACACCTGGCTGCTTTGATCCTGTGTGCACAGTGAAACAGTCAATACATTCAGACAGGGGTGCAAATCATGACTCAGTCCATGCTTTTTCCATGGTCCTTGCTTGCATGAGGAGTCAGTAACTTTGCATCTTGTGAAACAGCTTACTCCCTGTCATGGACACAAAGAAGGAATTATTTAACTCTGCTTCTCTGACTTCCCTTCTGTCTTAGCCTGTGTATGTCCCAGGGGCTCAGTGAAAGCATGACTGAGCAGCAGCCCAAGGAAATGGGATTTCTCTCTCATAAACACTTCAGTGTTCTGACAAATGAATTACAACATCACAACCAAAAATAAAAAGCAAGTGGTTGTGGTAATTATTATTTGAAGATTTACCTGTTCTTATTTGGGGTTCGTGGGAGAGCAGGAAGGTACTCTTTTGAAGTAGTGAATGCACAGATGGAAGGACTGACAGCTATTTCGTCTATCTAAAGTGCTCTGCTTCCCTTCCAGAGTTCAGCTGGCATCTTCAGAGACTTTAGTGAAGTTTAGAACTACTAAACTCTGATCAAAAGGGCCAGAGTCTACACAAAATCTGGATTTCAGTCTTATTTCTTCACTTTCACGTGTGGAACATGTATTATTTACTGCTCTGTGGTCAATCTTGGAGGACAATGATGACCTCACATCATTTGATTAATGTTCTGACTACTAAATGCTTACAGACCAGCACTTAACTCCATTCCTTCTGACCACTGAGTCATACAGTATATATTTTTTGAACTTTGTACCTTTTTCATTTGTAGTAGAATCTTCTTTCAGGAGTGGGATAAACAACTTGAACTGATTGCAGAGAGAGGTGATTAACCGTCTGGGGAGGGATGTAGTTGTGATGGAGACAGAGAGAGTGGCAGGGCTGTGGTGGTGTGGGCAGGAAAGCTGAGCTGACCACTGATAACAGGAAGGCATAGGAAGGAAGGGGGCTCTAATGCACAGTAAACCACTTTGTAAATCTGTGCTGATGACCTGAGTGAGATGAGGAAAGAGCCATGCCTTTATCGACACCTTGCTTTTTTTTTTTTTTTCTTTTAACATGTACCAATTTGCTGTCATTCACACAGTGACATAATGGGGTCACAGTACCGGGACTGAAAGGAGCATCAGTAGCACTAGAGGCCCTCATTAGCTGCCATTGTTTCCAAGGACTTTGTAGGAGAATACCATGGAATACATACCGTAGTAAGCAGGAGCCAGTGCTTCCTGCCCTCAGAAATGGCTTTCTAAAAGGAGATGATTCAGAAATGCTTGGTCATATCACATAACAATTTTTGTAATGAGCTTCACTGACTTTATGAGAGACCAAGGTATTATTCAATGGATATTGAAAGGCAGTTAAATAACAAAGCAACTATCAGACATAGTCATGGGTTCATGAAGGGAAAGTCCTGCCCTAGTATTTTGATTTCCTTCTGTGATAAAGTAATACACTTGGTGGAGGAAAGGATGGCAGTGGACGTAATCTTTCTCCATTTTAGTAAGGCCTTCGGTACTCACAGCATCCTTCTGGATAAATTTTCCAGCTGTAAAATAAACAGGTTCATGCTGTGCAGCGTGATGAACTGGCTTGATGGTAGAGCTCAAAGGATTGTAGTGAATGGGGCTACATCTGACTGGTAGCCGGTCACCAGCAGTGTTCCCCTGGGCTCGATTCTAGGGACAGTTCTCACCAACATTTTTCGCAATTATCTGGATGCAGGAGTTGAATGTATCCCTAGCAACTTTGCTGATGATGCTGAACTGAGAGATGCTGTTGACTCCTGGAGGGATGAGAGGCCTTGCAGAGGGTTCCAGATGACCTTAGTAATATGTTTTAACTTTTGGTTAGCCCTGAAGTGGCCAGGCAGTTGGACACGATGATCTTTATAGGTCCCTTCCAACTGAGCTATTCTTCTCTGTTAACATTAGTGGAATGTTTCCTGTAACAAATCAGGAGGCAGTTTACTCTGTTTAATAACAAGAAGGTAAGACATGTCTAGAGTTTGTGTCAAGCTTTCTGGTCCATCAATGACAGATCAGCAGTGAGGACCAGACTACAGTACAACATTTCTTCAATGTTACTGCAGAAGAGCTTCTCTTGGTTACTCCATCAGTTGTCTTGTACATGACTACCAAAGCAGAAGTAAGAAGCAATGAAATCTAAAATACAACATCATATATCTTCTTTGTATTATTGTAAATCATTATACAGAATAAAAGCAAGGTTGAGTTGGGTCCAAATTGACTCAGAAGACTTTTTCAAAACATATTATGCAGTAATATGGACAGGAAAAACAAACAAACAAACAAAAGAACATCTTGTTAGTTCCTATTTATTTAATGACAATATAAAATTTGAGCTATGTATTTTGTGCATCAGAAAGTAATTGTGCATGACCAATTTTTGCTCTTGGAAGAATTTTACCTTGTGGCTACATTCTATTTGAGATGATTTCAAGGGATACTTTTATCACCTACAGGCTTTTCAGTGGTTTGTACACTTACTGAAGAAGTAGGGGAAAAGAGAAAAGAGACTTTGTTAATACATAAATTAACTTTCCAAGAAAGTCGGGATTCATATACATAAATTAACTTTCCAAGAAAGTCGGGATTCATATAGCACATTTAAAAGCTGTGCAGGCTTTCTCAGTGAATTCTCGGTGAATTTGATGGTATCACAGTAATCTGCTGAAGATCTCCAAAACTAGTGAAAGACGCTTCTGCCTCACAGATACTTGAAATATCTTGAAAACTAGCCCAGGTTTCCCACAATGGCCAAATCCGTAAGGAGAAAAAAAAAAAAAAAAGAAATAAATAGCAAATGCATAGCATTGTTTACTGGATTCTGGTAGATAATTTACAGTATTTTTTGATTCAGTAGATAATTGACATTTCAGAATTAAACTTGCTGTAAAGCTGGAAACAAAGCAATTGTACCCATAGCCACAAACCCCTATGTTAGTTTATCATCAGATATCTCAAATAATTAATGAAAATCTTGTATTAATATCCTATATTTCTCAGTACCTGTGCAGACCAAATTAATATGGAGTGAGAATCTGGAATACATTATTTGTGGGGCATTAAAGCCGAGGGTGTTGCTTTAAAAATTAATTTGAAAGATGCAATTTGTTAACGCACTTTTTCATTATACATTTTAATAACACAGATAATACAATGTGCTATCTTTTGTGCTTTGCAGAATTGGCCATGTAATACTTAGAATGTGAAAACTGTGTCATAGTGAAAAACATGCTGATCGAAATTACAGAAAGATGACCCAGGATTTTAAATAATACAGCAAGTATACCGAGCAGCCTGGCAATTACTGAAGTCAATTACCAGACTAGTTCTAAAGAAATGCTTTCAGTGCAAGTTAGATAACAATAACGTAATTTTATCTTTTCTTTTCACTCCTGCCACTCAGAACTACCCCAATATTTGAAATATCTCAAGGTCTAAACAAAAAGTAGCTGTATTGTACTAGTACGGTCAGAGATTTGGGCATTTAGCAAAATCAATAGGTTCTGGTACTACCACTGTATTTTATATATTATGACTATCGTTACTAAGATATATCCCAAAATTCGATTGAAAGACTATATATTTAGGAATTCTTTAAAGACCACTTGAAAGCCAAGCTTCTTACTACAATGGAAATTGTCATTAAAACTCTTTGAAAATAAGCCTTTAAAATACATTTTATAGCACGTATTTATAAGCCTTTATAATTCCATCTCTGCTCCAAGATGTTTTCTAGAGATAAATCAGAAGAAAAGGGGAGAAGACATACAAAGGGAAAGATAATAAAATTGAAAGTAAATGAAAAGAGTGAATTTCTATTTTCTTTTCACGAAAATTACTTGTATATTTTGAAAAACACTAGGCTAAAAGGCTAAAATAGGGATTTCATCTGAAAATGTAAGCTTGAAACAACTTCAAATAGTTTATTATTTTATATCTTTTTTGAAGTATATATTATATACTTTATACATTTCTACAGTTTTCTTGTAACATTAATTAGAGAGTAAGAGAAATGAAAAAAGAGAAAGGGAAGAAGAATGCTATGGATTTCCATTAATGCTACTGTTGTGTGTGGTATTTTATCCAAGCAGTAATTGCTTTTCCCTTTATTCTCTCCAAATCTCCATGTTCTCTGAGGCCTTTCCAGTCCACCTTGCAAACTGCCATTTATTTCTTTTAAAGTAGAAGAACTGACCACAATTTCTACCTCAGCTCACCTCTAGCCTCCACCAAGGGAATGAAAACAGGAATAGAACAAATATTCTCCACACTAATGTATTTTTTTATTATTTTTATATATACATATATATAAACGTATATATAAAAACCAGAACTATATCATCTCAAAATCCCTGTTCACCCATCTAGTACTGACTGAGATCAGCTCTGAAAAGAGACAGTTACAAAGAAAGGCATTAGAAACACTACTGAAAAATATTCCTCACAAAACTTCTGTAAGACAATGCAAAATAAACTACAACAGAGTACAGGTAAACAGTGTACATACCTCAATATCAGCATTTTCATGTGGCTATAGAAATCCCATGTCATTGGCCATTGGGGGACATCTCAGCAATTTGGGGCATTCCTCAGGGAAAATATTCTGGCTTTTTTCCTGCTATTTTTTTTTTATAAGACCCAAGTAATTGCTCTGAAGTGTTTCCCTTCCCCCTGGCAAATGGAAATATAAATATTTTATATGACGATGGTGCAACTTAATATATTTTTTACAATTGAAATGTCATTGTATTACCAGCACAATGGGTCAAATTTGCCCTGCAGGAGTTTATGGTGACAGAGTGATACCAGGGCTGGGAGAGGATCAGAACAAGGTAAATATGTCAAAAATATGGGAACCAAGGGAATGGCTTCTCCAGAAGGCATAAACAAATCTCAGAGCCTCCTTTTATATTTTGATGGCTAATTTGGGTAAACAAATAGTGAAATCAGCTAAGCTGTGTGACACACGTTTGATGGAAGGACAATGGCAAGCAAAGTTTGAAGAATCTGAGCCTCACTGGCTACACAAGCAACCCTCTTTCATATTCTCACTCCTGCCTGCCAATATAGTCAGCTGCATTTCTTTTCCTTTTTATATTTGCAGCTGGTATAGTCCAGGAGCAGCAAGTGAATAAGAAGCAACCAGGAAAGAGCACAGAGAAAATTAAGATACAAAGGAGAAACACACATTCTTTTCCTTCTTCCAGAACTGAACAGAAAACAAGTTCTGGAAGTGAGCACATGTACGTAGGTGGTGATAAGGAGTTTCAAGGCCAAAATTGCAATGGATGATAGGGGTGACTTCGTGGTCCTTTGGGTGCTTGAGGTAGAGATGGAAAGGGCCAATTTGGGCCTCTTGGATTTGAGCAGATGATTCTAGACCTACACATCAAACATAAGGCACAAAGACTTTGGTATAATTTAGGCTGTGTGAATCTGGACATGTGTTAACACACATGTTCCTTTGCTCTCAAGAGAGCATTTTTTCTGGTACAGGTCTTCAAGTTCATTCAGCAGGCCCAGGCATGGGTGAAGGGGTGAAAGAAGTAGCCACTATTTGCTCTCCTTGCCTATTAGAAGATAATATGTATGCTGGGTGCTGGATTTAAACTGCCTTCTGATACGTGTTGTCAGTCAACTAAGGAGAATGTGAACTGAATGTAAAGTACCATCTCATTCAAGTGCAATATTCATACAATTTGTTGAATGTATTTGAACATGGAAGATGCAAAGCAACAGTAAATTCTTCCTGAAATGTTTAATCCTCACAGAATTAGTATTTAGGGTATACAGAAGAGAAAATATATCTGCATAAAGAATATAGTTAACAGCTTCCTCAAAGTTTGATTTCTGTTTTACTGATTCTTTCCAACCTATGCCCTGTAAGAGAGGACTTTTTCTATATGGCTATGTGTTTTAAATAGGATTTTATTTCATGTCAGGGAATTCAGTGATTTAGTAGTCACTGCAATGCGTAAAAAACATTTCTGGGGTGAAAGGAGATGAATTTAAAGCAATCACTATTCCTTTTCCCTAAGGAATGCAATTGTTTAAACAAGTGGATCTGTAGAAACATACAAGTTTAGGTGTGGAGATGGGAAAGAGTACGTTCTTGCCTAGGGGAGTGATGTGATGTAAACATTTTTCTCATGAATGCACCTATTTCTCTACCATTGTTTCATATTTACCTTTTTAAATTTATGCATTCTTCAGGAACTGAAGTAAATGGTGCACCTTGATTGCCTGAGGGAAATATTACCTCCTTAGTCTTCTATTTGAATTTTGAAGTCTCAGGCCAAGACAGTGCTGTGGTACTGCACTGGTGTTAAAAGGTATTTTGCAACCAGCTTTTTGTTTAACCCAAGCAATAATAATGCTGCTTGCTATTCATCTAAATTTTCTTCCCAGAATTATGTTAAAATCGTTATTCCCATTTTATAATTTGTAATCAGATGGAGATAGAGAGAAGGGAAGAATAACATTTCTGGGCTGGACAATGACATACCTGAGGAGGCCTGGACACTTATGGTGAAGGGCCAGTTCTCTGAACTGTCACTTTCATGGTAGGCATGGTCCTGCCCCTATGGCCTTGTGAGTGGTGCTTGTCTAGTAGTTATGTGGTCAAGGTAACCATTCAGACATTCCCCAATAAAATACAAATAACAAGAAAAAGACATTCCATTAGTCCAAATGAGCTCTTCATCTGTGAAAGTGGGAATAAGGCTGCTCAGCTATAGAGGAGCTGTGTGGGTGCATTCACTAACGGCTGGAGGACCATCTAGGTACTTAGATGAATAGCAAGTCAGTGGGGCATGGGAAAACAGCTGTCACATTTATCTTCTTCATGCCAGCAATTGGGAATCATTACCAGGATCCTAATACACCAAAGGATCCTTTGTACAGAGATGTTCCTCATTTATTTGGCTATACATACTCAAAGTGTTGCTTTGTGGTGTAAAGTTACCAGTGCAGAAGGAAGAGTTTGGGCTTAAATTATTTTGGGGACTATTTAAGTACAAGACATTAAAGCTGATTTGCTCATTTCCAGTATCCTCTTTCTCACTGTACCATAGGGAGCCTGTTTCTGTGAGCCAATCATCCTTCTTCTTAAACATATAGAGAAATTATAAAGGATAATTATATCTCAGGGGCACCTTAATTGTCCCAATTACTTGGCCAGTTTTGACAGTCAGATCTGATGTAGAGAGGGGAGGAAGGAGATCTGTAGACACAAGATAACATTTCATGTGGTGCTTAGACAATACTTAGGGCCCAGATATAATAATCACAGTGTCTGTGTTTAGAAGTATACTATCTGCAGTGTAAAAGCAGGGGAGAAAGAGAGCTTCAGTGAATTCTGTGAAATCCTTTATCCAGTCAGCCTTCTGCATGAGATATACAGCATTAGCACTAAATCAATTATAATTAAACTGCATGTAACCAAAATTGGCAAATTCAATTTCCCCCACATTTCATTATAGCTTAGCTGCTATAATGATGGATTGAACTAAGCCACCTTCCACAATATCTTCCAGGTAAAGTCATTATCAAATATAATTTTACTTTTTGCTTTTTTGATGAAAATTAAACAATATATAATTACCCTAGATCAGTGATGAGGTTACTCATTCTGATACAACAGTCAATATAAAAACCCTGCCATCACACTAGGGTGAACGTATTTTACAGAAACCATTTCAGTGTTTTTTTGCTTGTTTGTTTTTTCTTTTTTTTTTTTTTTTTTTTTTTTTAAAGGTATAGTGGATATTCTTTGGTGTTAAAAGATAAAAGCCAAATATTTGAACTTACATCCTGACTCTAGCTTGAAATAAATAAATAAATAAATAAACAAACACCTTCCGAAACTTCCTCTCCCTACAACTTCCAGAAAAAGAAGCAATTAGTCTCTTTTATTGGAAGGCTCTGATGTTAGTATGGCTTCAAGAATGCAGTTAATGTTGAACATATCCTTATATATCTTTGTCTTTTAAAGAGGTGTTTTCTTGAACTAAGGTTATGGTTAACTGGATAAATAGAATTAGAGGCCTTCTACTTTTTCTGTCTGAAAATGCTGTTACACCTGTAGCAAGGTTTTAACATCTCACCCAAATCAGTAAAATGTTATTCTCATCATTAAACCAGCAGTTGCATAGAAGTAATTGGATCAGATATAAAATTAATGATCATTCACAAGGTAGTTTTTTGGAGTAATCTGGAAACAGGCAATCATAAACTAAAGCAAGATTTTAATAAAATTCTCTGGTCCCCAAACGTCTAAGTTAGTTATTTTAAATCATAGAATATCCCTAGTTGGAAGGGTCCCATAAGGATCATCAAGTCCAACTCCTGGCACTGCACAGGTCTACCCAAAAGTTTAGACCATGTGATTAAGTGCACAGACCAATTGCTTCTTAAATTCAGACAGGCTTGGTGCAGTGACTACATCCCTGGGGAGCCTGTTCCAGTGTGCAACCACCCTCTCAGTTAAGAACCTCTTCCTGATGCCTAAACTGCCTAAACTGCCTAAACTTCCCCTGCCTCAGCTTAACACCATTCCTGTGGGTCCTATCACTGGTGTTTAAAAAAACACCTTTTTACCAGCAAGGCATACAAGGAGCTGGCAAAAATATCTATATGTAAAATGCACATATTTTGAATAGCTTTGTGAAGTAGAAGTATCCGGCTCCTTCAGTCCAGAAATATCAGTAAAAACTAATCACAAAAACAAAAACAAAAACAAAAAAACAAGCAGGTTACATTTGATAAAAATAAGGACTAATACTCAGTGTCTCTGAAATCATCAGGGACATATCTATGTCCACACTGAAATGCAGCACAAAATACATGTCCATGATGAACCACTAGTACTAGGCATAATCTATAGTCCCTACTCCTAACAAAAAAAAATTCATCATGTGAAATAAATGTGGTGATACAGTCAAAAGCTTGCTACTGAGCCATTCTTGCCACTGCATGTATCGTATATCATATTGAGACTCACTGTCAGATTAGCTCTTGAAGAAAATATCATCATCATCAAGTAAACTCTTAGATTATTATAAACCACTCTAGGCAAGCAGTGGGGAGAGCCATCAAATCCTTTTCGAAATGACTTGTTTTATTGGAAAAAAATATTAAAAGCAAGGAACATAACAATCAGCTTCAAAGTCCAGACCCTCTACCGTCTTCTGCTCTGATTCTAGAGATTAGCTTTTCTATTTTCTACTGAGAGATTTGCCATCAAAAGAGAATTGTATTTTCATTGGATAAATCATTTACAAGTAGTTTAGGTCTTTGGTCTTAAAGGTTCTGCTTGATTGAACAGAATTCTTCTCCCATTTCAAGGGCATTCAAGTGGAATCTATCTGTAAACTGGTCTTATCACCTACAAACTCCTGTCCATTTGATACTATTACAGACGTAAAAAAATATCAGCTGGGGAATTGTGTATTGAATTTAGCTCTTAGGGAGAATTATTCATTTTAGAGTTCTCAGGACTCTGGCTACATGGCTACTACATGGGAGACTGCATCACAGAGATTACATGTCCAAAGCCATTAGTTAATGCAAAGTTGTCCACTAATCTTGATGCTGCAGGCTGCATGCTTGATATAGCTGCAAACAATTGATATAGATCACGTACCTGAAGGACAAGTGAACTCCTGGAAAATTCATAGGCAAAGTCTGAGAGCCACAATTCATTTGCTTGTGAGCCATATGTGCACCAAGAGCCACAAAGTGGTCATTATTCTGGAAATAAAAACAAAAACAGGTCCTTGTACCTACTATATTCCAGTGCCTTCCATAGTTTTTGCTAAGCTAGCCTTAGTATCAAGGCTGTCATTACTTAAAAGTGCAAATAATGCATTCTGTCCAAAAGAAACTTTATAATCACTTAGCAGCATTGATCTTACTTCCTCTGGGTCATTACAATTTATGTCCATCTTACACTTGGTGGAGGACAATGGATCAAAGAGAGAGCATATGTGCTTGTGCCAGGACACAAATCCATCCATTTTAATCTTTTACCAAAGATTGAAACCTGCGCTATTTAAATCTTGTAGATGTCAGCCAAGCATAGATCTTCTGGAGTATGAAATAGTAGCATCCACATACTAATTTTGCTTTCCTAGTGGCTCAGTTTGCTTCCTTCTTGGCATTGTAAAATCTCCAAGTACAATATTTTTCAGCATAAAAAAAATCAGTCAAACAAGCATAAATAAGTGCCCATGCACTCCACTACAATAATCAAAGTACTAGAAAGTATCTAGGCTCCTGGTTCTTCATTTGTGCTCCCTTTCACAGATGGTTCTTCATATTCTTAGGGCTCATTCCATCAGAAGTGATTCATGGTACTCTGTAGAGCTCTCTGGTACGGTACAGGGTAATACAACTGAAAGCACACTTGGATTATATTGATATTCACAGCCATGGATGCCTGCTGCAGAAAGCCTATTGAAAATGGAGAGTACATGATAATAAGCTCTTCTCTGCTGTCCCTTAAGGGAACTTTAAGTCTGATTTAAGTGTGCTGCACATTTCAGAGATAAAATGCATGGCACATGTGCTAACCTCCAGTGCTTAGCTACCTTTGGCCATCATCTCCTAACTCACATTAGTTAGTACTTAATAACAATGACAGTGATGATTTAAGTATTGATTCACACACAAATACAGTATTTAATTTTCTGTGGTACACAGGACCTCTCGGAGAGAATAGTAAATTATACCACCTTCTAACAAATTGATGAGAATGTAGCTGCTTTCATAGATATGTAGTAGAGTACAATTGATCCTTATTACATTCTGCTAACAGGATTGAAAATCCCAAAGATAATTTCACTATAAATGCTTGCCTTGCATTGGCAAAATATACATGGAAATTTCATAGCCTTGCTGATTTTTAATCACTACAAGTTAAATTATTCTTTCTGCATTGAACCTAACAAAAATTTATGGGCCAGTCAAGTTAAAACGGAATTAAAAGGGGTGATCAATAAGCTTGAATTTCACCACTGGTTGCTGTGATTTCACTGAAATTTGTAGAAGTCAAATAAGCCATATAACTGTCAAGTTGTTAGTATATATTTAAATATGTGCTACAGGTGTTTCTGAATAGATAGTTGCAGATCCCTGGAAGCAAGGTAGACAATGCTGAGCTCAGACAAAAAAAAAAAAAGTACAATTGGAGTAAGACCAGTTTGTTAAGCAAAACTTAATCAGTGTTATTGTTAAATATATTTTATTGTTGTTGTTTTTGTTTGTTTTGTTTTTTAACCTCTATACCTTCTGAACAACTCAATTAATTTAACTGTGTTTTAGCTATTTTTCTTACCCCTGCCTTTTTCATACAAATCCATTCCCTCAGGTAGCAGTAAATATGAGTTACACTCTTTACCCAACCTTACAAGTGGAACTAGTGCATATATACTGATTATATTGCAAAGTTACAGTAATATAAGATCACAGTCTTTGATTCACAGTCTCCCACTTTCCTATTCTGTCTGTATGTTGTAAGCAACAGCTGATGACAAATTCTTGCAAGCGGTATGATGAAGTGTGGATAATTCTATTGCATATTTGTCTGCAGCCAGTTCATGTGGATTTTTCTAAGAGAAGAGGGTTAAGGTTACTTCTCATTGCCCTGATGGTGGGTTGTATTCACAGTAATACACAAGGAAAAGGAGAAACATTACAGGAAAACCTGGGAGCTACATGAAGGGCAGCGTAGCAAAGAAAATAGCAGAGGAAAGCTTATGAAAAAAACAAGAGCGCCTCCTCCCAGACTAAGAACTGTAGGAACAATAGGAGCTGCTTCTTCTTTCCCATAAATCAGAAAAATTAAAATGTTATAGCTTGCCCCTATTACTGAGGTCCCACAAATCGTATTCTATAGCTTGTCTTAATAAGACTTTAGAAATAATTGTTTATGTTTATATTCAGTAGAACCTGCATTAAACACAGAAGGATACACAATAAGACAGCAGATAGAGCAGGTAAAACTACTTATTTACAAAAACTCAGGCAAATAAATGTTGGTGTTTTGGAAAACTACCTCTTCAAACATCAATTTTATCATGGCTATTGCTTCCACTACTAATTTGCTCTCTAGGGTACTAGCAGGTAGGGAGGGATACTGGGCACTTCATGCCGGTCATTGGCTGAATATACACAGATGAAAGTTGCATTTCAGACTTTATCCTGTAAGATGGGAAACAACAGATAAGTACCATGTACAAAGCAGAGAAACATATTAAGGGAGGCTAAAAAATGATCCAGCAAAAATATTTTCAAAGGAAAAGTAAGTTTCTAAAAACTATTTTTTTTTTTTAAACAAAGAGTACAGTTTTATTAGAAAACAATCAAATTTGAAACTGGCCAAAAATAAAAAGGGTGCCCAGCTACAACTTCCAGGCTACATAATCTGAAAGTAACCCAAACTGCCTTGCTTTTTTGATAGCATTGCCATAGTAATTTTCCTAAAAGATGGATCAGAAGATGCCTGTGTGACAACTACAGGGTTTTATGGGTTGTTTCCCTGCTTATGAAACAGCTTGTACAAATGTACCCAGAGGAAAATTGACCAAGTTACATCGTTGGCCAATCTGTCCTAAAAATCTAATTGATTTTAGACAAATAACTCAGCTTACAGAATCACAGGACAGCTGAAGTGAGAAGGCGTCTCAGACCAACCAGTTTATCCTGTCAGGGCAGAGGAAGCTAAAGAAGGCTGCTGAGGGCCATGTCCATTTGGGCTTAGAAGATCTTCGGGATGCCACAACCTCTCTGGCCAACCTCTTCCAGTGCATGAGTGTCCTCACATTAAAAAGGTGTTTTGTTGTTGCTTGTTTGTTTTGTTTTGTTTTTGTTTTTTAAATGTTTAAATAGAATTTCCTGTATTTGAGATTGTGCGGATTGCCTCATTTTCTTGCTGGGCACCACTGAGAAGAGCTCCATCTTCTCGCCCTCCATCAGATATTTATGCACATGGAACAAATCCCCCTAAGCCTCTTCTTCTCCAGGCTGAACAGTTCCAACTCCCTCAGTCTCTCGACATGCTCCAAACCCTAAATCAACTCAATGGCTCTTTGCCACTCTGTGGCAGCCAGTGTTCAATTTGAATTCGACCCCTTTTCTCTGTCATGTTTATCATGTCTTTATTGTTCAGTTATTCCCAAGGGTGAGCTAAGACTCCTTATTTCCATTTTCTATCCTCATTGCCTTCATCTACTGTTTGGCTCTTCTAATCACACATTCCGAACTACACAGTTTTGATTGCATTATGCTCCCTGGCTTGAGGGTCACTGATGAACAAGACTGAAAACTGTTTCAGCTGCCTAAAAGAACAATAGGGGAAGGACATTTCTGCCCCTTCATTTTAATTGCAATAATGCGGGACTGCACCACTGAAATATTTTGGGGATAGTAAATGCAACAGAGCTGCTACCTTACAGTGATTGCTCATGGTGAGTTTGATCACTGGAAGGTGTTGTCTGCTGCTTTTGTAAAGCAGTTTCAGAACTTGACTCCCATGGAGCATAATGCTGGACTGCACAGCCTGAAAAATACACAACTAATTAGGTTAAAATATCGAAGGAAAAGAATTCATTAATAAGTCTCTTGAGATTTAATGCCCGTATGGGCCTGTATGCCTCTTTCAGAATAAATACTTTGATGAGCTGTTCATCTCCACTCTTTTTTTTTTCCTTCTAATATCTTTGTATTTAATCTTAACATTGAAATGCAATTGCTTGAAATTCAGTTGGGTTTTTAGGAGTTCTGATACCCTGTGAATTACACCTGCTGGGAACTTCCTTTACTTATACTTTGCACTTGGTAGCTTGACGGAGGATGTGTTCCCTCCTAAGTCATTACTGTAAGTTGGGAGATTTATTTGTTCAGTTGGATTTACTTTTCGGTCTCTCCCTCAGGAGTAATACTGCTGTCTGTCTGACTTTATCTGTTTTCTAATCATCACTTGAGCAGGGAATGCTACTCCAGAAATGCCTCTGCTTCCATGGATTTGGGGAGTTGTCTACTGGCCACTGGGTAGTGCTGGGTAAAGGAGAAAAAGCATGTTTCTGCCTTGTAATAAGCAAAATATTTTACTGTCTGCGCTACAGTATCACAACAACAACTCTCATCACAAAGAATAAAACCTACTTCATGCCCCAGCAGAGCTTACAATACTAGTATAAGGAGCGAAAATACACATGGATAGAGATAGAAGGGAGCACAGGAGTCATCCCAGACTTACTATGATAAATTCCAGGTCTTACTTCAAAGACATTGTTGAACTAATTTCTCCTGTTCTTCATCTTTCAAAAGAAAGCTGGAAAAATTGAGGAGACAGAAAGTTGAAAGATTTGGGCACTTGAATTATTTTTTAGTAGAAGGACTTTTATCTTTCAATTTCTGATTTCTGGTATCTATTCCTGCAAGGTAATGCTCCTGGTGCATGTTGCTTTAACTTGTTTGATTAAAGAACACACATTTGCAGTCTTTTTTACATAGATGCATGTATGCACACAAAATGGGCATATATACACACATTTTAATATGTTCTTCACTAATTTTTATTTGTAACAACACCTATTTAATCTTAAAAGAAACTAATACATGCAGCATAATGTTAAACAATCAATTTCAGTACAAGAAATGGGGTTAAACTACTGAAGAAATAAGCAGAACTAGATGGTCCTGTGTGTTCATTTATCTCTCCAAACTATTTGCAATTATTTTATGTCTTACTGTATTCGAATTTCTTCCATAAAATGCCTGTGTTGAAGCAGATTACTAGAAAATGACTAAGTCTAATTCTGCCTCATCAGACAGAATACAGAAAGATGAAATGAAATAAACTGTAGGTTTCAAAAGAGAAACAAGAAAATAAACAGTAAAGAGGAAAAAATAACTCTATGAAATTATATGTACATTCTCCGACACATTAAATCTTCCTTTTACCACCATTCACTGTTCTGCTTTCTTGCAGATTAGAAAAAATACATGCCCATGCAATAAAGTTCAGCCTTTACAGTCAATTGTAAATAACTATTTTAAAATATGCATTTTTCTGATTTGTTCTTTACCCTCTTCTATGCAGTGAACGTGTCTGTCTTTTTTATGTCTGTCTTTTTTTCTCTCTTGCCTATGAGAATGGTGTCTGTGTCATTACTGATATACAAACTTCAACACAACCTGATACAAAATGGTGATGGTAATGAACAAACAGGTGACATTTCAGTCTAACATTTTAGTGACATTTACTAGCATTTTAGCTTAAAAATGTGTTGAGTAAAGATTTTTTTTTTTTTTTTCAGACTTGGGCCTAAGTCTGAACTTATTTGTACTGGATTTAATCACATCTAATTTCACTGAGTTTCTGGAGTAAATGATAGTATGAGCAGAGCCAAGTTACTAGCCAATGGTTGTCAAACTGTGGCTGACAACCCTTTGATAGTCATAAGTGGGTCACAAAGTCACACGAGCTTAGACTTGCTTTGCACAGCTCTGTCCTTGTCAACCAGACTCAATAATTTTGAGTACTTCATAAAGACTCACATGGAACAGAAACCATGTTTTCCAGCTGACTCTGTAATATACTCTGTCATGCTGGAATACACAATATTTACCTGTCTAGGTCCTCCTTGCTCATATAAGAGACATAAAATTACCTCTGCCTGCAGCCACTAGCACCTCCAACATCAGCCCTCGAAAATTAAATTTTGTATGCAATATAAACTAAGTATGAATGTTCTGCAGAGCTTGATATACTACCCAAGATATTCTGTGCGCTCATTGAAAGCCTTTGGAGACAAACATCCAGCTAGACGAACCTAGCTTCTATCTCAGACCTGATGTTATTTAGATGTACCTCAACCACTGAAATCCGGATAGCAACTTGGGGCAGCAAAACAAAGCATAAAACTAAATCCAAACAAAAATATTTTCAGAATCAGAGCTTAGGAGAATGCTAAGGATATCTATAAAGAGACTATATAAATAGTCTTCCATAGTTGGCTGTATTTTATTTTTCTTCCCACTCTATTTCAAAACTGACTCTCTGTAGGCTCCAGATAGCAGAAGCCTGCAGAGAAACCTATCCCAATGCCACCCCCACCCTCTCTAATCTACATTTATTATAATTAAAGTATAAATCATACAGATCAAATCTTCACAAAAGCCTCTATTGTTTTACATTGGCTTCTTTTTTTATTCTGATACTGCAGATAAGTTGTTTCCTTATTCATCATCAGAGAGATTGCTAAAATGTAGGCAGTGACATGACAGGGTAAATGTATGAAGGAACAGAAGACAAATCTTTTGGCTGGCTCATCTTATTGAATATCATCTGATAGTTTTCCTGTCGTAAGTACATGGAAGAGAAGAAACAGTTCAGAAAAGTGTTAAGTATCCTAATATCATGTTGCCTACAAAATATTTTATCAAAATTATGGTTAAACCAATAATATCCAAAGAGAGGCTGTCGTCGGATAATTGCAATCACTTGCTGTAAGCATTTTATAAATAGAGCATTTCAACCTTCAATTTTAGAACTGCTTCTATTCAAAAATTAAATTATTTTTTTGTTACAAATGTGGTTTAAAAATGTCCCAAACAGAAAATGAAATTAAAATTTTAATTTGTTTTTGAGCAAAATATTTTTGGAGGAGAAAATTCCAAAAGATTGTTCCCATAATTTGTTGGATCAACCATTGAACCGAAGAGTCCATAAAGAACACAACCGTACTCTTTAACTACAAACACTGTAATGTTACCTTGCGTTCAAGTGTGTTACTATTTCTTACACTTTATATAACCAGAAGTTATTTAAGGCAATGTTTTTCTCTTATAGGTGTAGATATCCAGAATATGGAAGACCTGATTCCTGCCTACGCCTGTCCAAGATTATACAATAGAAATAATTAATCTGATGGTAAGAAGAGGACTCTTATGTTCTTAACCACTGTTCATAGCTATTGAAGAGATTCTCTGAAACATACTGTTAAATATTTTCTTGCTAGAATGGCTATTGCCAAACTACAAACCACGCACATTGTCTTAAAAGAGGAGTAAAAATAAATAAGAGCATTCACCGCAAATACTCCCGTGAAAAGGTTCCTTCAGAATGAATTAATAAATGGGTTCAAGCCCTGCTCACTGCACTCTGTTGATAAGATGGCATTCCCAATCCTACCTCACAGTTCCATCTGAGTTTGTTCATTTTGTGGAGCACAGAAACTTTATAATTTGCCTTCTCTCAGACATAATTGCTACATGTGTGAAACAGTAGATTAATTTGTCAGGGTTATTATGGTAGTAAGATATGAGATCCTCAGACATGAACGTTTTTGCCCAGATGGATAAAAGTTACAAAATGGTTGAGGTTGGAAACAGACCTCTAGAGGTGATCTTGTCCAACCCCTGTCAAAATAACCCTAGTGTGTTTACAAGAAACAGACTCTTTCTATGCTCTGATCTAAGATGCTATGAAAGTTTAAATATTGTCAAATTTATATTCAGCAGACAAAAAGTATCTTTTAATCCAACCACAGAACTCAGGTCTTCTGAGACTCAATTCAAAGTTCCTAATTAGCTCTTTTACCTATATATTCAGTTTCCACATATCATGAAACAGAAATTGGCCATGAGGGAGAAGGCTGCTGATAAAGAACAGAAAATTCAAAGGTATCTGCTGAGACAACAACTGGCAATTAGGCAAAAGGTGAAAATACATAATCTTGAACAAGTTAGGGAAGGGCAACGGGTTATGCAGGCTAGCAGATGTGCATGAAGTGTTACAGTGGCTTGAGGAGCCTTGGGATAATAAATTCAAGGGGCAAGAGCATGAAAACAGCGACAAATGGCTGCTCCATGGAGGTGGCATTTATGTGGCATGATGTGGCAATTTGCACATATGCCCTTGGCTACTGATACATGATTTGGGATGTTCTATCAGACCTCAGTTGTTTATTTTCCCTTTCAGTTTGACAGCCTTTGTGTTTGCCTTTAAACAAGTAATTTTGCTGCCCAGTGAGACAGAAGCAAACAGAGAAGGTTGTTAATAGGCTATCTGCACTGCCATGGCAATCTCCTTGGGAGATAGCATGGAGGTTCAGCCAGCATGGCTTTGTCTTGCAGCCAAGTCACTTTTCAAACAGCTTGTCCAGGCCCAGAAGCTTTTCCAGCAGCCTGCATGCTGCAGAAGGCCACACGATTATTCTGCTAGAGAGTGGGAACCCGCCAAGCCAGAGCTCTGTCACTATATTAAGTAAGAGTTTGTGAGGAAGCCGTGTGAATTAATCAGGGAGTAAGACAGCAACTTGACTAAATCACTAAGGAAGAGTCCTACAGTAGTAATGAGTTATTGTGTCCCCTGCTCTGGGGAAAAAGGAACATATGTGTCAGGAAGCAACGCTGACTATATAAAATAACCTGGACAAATTACTTGGGGATCTACTGCAGAACAAAAAGAAAAAAAAAAGTGCCTGTATCTCTTTTTCCCCCAAGTGCCATTGTCACAGAATAGTGCCTGCTTGTTTATTTTCTACTCAGCTGAAAATCTAAAGATAAAACCAGGATATTTCAATTGCTTATATGTATTACACAGGGAGCAACAGAATTAGGTAAAAAGGAAAATAATTGCCTTTTAAAAATCACTGATCCATCAAAGAAATCTAGTTTGCAGCTGTGAAAAGTTCAGGCTACATGTATTCTGTTCTGAAAGTGGCAGGCTTGTGCTTCAATGGAGACTGCACAAAGCCTGCCTGGATTCTCCAGCATGTTACTGGGCAAATAGAAAAATGTCTATATTCAAACTCGAGTACTTCATGGTTATTAATGGAGAACCTATGGTACAGCAAGTTGATCATTAATATCTGTGAAATATTCTTACATTGCACATCCTCAACAGCAGTTTACCCAACATCCTAAAATTCAGGAAGACTACAGTTATATATTTTTAAGTGTAATACCTACAAAAGTACCTAAGGAGGCCTTATAAAAGATAATTTTTGAATAATCTTCCCAAGAGAATGTGAAAGTTTATGATAACTGCAGTCTTATGGTTTTGTTGTTGTTGTTTGTTTGTTTTTAATCAGTGATAGAGCTGAGTATAGTCCTGTCCTGTCCAGTCTCTCCTCTCCTGTCCTGTCCTCTCCTCATCTTTGCATGTCTGATAACTCTTCCTTGTTTGTCTGTTCTGCACATATGTTCCTCACAATGCATGTGAGTATATTCTTATGAAAGAGATGGTTTTAACTCTATTTGGCAAATGTGGGACTGAGACACAGTGATTATTGCCTGTGTTTCTTAGCAACTGCCTGAGATGCTTGATTTGTTGAGACTTACAAAAGAGAGCCTGTGGCAGGGAGCAGTGCTGGCCCATTCTCTTCCCTTCCAAAATTCCCATATAAGCAAGGACACTGGAGCTAGGCAGACACCCCTTATTCCAGTGCTAACATGAAGTAATTCCACTGAACATTTCTACAAGAGGATCATTACTATTAGGCTAGCTTAATCTCTCTGGCTCTGGTTCAAAACCCTGGTCCACAAGAGTACCCAGCTGTGTTCCCCGTTATTGTCCATATTTCTTATCGAACATAGCATGTTAGTTCATCAAGCTGAATAAGGTCCTGCTTCATTCTCTGGTGCATTAACTTCCTTTAAACCTTATTCTATATTAGCTGACTCATTGCAGCATATAGCTTTTAAAACTAAAGGACACAGTGTGCATAAACTTTGTAGTTAAGATAACAGTGATATTCATTTGTGTATGGTAGCAGTTCTCCCACATAGCACAGGAGATAAACTGCTGCTTGAGGCATGTGACAGCCTTTAACACTTATTTGCCTTTTCAGAGTGCCAGCAAAATTTCAAGGAAGAAACGGCAATCACCCATCACCAATTACTTTTTCCCACCAAATCTCTTCCTTCAGAATGTATCAAGAAAAAAAAAAAACTCTCATTAGGGGGTTATTGTCTGTAGTTGAGGATGTAAAAAGGAAAATAAAAACCCCTATTGCTAGGCTAAGAAAGTATTCCCTTCCTGAGTGTGTAAATGTTAATCGGATAAAATAAAAGGCAGTACTAATGGCTGATTTAAACCCAAAAGCCCAGAGACATTTACATTCAGTGCATTCACCCAAGTAAGCCTCTCTACTGAAGTAGGGTAGATGATGCAGTTTTCAGCCACAATCATGATGCCTAAGATCAACTGGGTAAGTCAAGTACAAAAAGCAAATCTAGCTCACTTTCCTGATTTTTATTATCACTTTAATTTTACTTAATGTTCCTTTTTGTCATTTAATTTAATCTTCATTTGAAGGGCTGTAGCTGCTACAGCAGAGATGTAACAATATACAGGGAGATCCCCTTTGAATCAGTCTGACCTGAGTGAAAGTGAGAAAGCTAACGGAAGCTGCAATAATACTGTTGCATTTCTTCATTAATCTTTATTATGCTATAATTTTTTTCACAGTAAAATGAGGTTTGCATGTCAGTGCTGGCACTGCATAGAATGCTTTGTTGATACTGGCCTTAAAGAATTCTCCAGCTATCCAGCATTAGATGGGAATCATGAGCAAGGGCCTGTAGAGTCTGTACCCAGCTTATTTTGTCACTACCAGTTTTGTGATAAATCTCCCATCTCCCACTGAGTAACATGATCTCAGGGATCAGGCAACAGGACAAACAGAAGGCTGCAGCTGACTACAGGCTTCTATTTTGGCATGGTACCTTGAGGGCTGGCGTATTTCTTCATTACTGTTCTATATGCATCACCTCCAAGTGATAAACGCATGAAATACCCAAAATGAGACATAATCTGAGAACTGGAAAAACAGAGGTTTCCTTTGCAGACAGTGATCAAAGAGCACCTCATTTCCATTCCAGCCAGCATACAGACAGCCTATGTCAGGTTTATCTGACAGTGCATCTGAGCTAAGTTCTTCCACATCATTTGGCATTGTGAATTTTAACGACAAAAAGTGTATTGTCAAGAGGATTTGCTAAGAACTTTTCTTTATCTTGTCTATGCTATTGCCACATCTTAAACTGCATTGAAATCAATAGGCAGTATAGCAAAGCCAAATAATTTCACTTACCTGTATTTCCACGTGTTCTGAGCCAGGGCTTCCCAGAAGACTACAAAAGGTCACATATAACCTGCAAAGAATTTGTAGAAGATTTTCAAAGGAAGTCCTTGCTTGAGACATTGCATTTAATGTAGGCATTACATTGAAGATGAATTTTGCTATACAGCCCTCCTAAACTGATTTCTGATGTTTTAGCATCCTCTCATGAGCAACACTTGGAAGTCCTTCCTCAAGATTTTCTAAACCACAGATCTTTTATTTTTAAATTATCAGTGCTTGTTTCTATTTGAAGGTGACATCTCTGGGAAAGTTTGAACAAAATGCCTTCAGGCCTCTGATTTATGAAACAATGTTAAAAATACATAGTCAGGCATTCATTTCAATGATTGCCTCTTACTACCAGCATTAACATGACAGTTCTCTTCATGATTACAAAAATAAATATCCCCACCCAGAAGCATTACTGAGATGGTAAGCCTGATGGATCCTGGAGTCTGGTTTTAGAACATGGAAGGAACTCTTTCTCTGAATATTTGTAAGAACTGTGCAGAATTGATATTTGACTAGAGCAGCGTTCTAGCTATATGAATTAAAGTGATACTTTCCAAGATACTCTCCTTGCACGAAATATTCACTTTTCAATCAAATTGTACAACATTAATAGTACTATATTGAAGCACAGAAAAACAAAGAAAATAAAACTTAGCACACGCAATTAAATGCATAACTGGGGAAATAGGGAGTGGCTAGGAATAGACAGCAGCAAGGAAAGCATATCTAAACAGAAACCTCAGGTTTTACATTAAATTGATATTTTATCCAAAATTTGTCTTAACTCCTTGTATTAAACCTCAGCCCAGGTGGTAATCTGCATGTTGAGAGCATAAATCCACAAGTGTCAAACTTGGACACAAGCTGCACCTTCAGTCACATGTATTCACTTAAAAGGATCTCAAGGCTGGGTCAAATAAGACAAGATCAATCAGAGCACTGAACATAATAAAAATAAATAAAAAAGATATCTTGTTTAGCAACCTCCTGTTTGTTTCATAAAAGTTTATTCCTTGTGTATTAGCAAGAAGCATTTTTGTTCTTTCCTTTCCAAGGTTCACAGTTTAGGTTGCTACACTGTCAGTCCTATTGCTTCTTTCCCTGGATATCAGTATGAAGGAATTGCATCTTTGCAGCATGAAACCAGCCCATCTTGTTCCTCCTCACAGCAACTGTCAAGAGGAGTGCTCTGACTTCGCAATACAGGAAATGGATTTCTTAGATGCACCACTGATATACCTCAGCGCGTACAGCCTGGGGAAGTCTTACAGATCTTCCACACAGCAGTGACGCAGTGAACAACAGTTGAATTTCTATACAAAGCTGACACTAGTGATTGTGCCCATGCTGTGTAAAGTAGTTATATTATCCTTTTAGTTGACGTGGGTACTCCAAATGCTTTTATACCCACTTTGAATACTGAGTTTGAATAACCTGGGTATATCCACCAGCAGCTTTATCTCAGAGAGATTAAATATGTAATATTTTATAACCCAATTTAAAGATGTCCCATGCAAAATTCAGGATTGTTTTTCAATATATAATTTTCTGTTAATTTTTAAAAAAGCTCTTGCAACTCTTTTCATTTTATTATTTGAAACTGTGGAATGATGAACATATCAAAATACAAAAATCTCTACAGAAAATGTGATATTTAATCATTAATCTATTCTTGTAAAATGAAATTTTAACCAATCATAAATTTAGATATAATCAGAACTATATCTGTCATTATATAATTAAATAGCTTAGTTGTCAAATAACAGAAATCCATTATCCTTACTTAAACCTCTAGTTTCCAAGGCAATTTGGTCTCTAAAGCTCTGAAGAGCTGGTAGTTAAATAAGTGTAGGGTTTTTGTTTTCTTTTTAACATAGAGAAAACTAAAATTCAAAATGAAGGACAGAGACTTATGGAACAGTAACTAAACAAAGTGAAATCACAGAAAATAATTTTTGTATATAAATAAAAATTCTGGATCAAAAAAGTAAATAAAGAAGAAGAGTGCCTAGAAGACATCTTGAATGTTGTTAGAAAACTCCACTGTTGCAAGAGTCTTTATCCAATGCTTTTTATCATTAATGAATGGACTCCATTAATGGAGTCTCCAGATACTTTATTTCACTTTTTGCAAATCTACTCATAGCAAGGTTTAGAAATAATGCAGAAAGAAGTTTACATGAAAAAGAAATTAAAAGAACAACCCTAATAACGGATTTGGGAAGGGAAATGGACAACCCTCATTTGCTCTTCAGAGAAATCCATTCAATTGAACTAGGTTCTAAATCCAGAAGATAAATAGAAATATGTAGACTTTAGATTAGATTGTAGATTAATGCAGGATTTATTTTGAGCTGTGTTGGTTTTCCATTTATGGAATAGCTTGTGATAAAACAACAAAAAAAATATGTATGACTAATTTATTTTTTTCCTCCCTTTTCTCATGCCTGTGGGAGAGGAACTACCATTTAATTACTGTTACTTTTTCACCGTACTCATCCAAGTTTTCCCTCTTTAGAACTTTTATTCCCTCTACAACCTTCTTTTCTACCCACCTTTTTTCTCTCAAACTTCTGTCATTATGAATCCTAAGCTGGGATGCTTTGCAGGATGGATTATTATTAGGGCATGCTATGCAAGATAGGAAGCAAAAAAAATGTGTATATGTAAACTCAGTTGACTATACAACATAGTCACTGAAAATCTCATCTTACTGTTTTTTTTCCGTCAAGTGGTGAATAATGACCATCCTGTCATTCAAGAGAGCTTAAGAAAGCAAAAGTGTGCATAGAGGATATTAGAGACATAGCTCATCTGATAGGTTTTATCACAAAAGTTTCTCTCTTCAATACTGGATCTCGATGTCAGTGTTTCTTGCCAATGAGCTTGTTTGTCAAACAGGAGTGTTATTTCCTGCAAATTCTATGTTGCAGTCTCTTTGGACACCATGAAAAACAATTTTCACAATGGAAGTAAACTGTAAAGCTATCAATCCAGAAGCTTCAGAAACAGTGTCAAACACTGCTGTATCCTGTCTAGTTTCCTTGAGACCAACCTGGTAAGGATCACTGTATCCAAGAAGCCTAACGGCCAGAAGCTCTAACTTTGGTTGGTACAACAGTACATGTGATTTTGGCACATAAATGACAACAGTCTTGAAAAAATAAGGCTATTTTCACAGATAACTCTGCAGCTGTCATTGTACTAGGAAAGGAGGAGGATGGATGGACCATGCTTCTAATCCTAACGGCATTCTCATACAGCTTTAATTCTGCACTTCTTTTGAGGAGATTCTTCCCAATCCTGCACCTCCAATGTCAAAAAACTTTTTTATTGCCCCTTGATAAAACTTCATTTTTACAACAGATTAAAAAACATTGAGCATCTATAATTGAAAAGGAGGACATATCATTTGGTTTTGTAAAAGCATTAAAATATCCCGATATTTCTTCTCTCTCATTCCCTCATGCAATCCATTGATGTTTTTGCCTTTCTGATTGCAGATGCCTGTTAAAATATTGCCTTAATTGCTTGCTGTTTGTTTTTATTACTACTATTAATATTAGTAGTAATAATAATAATAATAATAATTTATGTGTTTTGGGTGGGTTTGGTTTTTCTGTTTCTTTGTTCCTCTGTGGTTTTTTTTTTTTTATTATTATTATTTTTTTTAAATTTTTATTTTCCTTTGATTTTTATTTTTTTATTTTTAAAAAAGGGTTTGTTTTGCTCTTGGAAAGGCTTGTAATACTTTGGCACAGTCTGCTATGCCACTGCTGTGCCTCTCACTTGTTCTGTTCATGCCATCCACAATTTAGACAGTTGAAACTCAAAAAAGAGCCAACATAAGAGAATGGAAGTCGGGAGGTGGCTGTGTCATGCAGATACTGATGTGGGTGTTGATGTGCAAATTATCTGTGGGCCTGGCTGCTACACATTACCTGCTTCCCCCCAAATGAGGTAATTGGCAAGATGAATTCCAGTAGGCAGCTA
Source organism: Anas platyrhynchos (assembly GCF_047663525.1). NCBI lineage: Eukaryota > Metazoa > Chordata > Aves > Anseriformes > Anatidae > Anas > Anas platyrhynchos. The sequence goes on from NC_092596.1 coordinate 11,905,510, forward strand.
TTTGGCATGTGCTCTCTTTCCCCTCCTGTGTCTTGGTCTTTCAGACAGACTAAGAATTATCCATGTGGCAAACATCTGGATTTAAACAGCAGCCAGTAGAGCTAATCTGTTCTGGCACACAGAAGGGACATGTGCAGAATGGAGCTAACAACCCTAAATCAAAACCTGGTGAGGAGTGGTCCAGTACCACTCTACTGTCCTTCCATCTGGAAAAGTAGAATTTAGGGAGAGGATTACAAAGAATTAAAGATTTTAGGGAAAGGATTAGCTTGGCTTCTTAATGGCACATGGACATTATCTAGCACCTTCACAGAAGCTTATGTCTAAAACCATAATAATCTGGGTTTTGTTGCTAGGACTGATTTATCAGGCAGGAAACAAAATGAAACAAAGTAAACTCCAAAAAAAAAAAAAAAAAGAGCAGCATCTGATAGGGCTCACAGGAAAGTAAACAAGCTTACAACTGTGCTAATGTATGCTATTAACACTTACATATGGTCCAGCTCTTTTGGGCTAGAAGAATGTGTCTGTCACCATCCAGAGGTGGGAATGATAAATTGTACACAAGGCTGCATGAAATAATAGTTACAATCCATCTAATACAAACAATGGATAGACCAGAAAAGCTTTTAATCTAGGAATAAAAGGGACATAAATATTGTAAGAGAAAACTTAAGAGATCTCAGACACTTCTAGTTTTTCTTAGGTTCTTGTATGGTTACTTGCTCACTTAGATACACAGGAAACAGATAAGAAAATAGCTTTTTCTCAAAGATATTCAGTAAGAAAGGGGTCCTTCTTTGCAAGCAACTCCAAAACTTTCCCCATAATATTTTCCAGGTGTAGAAGGAGAATTTTACAAATATCCCCAAACATATCTTGTAATCTTGCTTCTTTCAGGCTATAAACTGTTTTCTGGGTATTTGGGTTGTTTTTATATTTGCTGGAACAACCAGAAATTAGCAAAAAGTGTTGTGCAAAAGATGGAGTGACCATGAGTTTCCTTTGAAAGCAGAAATCATATAAAGGCAACTGAAGTAGTTGAAAGCATGTGACTACAGGATCAGCTCTATTTGGATTCTTAATGAATCCGATATTTGTATGTACCTGTGAGATGACACCATGAAGATTACCATGCCTCAGATGGAGGAAGCACGTGATTATGTGCAGTTATCATGAACATGCTTTACTGTCTTCTATCCATCTCTTTACCTCTGATATTTCCAGTATCAGAAATACTGATTATCAAAGTTTCTATGGGGGAAACATTTAAAACTCTCAGCAAAATTGTAACTTCTCACTTAATTATACTGACCTGAGTTGTGAAATGATTGGCCAAGAAGATACCAAGCTAGATGTGGAGGGCACAACAGCTGGAAAACAAGGATTACAGACATGATAAAAGTGGGACTGAGAAGTAAAACATTTCTTTTTCCCATGGCAGGTGTTGATTAGATGAAGAGTACCTGCTGAGGTTAAGCAAATAACAGCCTTTGCTGGCTTTTATTATCTGAAGATGGAAAAATTTGATAGCTAAAATGTAACATCATGTCATGACTTATATTCCTAGTTTCAGTAGTATCTTTGGTTGACTCCAGCGCTAAAAATATTAAAAGAATATGCTGAAGGGGATAATGAGACAGTGGTACTTCAGTGTTTTTCTCAGTGATGTCACAGAGTGGTTTATTGATTCTATTTAACTCCTAATTGGTTCACATTATTAAATTACCAGCATTCAGACTAGAAATTAGTTTAAATGATCAATCAATGGAAAATAAGGTCAAGATTATTAGTGACAGACTGGATAGGCAGATAAATAGATCAATAGAAAGAAATAAAGATAGATCAATCAGAAGCTTAGATTCAACACAAAAAGTAGGTCAAGCATTTTTCTTGTTCTTAATTACATACCCATTGGCTTTTTCTATGGGGACTAGAAATCTTGAAGTCTATTTCTAGACTGCATAATTATAATTCTCAGATCTGACTGATCATGTCAAATCTTAAAGCAGAACAAATAGTGAAAACTAGGCACATTGAGATGTTGAGCCATCAAATTACATTAGTAAAGTCAGAGCTTAATGGAATCCTCTACTATTTCCACCAAATTCAAATATGGAGATCATTGAAATACTTTAAAAAATAAACCCTCCACATTAATTAAACAAACTTAAAATAAATCAGTCTAGACTGGTGCATAACCTTAAGGTTATACTGTTAAATTAGGATGATTGTAAACTGGTTGCCATTTTTTTCTAACATATCTCAACATGAATAATTGAAAACAATGCACAGCCCTATTCTAACTAATATCCCAAATTGAGGATTTTCTTGTTCTTTTCTTTGTTCTGCCATACAACTGGAACATGTTATAATATGTACTAAACTTTCCAGTTTAATAAACTGTTTCTGAGCTTGTCTCAGCCACATCCAGAAAGTCTTATATTTTGGCCTCATTAGCCAAGAATAGGCTGAATTCTTACTAATGATCACTAGGGATCACTCAGATTTCTGCACAAACTAGGACAAGCTATTTCACTTTTCTCCGCCTTCACTTTCCCGTCTGAAAACAAAGATACTGATTTTTGTCCTCTTTTCTTTAAATGAATTTAGATGTTGGTGAAGAATACTGTGTAGTATTAAAAAGAACAATTATTTTATTTTCTAGTTTTCTATCAGAATACCACCTGAGGATTGGCTTTTAAAGCCCTGTTAACAATGTTAAAAGGGATATGTCAGTTCATGGTTTTAGAAAGACTCTTGATTGTACTGTTAACTACTCTGATTAAAATCTACTTTGGTTATGACTATGTTACTTTATGCAGGGTGTTCTGAAGCTCCTGTCCAACGGATATCTGGGTATAGGGACACTTTCATGTCTCTCTATATGCCTCCAAGTGCTCTCACAGGTAGAGCCAAAGGCATGGACAGCCTTTCAGGGTTAAGCCTACCAAGCCTATCAATGCTGCCTCCAGGAGCAGCTCCTGGCAACCACGCAAGCACTTGTGGCATTGGAAGAGATGGACATTGGAAATCAATGGTTAATAAGATATAAAATTTTTTCACATGTAATAAGCGTCACGATTTCTGAGTGTCCTCTACTCTTTCTGTTGTTTGTTTGTTTCTCCTTCTACTACATCTCACACTCCTTAGTTTTCTCATTGCTGTGCACTTGTCCATGGTAGCAGTTGCTATGTGTTAAAGCTGTTTAAAACCATAGAGAAAAATACATAGAAGGAAGAAGTTGTTAAAATCACTACTGGAAAGTTTACACAGCCATTTCATGCTTTCAAAAAGTTCCAAAAAGGGGGGGGGGGGGGGGGAGGGAAAGGGAGGGGAAAGGAGAGAGAATAAGGAAAGATTTCAAATAATTCTTCCTGACAGTTATTAAAACACAGGTTTCCAAATATTTCTGCACTACATTTTCAACTCCCATTTGCTCTACAAGTCTCAAATACTGACCTCTCTGACCAAATTAGTTGTCTTGTTTTTCTTGTCTTCAGTTGCTGTTGGAGTTGCTTTGCTTACTTTTCCAGACTGAGTACCACTTGGAATTTTAAGTCTGCAGAATTTTTCTACCTACAAACAAAAATCAATCTGTATCTGCTGTATAGCAGATAAGGGCAGCACTGGATCCTTCAACAGTCTCCTGATAATGTGCATTATTTTAGGTGTCTAGGCTAACAGTCTCAATACAGCAGAAGAGAAGAGATGAGATGTCTTTCTCTAGACAGACTCCTCATCAGCCTTTCAAACTCCTACTGGAAAGTCACTGTTTATTCTCTCCTCCACACCACCCACTCAGGCTTGTTGCGCCTCAGTTGCTGCTGTAAAATTCTCCCCTTGATGCTAATGCATAACTCACATCTGCATTAATCCGAGTACACATGTAGAAGCGGTGAGGGGGGAAATATACCCTCTTGTGAATTTGGAAGCTCCAAGAGCATCTAAAATACGTGTTATCATTTCCTTGAATATACTGGTAAAACATCTCAAACACACCGGATTCAATTCAAGATACTCAGACATCTGAACTATGTGAGTACATTTTCTCCCTGTTTACCTGGTAATGTTCATGCCTATCTGAAAACAAACAGTAAATAACCGCAATACACTTCAGAGAATATTTCTGCACTGGCATACAAAACTAAAATGTGAAATATTGCATACAAACCAGACAACGAAATTTTGCTCAAAATGCCATGAGTCAGACACGTCACATGCATTTCCATTAGCAGTTGAATATTGCATTGACTCCCAAACATACATAAGGAAATTGCAATTCAAGGGGGAAAAAGAGAAAATTATTTTTCTTCAATAAACTGCAATTAAAGATGTTACAATTTAAAGGTGTTACAAGAAAAAAATGGGAAAGAACTAATGTCACATCTTTTCTTGATTTTGAGACAAAATTATCTCTAGGTGTAAAAACAAAATAACTGTATTTAAAGATAAAATTACTAGACTGAGAAAATCAAATAGAGCCATTGTCACAGGGCTGCTAGGCTCATCCTTTTTTAAAGAGACAATTTTGTAACTAGTAGCAGAAACAGAGGTGTACACATACTTTTCTTGCAGATATTTACTTAGTGACTTGAGGTTTGGTAGAAAATAAATTCCTAATTTCCCACACTCAGAGACTTTTCCCAAGGTATCCACAGTATGAAACTAGATCTTCCTCACTCCGTGTATCTCTTGTATTTTACTAGGTCTGCTAAATCCTAAGCACTGGTATTATTACAAAAAGCAGCACAGCACAGTAGAAATGCAAGTTCACAGCATCCATTGATGTCAGTTTGTCTCTAAAGCAAAAAGGGGAGAGTGGAGAAAAACAAAAGAAAAGAAAACAAAACAAAAAAACAAGGAACAGAAATCTGACAAATATATTCTGTTTACTCAAGTTCACAGAGGATAAAAGATGAGCCCTAGAACCAAAAGAGAATTCAATTCATCACATAAGGCAAATGACCTCATGTGATGAAGTTATATCTGTCATCTTTTTAGGTGCCTTCTTGCACATAATATAGCAGTCACGTGCATGATGATCTTCATCACTGTTCTGAGGACACTGATGGATTACAGAACCGACAAGGTCTTTCTAGGACTTAGACGTGTTAGAAGTATTTCTGCTCCATTTGTGAATAAATCAGAGCAACATCTTCAGTGGAAGGCAGGTGTGTCCTTCCCGAGTCCCTTTTGTGCTGCTCTCTGCATACAGGTGATTTGTAGTCTGCTCACCAGCTTGATTGAAACATGAGACAGTTCCAGATACAGGCTAAAACAAATGTTTGCTGCATGGATATTTTCAGTAGTGAGTAGTTTCTTTCCATGTATCTTAAAAGGTATAAAGTATTGAAAGTAAATAATAAAAAAATAAATAAAAGATCTTAAAGTAGAATAACTCAAAGGTCACAATACCTAAGAGGCAAAATACATGTATGTTTCCAACATGTTTGGAAGTTTTTGTGTGTTTAATTTACTATACAGTTTTAACTTTTCAGATGTTCCCTCTAGGAACAGTTTGTCACTAGAAATGCTCCCCCGTCACCAAAAAGGTACAGCAGACATTAACATAATGTCTGCACCCACCATTAAGAACTGCAATATTAATGGGATGATTAATACCCAGAAGTGAATGACAAATAAAACTTGTATTGGCCTGAAGCCAGATATTCTAGGAATGATGGAACAGTTGCACAAAGAAAGACTGTAATTTAAAAAGAAGCAGCAATGAATGCCTGGTTGGAAGGAGGGGAGGAAAGAAAAAGGAAGCTAACTACCTTCAGTCCTGAAAATAAAGAGCTATCATTTTATATGGCAGATAATGTAGTAGATCTGGCTTCGATGGGTGTTGCAAAAATGTGGAAAAAGCAGAAGACAAGTGAATGAATCAAAAAACGAATGGGAAAACTGACACACAAACAAGTAGACTTGCTGTTCTTTTCCAGGATGAGTCCTAAATACATTATAACATTTTACACTTAAAATACACCAAGGACTTTTGCGAGAATTAAGGGAAATCACATTTAGGCAGCACACATGAAGTAAAGCTGAGACACATGGCTTTTGATCTGAGGCATTTTGCCTACAGTCATGCTGGGAAAGGCAGAACTAATATACAGGTCTGTGAATTCTTTTACTATCCATTAGACCCCTTCCAACTTGAAGCATAGCATTTCATAGCAATATTCCTGAACCCATTGATTTACACCAGCTTTGCACCCATAACATTTGGTAATACCCTCAGCTCTTTTTGCTCTATTTTCTATCCTCATAATCCTAGCTGAAGAATTTCTCAACCAGATTTTTCATTTTTATACAACCACATTTCCTCACCATCCTCTGCCTTTCCTTAATTTCGCTTTTACCTATTTATATTGGTGCTCTGATTATAAGATTGTTTTACTCATTTTCTGTTTGTCTCTCAATCTAATAGATTAAAAACCCTTAGGCCTTTAATATGACATATTTTTCTCATGTTCTACATTCTCTAACATTATATACTGATTTTTCTCTGTCTTCATCTCAATAATCTTCTCCTCAATGCATCTCTATCTTCTGCCTGCTTCTCTTGAAAATATAACCTTAATCATTTGAACGAAAGGACAATGCCTCCTTCTTAAATGAATGTATATGCTGGGAAAATTACCCCTGCTTTTATATTAAATTCCCTTCTCTGTATTCTTCTGTAGGAATCAGCTTCCAGCACAAACCCAACATTGTTAAGTGCTAATGCTCACTGTGATTAAGCGGTAGCCATCCTTAGGAGCTCTTGAAAGAGCCAGACACAGTGTGGTCTACTGTTTGAATGAAATATAATGATACATTTAGGAGACAATATGTTAAGATTGTCTTGTCAGTCCAGAGAATATTTGCTGACATGCTGAAGGACTCTAAAAAAACATTGTCATTTCCTATTACACCACATAACAAGGATAAAGGATTATAAAAACAAACAAACAAACAAACAAAACTATTAAAGAATTTCTGCTTTACTAAAAAAAAAAAAAAAAAAAGTCATACCAGTATAAAAATAATACAGCTGAAGGCAAAGATCTCAGATGTGAATTTATCTTTGTTAAATGGGTATTTTACTAGATATATTTTGTTGGAGAAAGTCAAAGACTAAGGTTGGGAATTGTTCAAAACTCCTAAGCACTTCAGATGTGCATTTCATCCTTGGCTTTGCAGAATGTCATACTAATGTAACTGATTTAAGTCTTATATACAGACTTACACCAGCATCTGAAATGTTAAATGTCAAGTGTAATATCTGTGTAATATTACAGATAGTGTCTTCTGATAAGGACACACCACTATGTGTAGGTACCATAATTCATCTGCCTTCCCTCAGTGGAAAAATATTCTATATTCAAAAGTATATTTTCATGGTTATTTAGGAAACTGTTCAATCATTGTCTTAAATATCAAATATCAGCAGTCTTTGCAAAACATTTTCATAGATAAATCAGACTACAACTTATTAGAAAGAAATCAGACCTTCAAAATATTACATAAGTAGCAAACCCAGAGTGCTCTCTCTCTTTTATTTATTTATTTATTTATTTATTTATTATTTTTTATGCATGTCAGGCTCCTTGTTCCAATATTGAAAAGGAATTTGTAAGAGAAGTTTTGTTTGGAAAAGAAATGTCAGAAAAGACATGTATCTACCACTCCCAGGGAGTTAGAGGAAAATATGAGATTCATTACCTGGAGGTGACACACTGACTTTTTAAGGAAATTCATCTATTTATTTGCACATTGAAAAAGACTTTTAAGTTGACAGATTGGATTCCTTTGCACTTTCAAGACCCTGAGCTAATCCTCTCATGAGAAGTAAAAGAAGAATTATCATCAAAGCACCTTTCTGCGATGTTTTTTTTTTCTTCTTGACAGACTTTGATTTATTACAATACCGTGTAATGCAGGACTCTTTAATAAGACAGACAGATTTTTCCAATTTAGCAAATTATACTCAAATCCGATTTCTTGGTATGGTTTATTTATTTATTATTGTGCTTACTTTATTATACTAAATTTTGTATGATAGGGCAAGGCACACTGAAGACATGTATAGTGTAAAAGTATATGCACAGTACTTCCAATTCTATAATAATAAAATCACAAAAATATCAGCCTTTCTCTTTGCAATTATTCTCTTAAGCCTTAATAAATAAGGTTATGAGACTACAGGGAATAGAGTAAGGATAAGTCTCTGGTGTAATATTAGGATTGTGATAGTGGAAAACATGAACAAGAAATAATGATTTCTTGAAAGCTTATAAGAAAAAAAAAGGAAGGGGAAAAATATATGTATAACTCAGATTCTACCTACACAAAGAATGCTGTATTACTTCCTCAGATAATAAAAGTGCCCCCAAAACAAAATCTGTACAGTTGCCAAAGGCAGGATAAGGAAGATTTGTGTTATCCCTAAAAAGACTGATGATTTTTAGCTCTCCCTCATAATCATTTGTAAAGGACTATGAAGTGGTCTGACAAGAGCTTTTATTATGTATATATGTTTAATCTTAACTTCTTGCCTGACCTATTGTTTACATCTCTCAATTTTTCCAATGGTATTGTCAGGAGCTCCTATTAGGCTGAAGTGTGGTTTTGTTTTCAAACTAGCCATTTCAGTGTATTTCCTTTCATTTTCTGCCTTTTGGAAAGGATTTCAACAGGGTAAAAACATCGAAGTGCTACATGATGTCTTTTCATTGGCGGTCATGACAGACAGAAATGGTAGGGCAAAACTGAACGTTCCCATTTCTGATATGCTCAGCCAAAAGGCCCCTCAGCCAACTTCGGAACTGAATCTCAAGCACAGTGGAATAAAGGACATATACTTCTGCCTTCAGAGGAGACAAAGGGAGGAGGAAAACACTTGATCTGTGCTCAACACATACAAAGGCTGCACTGCGAATAGCCAAGCAGGACAAGAACACAGCAGGACCCCCTGCGCAGCTGGTACCAACAATTAGTACCTGTTCACATGAACAGATACATAGTGCTTCAGGTAAGGTTAGTTCATGTGAAATGGTCTGACAGGAAGTTTTTATTTTAGTTATTTTAAAATTTTACTATCTTGGCTGACCTTCTTTTTTTTTCATCTTTCACATTTTGCACTGATGTTAATTAAGCTTGTCATCAGCTCACATTCACGACATCTTTCTAGACAAGTTACCCAAAGTGAATTTTTAGCATAATATTCATGCATTCATAATTCAATATTCACATTTGCCAAAATAGTTTAAAGCAAGGTATAAGCAGTAAGAGGATTAGCATTGAATATTCAGATGTAGGTAAAAGAAGGACATCACTGTGCACTGTTAGGAATAGAATCCTCTGTAATTGTTTCCATAACAAGTCAGTGTTGAGATTTTGTTTATACCTGTAAGGTTTTATATATAACTTTCTCATGTGCATAGAAAACATTCTAGCTCCAATAAGCTTTAGAAGAGGCATGTAAAGCTAGAAATGGCATCTTTTGCTCACAAATGTCAGTGGTAGTCCTTCTCTGACTGAATCTTCTGAATTCAGTGACATCTACTAGTAATCTCAAATGACATAAACTACATTAATCTGAGGACTACCAAAGAGGTTAGAAGGATTCATAGTCCTAAAATGTACTCCCTGCTGTAGAGAAAATTAGAGTTTTCTTTGATACCATTCAGTAGGAATTCAATCCACAACAGGCAGTGCGGTCAGCATGTTTACACGTCATCTTTTCAATGAAGATATGAATTTTACCTCCTTGAGTTAAATTAAGTGTAGCAGGGGCCACACACACCAGAAATGATTCAAAGTAAGAAAAGTTTCATTATGAATATATGGAGTTGTTCAGTGATTAATCTCAAGATGTCACCCAGAAGCCATATAACACACAGTTCAAAAGTCATTGTAAAAAAAAAAAAAAAAAAAAAGGGAGAGAGACAGAGAAGAGAGGTCTGACTGAACCTGTTTTCTTGATTATGTCCAGTCCAGGGTATTAACAGGTAGACTAGTTTTTTGAAAAAATGTTGTTATTTTTCTATTTTTGTACTGAGTTTTGAAACATTCAGTTAAAAGGAATTAGCACCTTAATAAATAATTGCATACAGCAATGAGAGCCAGGTTATGAGATGTAAATGGCTTAACTTTGCTCTTTTCTGGTTTTATAAATATGAACAAGGGTCTTGGTTAGTTGTTACCCCCTACCAAATGGCATTGAGTTCTGTATCTGTCTGATTCAAGTCAAGCCCAGGTGCCCCAGATAATTTATCCTTGTACTAGGTCTTTAGTCTCTGAAAAATTAATCAATAAATAAATAAATCAAAAAGAACCACTAAGGAGAGACCCAAAAATAATTATGAGATAGCATCAAGCATGGCAGCAGCATTTATATTTGAAACTGATCTGATAAGGAGAAAAATGGGAACACCTGTAACAGCTGAATTAAAGCTCTGAGGAGTTAAGAAAATTAGAACAGAAGGAAGATGGCAGTATTGATGCTGAACCAAAAGCCCAAGAAAAATCTCTAATCTGCCAGAGTCTGCTTTTCAGAACTTAGAAAACTTTTTTATAAAAAACATAGGATAAAGTGCGCTAACAACAGTACTGCTTTAGCCCATTCTGTTGTATCCTTGAATTGATTTCTTTTAAAAGAATAGCATCCTTCATCCCCCATTTAAACTTAATAAAATAAATGAACCAAGAAACATGGGCCTTTGCAGAAACAAGAGCCCTTCTTGTGCTTGTTAGACAGAAGGTAAGCAAGACAATTTAATGATCAATTCATTATGAGTATTTCTGTAAGATTTACTATGCAGCAAAAACAATGCAAAGAAGTAAGAAATTGGGAGTCAGGACAGAAAGGAGAAAAGATGCATAGTCAGAGTATACAAAAGTGAAAAATTAACTAGGTATATATCCAACTTTTATTTTGTATCTTTCATTCAAATCAGGAAAAATAAGCATGAGTTATATTACCTCCTTGCATGGATTTCAAGCTTTTAGAAAATTGACTTTGGAAAGTCATAACTACACTCTAGAAGTCTCTGAGGATATTCCTCTTTTATATCTTTTATTTATCCCTTTTATCTTTAATTATTTAAAATTTCTTTGTAGCTGCTTGAGAAGTCAAATAATTGAGAGATACTGTACCTGGAGAATCCTCTACATCCACTTCTAATGGAATTTTGTTCTCAAGGCTCATTAGGTCCATTCCTTCAAGAGCTCTGATGACCTCACCCAGGACATACGGATAATGTGACATAGTGAGCACTGTAGACAAAAGCTTATTATTAACACTGGCTGTTAAACAAATAATAATAAAAAAAAAAAGTGTGTCATTGAATCTGTAAGATCAAGAGCTGTCGTGAAGTAGACAGAAGGGACAGTGCATTACAACCAGTATAAAGGCTAAGTTTGAGTATTGTGAACTAGATGGGCTGTTTTCAGAGACAGAACCAATGCTTCCAGCTGTAAATGAAGGAGCTGTCATGACCTCAACAAACAAAATGTGAAAAATTGCCTCTTCTCACTGGCAGGTCAGGCAGAAAGTGTATACTGCAAAGTGAATGAGGAGGCAAGAGAGAGGTGAAGAACACATGGAAGATATTTATCAAATTGCAAATGGTTGCCTACCACTGACAGACAGGGATACAACAACTATTTCTCTTCCACTGCTCTCAGGCAGATCCCCCAGCAGGCATTTAGTACAATCCTTACCCTGCCCTCCTGATAAGAGTGGGAGATTGCTGCACCCATAATTCACAGATACAAAATGGCTTACACGTACTTTCAAAATACATCTGCAAATGATCCAAGGTACAGTAGGGTTGTTCTAGTAGCTGATGCCTGTGAGACCACAAATGACACAAGGTTTGCAGAGGAAAGTTAATATACTTTCTTAGAACAAATGATTCAATAGGAAAAAAATGGACAACTCTGAGGCGCACTTCTAGAGGCACAAACCTTTCTTCAGGTAACAGCAGTTTGAACAGCAGTTATTTGTACTAATAAAGATGTTTCCTATTCCTACAAACCTCTCCTGGCAAATTTTTTTAGAGAACATCTGATTCCCTCCCAACACACACTGCTGTGTTTTAATTCATATCCAGTGTTCCTGATGTGATGAGAAAAAAAAAAAATCCCAAATCTGTCATATCTGCTACAGTCTTCCTTTGTAACGGTATTCATTATTGCTCAAGTCTGTATAAGGAATAGATAATACATGTTTTGTTTTTTTTGACAACTACTCATTTCATCAGGAGTTTAGATGTGTAGAACTGTGTAGACATAGGATTTAAGCAAGCACTGTTTAAATCAAATTTTGTTTTTAAAAGCTTGATTGACAGGACACCATGCCATGTGACTGCTATGCAAATTATAACTTGTATCCACTAGAAAACAAAAAGTAGAAAAAGTTTGATTTTTCTTTTGGGCATGCCAGAACAGGCAAAAAATGTTTCCTATTTTGAAGAGATTTATTTTAGATGCCAGACGCAGGACAAATTACTACTGAAAATATAAATCAATAAAAATTTTTGTGTAATTTCTCACTTGTGGAAGCTTTTCTGCTGACCTTTTAAAAGCCACTTTACATGATCTCTACATGGCTTACAATGACCATGATAACAGCAGTTCAAGTACTGTTTGCTCTGGGGCAGGGTCAAAACTCAAACTTTACTTTCAGAGTACCAGTGAGCTTCTCTAGGAGTGACAGTCGAGATGCCCTGCAGCTGCAGATGACGACCCGGGATGAAGGTGTTCTTAGATTGTGGCTGTGCAGATAGGCTTCCAAAAATCAGCTCAATTGGTACTGAAAGTAATCCTGCAATAGTTTTCAGATTTTGGCCTCTCAAAAACAAACAAGCAAAAGGTCACATACAAAGATATAAAAAGGAGTCAGGCATCCCAGGTATGAACTTGGCCAGAAGAAACAGAACAGAGAAAGTTTTATTCCCACGGTAATTGTATCATCCCCTCCTTTCAAAAGACTTTTCAGGCCAGCCAATGTATCCCTCGCCCTGAGTACCTGTCTCTTACAGATGGGAAGAAGCAACAGCTGAATTACTTGGGTTATGACTGCTCACACAGCCTGCAGGCTCTGACAGTCTATCTGCTTAAGTTATGCAGCTCTGACCTTTCTTGCACTTCAAGGAAGGTGAGGACCTCTGCTGTCTCCCAAAATGTCTCGACATCACTACCACAGCAAGTTTTGTGCCAAGGCTTCTAACTAGTGGATGAACCGGAATCTTGTTTCACATTTTCTGAGTAAGTCTGGTTTTGGTTTCCTCTGACAAAGTAAATTTTGATTATTATTTTTTTCTTTTATGAACAACAGTGACAACAGAAGCCTCTCAAACTCAACTTTCCAGTAATTTCTGTATCATACCTACTGATACTCTGTAATGGCAGTCTTAGTTCATAAAATAATGAGTTTTTTAGATGTATGTGTGGGTTGAAAGTTCTTGAGACAGACTCCAGTTATGTTGGTTTGTCTCTCCTCTGGTGTTATCCACACCTTCTTTTCCCACACTGTATTAGATACAATTTTTAGCATTTGTGCCTCTTTACCCACTGTTACTTCCTCTAAAACATTTGCATCTTTCTGACATATGGCAACAGTGCCTTGGCATATGCTTTTCAAGGGGAGATGTCACCAGTTCTGCAACTACAGGTGGGATGCCATAAAAGCAGCATCCTCCCATAGTGGCACAATTTCCATGCTTGCAGCTGGTGCCTGGCATTGCGGATTACTGAACTGAAGTGACACCAAGGGAAGGATTGATCTTTACACCTTACAAACGATAAAAAGGGAAGAGATGTGGTTAGTTGACAGATTTCTGTTTTAAGCAGCATCCTCTCTTCCAGCTTCAGACTTGTTCACTGGTTTTACCATCATGGCTGCTTTCTTCATGAAAGGAAAGGCAAACCAGTCCCAAAACACTTCTTAAACACATTATTAGAGCTCACACTGACTATCAAGCTAAGAAGAAACCACTTCTCAACTCATCCAGAGGAACTGTAAATGTCTTTTTTGCAAACTCAGGGTAGCATGGTACCCTCAGGAATCAAACACAGTGTAGGCCTCTTAAACTCCCTCTAACTGCAAAGTCAAATTGAATTACGGGGATTTCCGGAAGGTAAGGCACATATGCACAAAGAGTAGGAGAGAGAGTAGGAGCTGCCATGCAATTAGATGACTGGCAGTATGAGCTTCTAGAATAATTTTAGGTTCAGATTCTACCTATGTCACTCAGACTATGAAACACATTTCTGATAAAGGTAAATGCATCACTCCCTTCTAATAATTCTGTAGGATGATGATTTTTAATTTTAACCTCTAGCTATTGAAAGGCGATAAGACTAAGAAACCCACAATACATTTTTAAAGTTAAAAAGTTCTAGAGAGTTCTAAAGTTCTTCAGAGCTAGAAACAATTTTTGGAATTTCCCTCAAAATTTAAGTACAGTGCCAGAATTTTTTTTATTTTTTTTTTTTTTTATTTTTTTTTTATTTTTTTTGTTTTTGTGCTCAAACCTGGCAGTGCTGTCAGACCTCCAGTTTAGGATTCAGACAGAACAGACAACATGAAGTTGTGCACAATGGACAAAGTGGTGCAGTAGCTGAATCAGAGCCAGGAATCTTCCCACTTCTGCCAATCCTACCACCCTGAGAATTCCCCCAGCCCAGAAATTCCCTGCTATTTACAGTATTTTACAGGTGTCTGTGACAGGAAATTTAGCTAATAATAGTGAAAGCAATTCTGTACTTAACTTGTGCATGAAATTTGGAAAGAGATTTTTTCACTCCAAAGCTGTTCCCAAAACAAGGCTGAAAAACAACCCAATTATATCATAAACCTGCACTGTCAGTCACACAAAAACAAGGGATGAGTCTAATTAAATCCTTTACATGCACTTTTTTCCCCCATGTCAAACTCAATCATTAATGCCGTAACAACCAGTCATTCTCTTCCAGCTGACAGTGAAGAAATGATTGTACTTGTGGAAGAAAAGAGACTACAGTGTAACTTAGAGGTCTGCAATCTACCAGGAGAAAGATTTCAAAGGAGAAAGATGGGGAATTATACCATTCAACCGGGTGATATAATGGGGCTTGTACTCAGTAAATGCTGTAAGGAATATGCCACGTAGACCAAAGAAACAGAGATGGTCTGAGTTCATATTTTAGGTTCTTTTCTCGATTTGGTAAGATAGTGTATTATTAAATAAATATATCAATATTTAAGTATACATTAAGATTGAAATCTATTTTAAAATTAGGTTTACTTTGTTTAATGATTACCAAAGATGACAAATCATAAAATATAAAACAATACACATTTTTTTTTAGGATTTTCATATAACTTTAAACCTTAAAATTTTCATTTTACATTCACACTAACCCAAGCCTACAATTCATTCAACGTATGTTTTACTGTAGAGTGCTTTAGGAAGAGCAATTTCTTGCCACAGCTCAGGTTCCCAGTCAACTGTAGACATCTTTAAAATATAACTCTTCAGTAAAGACAGGATCCTGGCAAGCTAAGTATTCATATTTGCAGCTGTCACTGCTTTCACAATCACTTCTTCACTTGCAATCTTAGACTGCTAAATCCTTCCCAGATATGCAATCCAGAATACTACAAAAATGACTGGTTTAAATGCTATTTTCTCCACATCCCATTTGGATACAATTAAGTAACTTTAAAATTCACTGAAGATTTATTTTTTTATTTTTTTAGCATGCCTTTCTACAAGCAGTTTTTTTGCGAATCCCTAGCTGATACACTACTATCATTACACTACTAACTGGGGTGATCATAATTTATGAGAAAATGCAACTCTATTATGATGAAAACAAAGATAAACTCCGTTACTCTGTGTTGCCGAATTTAATGACATGGTTATTGTGTACATGTAAGGTGTGTTTACCTGTACTTCCTTCCACAATACAACCCATCAAAGTTTTGACAAGGAAGTGCTTTGCAAATTGCTCTTACGTGGACTTCTTTTAAATCAAATTACCTGAAATTGTTATATGTTCTGTAATGTGGAAAAATACTCTTGCCAAAATCCAAGCAAGTGTTGATCTTAGCAGTTTATCCAAACCTATGTTTAGCAGGACTGTCTTTACCCAAAAAGCTTGAGAATATTTTAATTATTAATGCTCTTCAGAACATTTTGGATGATAATCTAGAGACTTGGGGGCTAAAAGCTTACATGGAATGGTCTCTGTGCTACTACATCTATCACATATACTGGAGAATGCCTTGCTTGAAACTCCACTTTTAAATCCCATTCCACAAAATAAGCAGCAGTGACTTTGATGTGGAAAGAGATGATATCACAGTTAGAAATGGTAGCAGTCAAGAAATACTACTTCATAGATGTGTAACAGAGGTTTCCTAAGTACTCTTCACTGAGGCATGTTTTGTAACTGGCTATAAATTTTATTTATCAAATGTGAGATAGCAGATACTGTTTACTGAACATTTAAAACAAGGCATGTGACTCCCCAGAAAAGCAGGAAACAGCTTTCTCATACCACAGGTATTTTTGAGATTTCTATAGTTGTGCATTATGGCAAATGTGTTTTTTGTTTGTTTGTTTTGGGAGCAGAGGGAATATGATTGTTTGATTTTTGTAATGAAAACTAGAGGTCTCCTCTCATTCTTTGCTTTAAAAATCATTGTATTTTTCAAACGTTTTCAAAACTAACGAACAAAACCCGATTCCCAGGGGATCTGTATCTCATGGCTGAAGGAATCTTAAGCTGAATTATTCTTAGGCTGCAGCATGAGTTCATCCCTTATGACACTAGGCACTGTATCCAGAGAGAAATATCATTAGTGGCTATTTAGATAGCTAATAAGGGCATCATTTTACACTTTTAGGAACAACAAAGCATAAGCCAGCACATACATAAATCTCTTAATTCATATACAACATTTAAAATGCTTATATATTGCCAGCATTTGTTAACAGGGTGTGATAAACGAGTTCAGAAAAATTCAGCAGTGAGAAGAATGGGTTGTTGAAAAGTGTTCATCTCTTCCTCCTAATTAAATGACATCCTTGCAAGCTTGAGCTGATGTTGAGTCTGGCTACAGGTTTATGAAAGTAATAATCAGTCCATAAATTAAAACAGTAAAGGTGTGGAAATAGTACCAAATAAATTCTTATCATTTTTAAGTGACAGGTCAATAGCCTGTTTGGTGGGGAAAAAAAAAAAAAAGTTTGTATTTTTCTATTAATGTACACCAAGATCTCTAAATGGCATGTAAATGGATGTCAAATATGTTTTGCCTTATTTGACAAAGACACATATTATACCTAGGAATCATATGAAATTATGAAGTCAGATTTTCCAACAAGAAATAAATATACAGGCAATTTATCAGTCCCCACAGGAAATTAGTCACAATATTACTTGTATTTTTCTTATGTATTGTTAATAATCATGCATATTAAAACATTTATGTTATAATTCATGAGATTTAGACACTAAAGAAATTCTGAAAATGGATATACAATTTTAGAAGCTCATAAATATACATGACAAAATCCCCATAAATAGCAACATATCTATCCAGCTAAGAAATGTGCTACTTTAGTGTTTTTATAATCATGCACTAAAATGAGATGAGGTATCTACCAGTAGTTGTTGGGAAATTGGATATATACACACATACCCTTGAATGTCAGAAATGATGGCCAATGGCCAACTAGTGGCACTGGATTGAAAGCCTCTTAAAATCAGTGGAATGAGCCAAACTTCAAAATGCTCAGATTAATTCTTCTGTGATGTTCTAAAAAAGAAAAAAAAAAAATATAATAATAATAATAATGAGAAAAAGCAGGTATTGGAGTGTTACTATGAAGAGCCACTCAAACTACAAGGTTGGGTTGACTTTGAATTTCTGTCATAGAACTCACCTCATGTATATAGCAGCTGTGTATAAACAGGCTTGAACATACTGAAGTCTTCTTTGTAATTTAAGGCAGTTCTTCCCAATATAAATGAAGAAAGGTTAGCAAAGATATTAGAGATTTCATAAGAAAATCATGTGTTCCTTCATCCCCAAATGCAGTTCTGGTGGATTTCTTTAATGAGGCTTTTTAGCATCTTAAATGTTATCAGTTTAAGAAGTGATTTCACAATGAAATGGGATGTTTATTTTTTTTCCTAAAAAAAAAAAAAAAAGGTTATGCAGAATTTCCAAAACACTATTTCCCTGAAGAAAAATATGCTGCAGAAAATTTCTCTAAAGCTCAACTAGAGCTTTATAAATACTATTTAGTAAGCTTTTAGGTTTTGCTCTAAAATGTGATATTTTCATTAGATCAGAAACAAAAATTACCTGAAAATTACATATTCTCCACCTATGCATTATTTTTGCCTTATTTATATATGTCATGTTAAGACTAATTGAAGGTGTCTGTCAAAAAGAAGTAGAGTTCTGTGTCCAGCTGTTTCAGTCAACACAGTCAGGAGCAAGCCTGTGCTACCTGGGTGACCTGCTTTCTGTCTGCGGCCTCAGTTACTTTAGCCATCATCAGAATAACAGAACATGCACAGTGAGTTCACTGAACTGGGAGGTACCCATGAGTAAACCTTCATATACAGTGCTCTAGATACCAGCTCCTTTTATTTTTCCTTATAAGAATAAAACAGACACTTATTAATGTCTTTTTAAATTAAACAAGAACATACTAACAATTTTATCACTTTCTTTTCCTCGTTTATGCATGTATTCACATATGTCACACACACACACAAAAAAAGTAATTTATCAGTCATGCAACAATGGAAACTTCATCATCAGTGGAATCTCAACAGAAAATAGCTTTCTTCTTCTTCTTTCTGTTTCAATGGGTTTTGAAAGTGCAAATTCTCTTACTGTGTTGCCCTGCTAGCACATATCCTTTTGCTTTTCTATGCCTTTTATATAAGATACACTCCTGTTCAGTGCAGAGGTCTGTTCACAGTACACAACGAATGCTTATGAGTGCAAAAGTCAGCAATATGACCCTATGGCACATTGTATAAACCGAACCAAGCAGGCACACAGTTGAAAAACAGTAGGAGGCAGCAATGCAACCTTAGCAGTCCCTACTCATGCTACTCTAATTTCTAGTTCTTGTGTGAGGTTTATTGCTCCTAAATTCTATCTTTGTTGATTTCTGTTTGTAGGGTGGTACAGGTTTATTGCCTGGCATATCTCTGACACCACTCACAGCAACAGCTCTATGCAGACAGAAGGGTTTTTTTTCAGGGAAGACAGAAGCCTCTTCAAAGTAATGACTTTGAATCCTTGGTTCTAGTGAAATCCCAATTAGGAGTGCACTGATCTCCTTACTACAGCTAGGACTTCAACCAACCACCATGAGTCACTGTAAAATTCTGTACTTGGTAGACAAGTAATTTAATCAATAAATCCTCTAGAGATTTTTGCTGTTGTTTTGTGTTAGTTTAAGTTAATATGCACAACAACATTGCTGATCAGGGGGTCCTGCAACTCCTACGTTATCTGTACATTTCTGCTCTTAGAGAACTGGTTCAAGCATGCATGTAGCTAAATGATAAACCAGTCTGAGGAAATGATCCATCTGAAAAGTGACTCAGAAAAATGGCAACAACAACAACAAAACTATCAAAGGTTACAATGAGGAGGATGCCTACTTCTGCCAGTAGAGGTAAGGAATTAGGCTGGAGAGGGAAATAAGTGGTGCCACATCACAGCTTCAGCAGATTGGACGATCACAGTGCTGTTCCTTACCTTATACCATTTCTTCCACATTTTACTTCATGATCTAACAGGTGCCTCTTCCAGAGTTTCTATCTGTAGATATGACAATTAAGGACAATTAAGAAAATGTGTAAGAAAATAATCAAACTGTGAGCTTGTATTTCACAACAATTCACTGTTCTTAGAGCTGTACATTCTTTAGAATCTCTTCTTGATGAGATACAATGTTAGAACACACAGCAAAATAAAGAAAAGATTCATTTTCTTGCAAAAATGCTCAAGCTAAAACGAGGACCTTATAAAAGTCTTAGAAAAATCCTGCAAAGCACTGAAAAATGTTCTGAGCAATCTGATTCTAAGGTCATGCACCCAGCATGCTAGAAGACTTTGGTTCAGTCTCTCTTCTAAATTAGGCAACACAGAAAGCTGGACCTGCACTTTCTACAAGCTAGGTAACTGCCCTAAACATTGTTCTCCCAGCTGCCTGGGGAAAGGATGGGCCTTGCTGTTTCGTGCATTGTTCTCCACTAGAAAACTTTTGGTGAAACTCGTACATCACCACAAGAGCTTTTCAGTTTAAATGAATCTTTGCTTTCTGATGAATCTTTTCTTTTCTTGCCACTAAGTCAGGAAGATAAAAAGAGATACCACCGTGTTCTGAAAAACATGAGATGTTTATTGTTCAGGCTTGACAAAGTCTGGCTTGGATGGAAGGTGGAAAAAAATGAACAACTGAAGTGTTTTCACATTTCACAAGGAAAAAGGAGTTTATTCCCCAAACCAGCCGCATCCTCTGCTCTATTTTGGTGGACCCAAGAAAAAATAATAATAAAGGAAATGGAGGGGACAGGTGAGAACTGTTCTTATTCTGGCTTTGAAGCAGAGATAGGAAGCTTAAGAGGGACTTGCAAGATGCAGTGTTTCTACCCATACTACTACACATGGATCATCTTAGTGACGAAACATGGCCTGTATGAGAGAAAATAACATAGCTTCAGACGGCCAGGGCTTGTGCAAGAAAATGGAAGAAGTATGTAGAGAAAAAAAGGTGGATGAAACTCAAGGCTGGTAACAGAGGTTCCATCACAGCCATTCCATATATCCCTCATAGGAGTCACAGGCAGTGAGCTTGCATGGGGAAGACTGACAGTATTGCACTAAGGCCTTGGATGATTTGAGGCTTGCCATGTTTGATGGCTGGTAACCCTTTTGACTAATGCCTCCTCCAACAGTGTTTGATGAGACTCTTGGGAGGGCTATCTTCTCTAGGTCCTGGGTTCTTGTAAGTCCATGGTGTGATCTACCTCATGGGTGCTTCTCCTGAATGGTCAAATCAAGGATAACATCACATTTGCCATTCTGAGGAAATGTTTAATGGTTCCCTGAGGCTCTCAGATTACCTATCTTGAAGGCTAAAATGTATCTGCAGTCTGACAGTTATTACTGAAGGAGTAACAGACAGCGAGGGATCATACAGTTGAATTTTGGAGGAGTATAGAAAAAAAAACAAAAAACACACAAAAAAACAAGAATAACACAAGCAGAAGTGGTAGCAGGAACTGTTACTATGTGGCACTTAGAAATGACCCTTCATATCAACAGTCTGACTAATGCATGACTCAAATTAAAAATAATTGTTTGGATAAAAACAAGTTGCATGGAACTTCAGTAACACATATACAATTTTTTCTGTACAAACTAGAAGCCATTTATTTCATTAAACCTTATAAATTATTGACCTTTGACCAAAAAGTGGACATAATATATTACCCAGTGGTATACTTCAACCACTATTTTATAGCTGTGACCAAATTTAGATCTTGCTTATAGATTTGCTCTTCTACTAACATATCTTAATATTACAATCAATTCCTCAGAAAAGGCAGTTCAGAGACTTCTGCAAACACCAAGCTGAATTAAATCTTAGTAGTTCTAACCTCAGAGCTTAATTGATTACAGTGAAGATTAAAGCAGACATATTTCAACTCCAAGATTTATTGGTTACTATACCAGAGATAGGTTTCTATCACACTAGGGTCAATAAAGACTTCATACGCTTGCAAATAGCAAGGAAATACAATATAATTGTATTCAGAGTTAGAGGAATATCAACAAGAAAGAACTGTGAATATGTGTAGCTAGCAGAAAAGGTGTTACAGGTTTAAGAATTGAAAAATGAATTGAAAGCACTACAGAAAAATGATTCTAGATCTATAAATTGCTTCTGATTTAGAGCAAGCATGATGCACACAAATGGGTGAGATATAACCCAGTTCTCATAACAGAACTTAAATTACTTTGTTGTTGAGTTACTGATTAAAATACCATTCCATTGAAATATTAAACAATATAATAACTTGGTACATTATAAATAATAAGGATGACTTTTAGAAACCAGAGAAATATTTAGAGGCTTTATGCTACCTGACCCTTACCGCAATGCATTAGCAACCAAGAAGTAACCTTAATCAGCTCAGCAAATGCTTTCAGGAAAAGCCTGCCTGAAAGGAGTTTTGCAGAAGCAGATGATTAAGTTATTTCTTTGCCAGTCTTTCAGTGGCTAACAGTGGCTTCATCTGCTTCTTG
The DNA here is from genome assembly GCF_047663525.1 of Anas platyrhynchos. Lineage (NCBI taxonomy): Eukaryota > Metazoa > Chordata > Aves > Anseriformes > Anatidae > Anas > Anas platyrhynchos. The sequence goes on from NC_092596.1 coordinate 11,927,843, forward strand.
GACCTTTGCAGAAAGTGAATGTTTGAGAAACATTTCTATATACAATTTGAGAATTATCTGTGTTTTGAATATATCAGTATTCACATACAATAAATGCTGCCAACAGGGCTACATTGGCCATTTCCCAATGAGGATATCCCCTACAGAAGATAAAAAATACTTAAGTGCCCATCTGGTTGAAAACAAACTGGGATAACAAGCTGGATGAAATTTAAGGATGTCACATTGTCTGAAATCACACAAGAATAAAATATATGAAAAAAAAAAAAAAGCTATAGAAATGAGTATTTTAAAGTAAATGCAGGACTGATACAAGACTGATACAATTGCAGTAAAAAGACCCCAGGAGAAAATGGTTCCCAAAGAAAGCAGCCACAGCTAGTCCCTAATAGTGAAGAACAGTCACATCCAGGACAGGAACATTCTGTCCAAAGAATATCTAATGATGAGAGAACTGGCTCAGAAAGTTGTACGCAAGTCTGTTTATAGTGTTTCACCCATCTTCCTATTTTTCTTGAATTAATTAACATAAAGAACAGTCTTTTATTTTTATTTTTTTTTATTTTTAAAATTTTTATTTTATTTTATTTTTAGCCAAATACAGTGTGACAAACCTGTCAGGTCTCACAGAAAGTAATGAGATTAGGAGCAACTACTATGTAGACTTCTCTGAGATCATCACTGGCAGCTATTTTTACCTTTGTCAGAGATTTAAATTCCAATGCATGATATTTAATTTAAAATTCTTAAAACTCATACATCTTTTTTTCCTGTGTTTTTGTTTGGTTTAGAGACTTGCTTTAAGCATATGAAACCTCCTTTTACTGTTGTGCTGTTAAAAACTGTTCTTTCATAGCTATTGCCTACCTGTAGTGCGAAAACAAAGGTTAGCAACACTGATTACAGTTTTTATAGTCACAGGATTCCAATAATAAAAAACGACAGTCCCTGTCCAAAGACATTATAAATTGAGTGAATGATTACAATCTAAATATAAACCAGGGCATCCATGATAATTGCTAATGTTTTCTAAATTAGATTCACACAAGCATATACTTTGTAGGTAGTGTTGAACTCTCTCATAGGAGTGCATCCACCAGAAAACAGAACAGCTCAGAAGATGTGAATGATTCACATGCATCATCAGGAACAACAACAAGATCCCAATGCATTTAGTCATATTTCACTGCCTCCTACATAATTAATTTAATTTATTTGCTATACTCTCAATCCACTTCTCTATTAGTTCCAAAAGAACTGAGGCTTGAAAGTCATTGTTGTATGCTATCTAGTGGTAGATCTAGGTTCCAATGGATAAAGGAATACGTCATGACAGTAAAATATGCAGAGACATGATGTGGTGGGAATTGTTTCAGCTAGCTGTGACCACCCACCTTTTTGCACCAGTTACTCTGGCTCCTTCTTTAGTCAATGAGTCTCTCTGAGGAGAGGAAGAAATGCCCTCTGGCATTGATTGTGTGTTGGTTTTGGATCCTTTAAGTCCCTCTAATTCCCTTTGGCTGAGCATGCTGAATGAAAGGCACACTAGGCACAGAGCCTCTAGTAAAATTTAGGACATTGTAGTCTGGGTCCAAAGGCTTTCATTTACTAGAATCAACCTTATAGACCAGAAATAGTTTTGGAATGGAACGCAAGCAAATTTCATTTTATTTTAGTAATTTTAGTTGCTAATAATACCACAAGTTCAGTTCATTATCAAATATTGCAGTGGGACAACCAAGACTGGGCGTTTGTCAATCTGAATGTGTTATTGCCAAACGAATAACAACACGCCCAGTGCCTGATTTATTTTTCTAGTAATAAACTACATTAAATTACTTCGCCATGCACCTTGACTTTCAAAGCTGTTACAAACTGCATGGTGGCACAGAAAATATGCTTATTTAAATCACAAGTGACACTAAGCAGGGAGGGGCTGCAAGCATATTGGAGGACAGGTTAACAATTCAAAATGATTTTGACGCATTGAGAAAATACTCCATGAAAAAAAAATAAGATGCCATTCAAAAAAGACAGGCGTTTGACCCTTGGGCAGGAAAACCAAACTACGAACATACTGGATAAGGAGCAATTCACTAGACAACAGTCACACTGAAAGGAACCTATGAACTGTAATGTTTCAAAGACTGAAACAATAATTCCAAGCTACTAAAAATAAAAAAATAAAAAAATGATAAGGTTAAAAGGAGATGCCTAAATCAGAATATTTTCTATTGGATATGGGACAAAGTCCTCCCACTTCACAGGCTGAGACCACAGTATCAGCTGTTGTTCATTTTGAGAACTATACTTAGGAAAGGTAAGGATAATGGTATGTAATGGTATGAAGTGTAATTGTCTTATTCCTCAGTATGTATATTTCTTTTAATTCAAAAATGTCCAGATTTTTTTTTCTACAAAATTTCATTGCTAACTATATTTCTGAATATTAGAAAAAATTCACCTTCTGAATTATTGTTTCATATTTAATACAAAAGTGGCCAAAAATTAATCTTCTGTCACAACATCCTGGAATTTATTATTGTTTTTAATCAAACTTGAAATAACTGTTACTGCTATATCCATTCTATGCATAAAATAACATTAAAAATGCATGTGAAAATAGTGGAATACTTCATTCCAATTACTGACCTGAAAGGAAATTTTTAATTTCATCCAGACATTAGCTGAGCTGGCCTATCTGAGTCACTTTGTTGTCCAGAGGGAACCACAAAACCATGTCCCTCTTTGGCCAGCTTTCAGTTCCCATTACTTATTGTTGGCTCAAACAGACAAAAGCTAAGGTCGATCAGAAATAAATTATTTCCTGACAGTGAATTTTACTGACATAGATTTTTCTTTTGCAGAAACTCTGAAGTTAGAAGAAAACCAGTTTAGTGCTGAGAAAGCATATGAAATGAAACCACAGATCTTCGGATTTTTCTCTTCGAGGAAAAAAAAAATCTTCCATCATGACTAATGTTACTTATCATCTTCCAGAGCTAGAGGTCTATCTTTAAATCCTTATGCACGCAGACTCGCCCACATGAAGCTTAGATAAACCAACAATGCTAGAGAATCTTTTTTTTTTTTTTTTTTCTTTTTTCTCTCTCTTTTTTTTTTTTTTTTTTTTTTCTTCAAAAAGATCCTATTCTGTATCATCTCTTCATCACCCTGCTGACTCATTAAAACAGAAAAGGTCACGCTATGAATTTGGTTTGAATGTAACAACAGCTTTTGGGGACTTCCAATTCTTTTCCAGTAAGATTCAGATTTTGCAGCTTGAGTGTGAAGGAGAGCTCTACCACTGACTTTCAAAGGTACATTTGCAGATCAGCTTATTATAATTTGCACTGCATTATTAATGCTGAGATGACTGATTAATTCAAAACGTGTGTGCTGGTTCTATCAGAGCATACTGTGCTCTACAGAGCAAATGAAATCGGAGCAGATTGAGAGGGGCAGAACTTGAACAACTTCTTTGCTGACCCCTGCAGGCACAAGCTGATTCTGTCAATTTTTACTTTTGACTACATCTGTTTTGTACACTTTTTGCACAACACAGAGCTCAGGAGGAAATTAAATATGGCCTAAATCTACATTTTAATACAATTCTAATGCACTGCACTATTCCTAGTAATAATCTCCCCCCCACAGAAAGAACTGATGCATGTTATCAAGCATGAATATATTTAATGATTTGAAATGAAATGAGTTCATTAAAATATTCGTTCACCTCAAAATAGTATTAAGCCAGAGGAACAGAGAGGAAATCATTTTGCCAGGTTTTTCAAACAGAATAATAGAAATTTAGGCATCTGATGTAAATTCTGATATTCACATTTCACTTTTCAAAATTTAAAGAAATGTTTATTTTTCTTTACATTTTGATGAATCCACCCTTTTAGGGTGTATCTGTATCATTTGTACTTACCATAATGAAGATTTATGTTTCCCAAACTTTATGCTGGCTGGGCTTCTTCCCTGGCATCCTCTTCCTGCACTGTTTGCCACTTCTTCCAGCCCTTCTGGGCTGCCTCTCTCCCTCCAACTCTAGAGCCACCCCACTTATTTGCTTCTTTAAATTCATGCCCCTATTTCTGCAGGGAGCAGAGACAATAGTGCTTAATTTTTCTTAGGTATAGTAATAGGCAGACATTTGCTTTTGTCTCCATATTGATATATCCAGATATATTTTCCAGATATATCTTCCAAGACTCCTACTGTTCCTTTCTCTACCTTCACATTGCATTTCCTTCCTACTCCTCCTGGCAAATGTGTTTAACTCTGGTTCAGCTCATCACACCTGCGTCTCACCTTACCTTGGGACAGCGCACCCGGCCAAGCCCACTGCTGGACTGCTGAGCCCACTCTGTCCCAGTGCACTCTGCACAGTTACCACTACTTAACACCCCCTCCCTAGCAAGCAGCTACATCCACTGGGGAGAGCTAAGTAATCATCATCCTTCGATGATATTACTGTGAGGCCATCATCCTCTGCTGCATCTATTTTATGCAAATTGCAAGTAGATGGATCAAAGTAAACAACTGAACATTTGACAACTTTTTTTGAGTTGTAAAAGATCAAGAGAGCTTTTTAATGGAAACTCCTACCCATAATTTAGAGTGGCAGCTAAAAACCAACCAACAAAACCAACAAAAAGTACCTGACGTATTCAGCGTGTTTTGGAAACCAGATATACAGTTTTACCAGAGGGAAGAACCAGTGTGAATTTCTAATGATATACATTTCCTCTGGGAAAATACATAAAGCAATGTTATTTTTACAACAGGAGGTATGAAATCTTAGAGAATGAAAAAAACTTTTTTTTTTTGTTACTGTAAGAATCTATATGTTGAAACTGTTTACATCATGAAACTTGGTACCTTTCTGAAGCAGATGAGTAATAACAGACAAGTGACTGTGATTCCTTTCTCCTTAAGTGATCACAGAACATTTCTTCAATGTACACAGACCTCTGAGAAGTTGGATTTGAAGAGCATTAGTGCCATACAAACAAGAACACATTATTAAGACAAGTGTGCATGACATAAATGGGCAATGGCCTCATTAGCTTCTTGAAACTTGGACTGTTATTTCTCAGACACTTACTCTTTCAATATAAATCACAATTCATGATAAATCACAACACAAGATAACAAGAGTTTAGTATAATTATTGGTACTATCTGTACGTCAGCAAAGTCTGGGTTGCTACTCCATATGAACTAAATTCATTGGGGAAAAAAGTCCATGTAACTATCTAAACACAGTAAGTCACTGAAGAACAAATGTTATCTTGAAGTACAACTGAAATAGATGGATAAAAATACTAGCCATTGGACAAAAATATTGTAGCTTTAAGTAATTTTAGAATCAGTTTTTCCTGTAGCAACAAAAGAAGATTAAAATATTTTTTAAAAATTAAGCTGTGATTACATCTTAGAAAAATGAAGTTTTCGTGATTCCGCAGGTATACCTCCATGTGGGTATACCCATATATATATATATCTGTGAGGAGGACCAGTCAGATCTCAGCTTTCAGTTGGCATTTTTTACCTGATTATTCTACTTCCTTCCTTTGACATTGCATTGGACTAGACACCAAATTCAAGGCAAATATAAAATTACAGCAAAAGAAAACTTCAGTTACTATATTTGGATCCATCCTCACATGAATAAAAATGAAAATTCACTGCTCACAAATCAATCAGTGCCTGAGTCTCTTTGACTGAAGGCAAGATTTCTTGATGTAAGCAAACAAAGGTGAATAAATTTATGGGCTACCTGTAAATCCAAAAGGTATTCATACTGAATTAAAGCTATGAAAAGGAAAATTACTTCTGAAACTCAGGAAATATTTTAATGTGTTCTGTTAAACAAGGACAAGCACACCCATGAAAGCAGTGTTTAGTTACAGTTTTTTAACTGGGTGGGCAAACTAATTCTAAGCATCCTTTAGTGCTTAATTTTGCCTTGGCTATAATACAGGAATGGTATTTTGCTTCCCATTGTTTCTATAATTCTAAGATGAACTTAAAAATTACTCAACTTTCACCACTCCTGTCTCAATTAGCACTTTTCTATCATGCAACTTACAGCTTATTTTTTAACATCAGATACTAAAACTGAATATATCACATACTACATTCTCATTCCTTGGTGTTTCATGTGAGTTTTTCTTTGTCAAATCTGTCTTTTTGTCAAGTCCTTTTTACAGAAAATACCTGCTCCGAGTTTTCCAATGTGAAACAACTTGTAGGCATGCAATAGACAGCAGGAAGATGCGCACACAGCTGAAAGTACCTTTTAGAACCATTAGATACCTAATGGCATCCTTATGAGCTTAAAACCAGAAAAACAGAACTCAAATGTCTTCTCCAAACTTTATAGTGGCATCTAAAAAAGTGTAATTTCCTTCTTCAGAAATGTGTTTATTTTTCCAAGCAGTATTGCACTTTCCAGATCTATTAGCTACTGGACATGGAAAAATAAATAAATATATAAATTTAAAATAAGGTGAACACTGTAAATTTTCACTAAGTAATTACTTTTGTACATCCTCCTTCCCTGTCGTTACTGCCACGGGTCTTAGTCCTGGTCTATGGCAACAAACTGAAAACATCCACTTAAAGGACCATGGCTTGATCTACAAGGACAAATCAACAGATAAATGCTTTCAGAAATTCAGTTTATTGTGTTCTCTGGGAATATTTCTATTGTCATTTCTATTGTCTTATCTTTTTATATGTGCATTTCTCTAATTGTTCAATTTTAACATCCTCTCTAAGTGTATCAGTCATTATTGTATAGCTCTTCACCTTATGAAAAAAGAACAAGTTCCCAGTCAAGTAGACTCTTACAAAAACAGACAAAAGAAGAAAAAAAAAAAAAAAAAAAGGAAAATTACAAGATAGTAAGACAATGCCAGATAAAATAACACAGTTCTGTGAGAACAAACTATATATAGTCTTTGTCCTTGTAAATAGCTGCAATCTCCTTAGGATATTTCCCTTTGTGCCTATTCACTCATACAGATGTAACAAAACAAACATTTTATTTTATTAAACATTTTATTATTATTATTATTATTATTATTTAAATCTAACTCCGTATTTAAAGAAGTTGGGAAAAGAGGTGGAGAGAATAACTTATCACATCACTGTTTGTTTTCCTGCAGGGCAGGTAAAGAACAAACTGTTTTTCTGTAGATTACAGTCACCAAAAGTTATGTATGTCAGAAGTAGTAAATACATTGAGGTTCCCTGTCTATATTTACATCAAAATTACTAGTTATCTCAGACTATTTTTCATTATTTCTGATATTGCTATTTCAGTATGTTGTTCTTCTGTTCACTAATTAGAACACTATTAGAATTTGACTGCTTTTATTATTACTATTATTTTTTTAAATAACTAAAATCTCATTGACTTTGATGAAAGCAGGAGTAAGTCAATAATGAGGGATTCAGAAAATCCTCATGTCTATCTCAAGAGCTATTCATTACTGGACAGAACTGGTGCAATTTGGTGTCATGTTCTGACTAAATTTAGAATTATGCACGACAAATGAGAAAAGGGAAAAAAATAATGACTTCATGAATTTACAGAATATTAAAGAATTAAATACCCTTGAAAAACAACATCCCAGTGCTGTAAATCTCCATCCCACAAAAGTTAAAAAGGAAATTAATGAGAACAATATGCAACTACTCAGGCAAGTGTACCCAAAACAGGAGTATTCATGCATATATATCTGAGTAAATCCTCAAACTGAAGACTTTCTCTTATAAACACACCTAGAAAGTGTTGTTGTGAACAAAATTTCAGTTCAGGAAAGCAGTGGATCAATCATACTGTGCCAATCAGAATGGTGATCTTTGACAAAAATATAGGAAGTTCAGAAACCATCAAAGTTTACAATTCAATTTAAGTATGTAGGTATTATTAAATGATTTCATGAAAAATGTTTTAATTGTCCCAGTAAGTTCTGATGGTTTAATTAAAGCTTAGATTGAGAATAGTAATATATCTCAATACTTAGTTTCAACAAGTTGGAGATAGTGATGCACCAAGTGAAATGCTTCTCTAGGCCTTGTCAATAACTTTAGGACACTGGATGTGTTAAATCAGGCAGGCTAGAGGAGATGATGGAAGAGGTGTTACAAGCACTTGTTCACTGACTAAAGCAGCTTTTCTGGCTTTAAACAACCTGATCCAATATACAGAAAACTTTCCTACTGTGACTGAACCAGAATTTTAAACCTACCCTCAAGCATTCAGAATCAGAGGTAACATAAAAAATGCTTTTACCGTAACTGAGGAAAAGAGCATCAAAACTTCAGACCTCTGCCAAAGAAAGCAAACAAATGGAACTCCCAGATCAGAATTATACTCGATGAAATCTCACATTAATGCTTAATCTGTTAAGGCATAGGGTATCTTTTAGGCAAGTAAGCTATTTTTTTTCTGAACTGCAATTTCCCCATGTATAAAATGGGATAGCAATGTTTGCTTACTTGCAGTGGTTGTGGGAATTTGAACCCTGCACAGATCCATGTTTTTCAGATACTAACAAACATCTATTTGCATGACAGTGGATGGGGAAGGTATCATTAATCATGAAGAAAAATAATCATAAAGAAGAGATCAACAAGTTCTCTGAATTGTTCTGATAAAGGTTATTAATGATAAAAGCCAATATGGGACTTCAGTCTTCTTACACTTCATTTGGCTTTGGGTGTCTTGCTGACCTGCCTAAACAAGAGGCATCATCACCCTCATCTCCATCTGTATATAGCCTTTTGGGAGGGAGCAATGCTCCAGATTGCATTCGGGGTCCTGCTTGGCATGAATCACCCTCTGCAGATGCTTCTGATCTGCACACACAGCCTAACAACAGCACTTCAGGTGCTTCAGTTGGAAACTACGTTAGGTAGGAAGAATTCAGGCAATAAATCCAGAATTTATGGTAGTTATCCCAATGTAAGGACCAATTTTGTAATCTCCAAAACATTCGCTTCATTCCTAGTAGTACTGATACTTGTTTTGCTGTACAGATGTATGTTCTCGCACTAACATTGCATTACAACCATACACGTTGTGTGTGACAAATCATGCATTGAAAACTCCAGCTTAAGGATGGTTTTTACCCCAGTTTTATCCATGCTGCATATATATCTCCTAAAGCACGTATATTTGTTCAGATCCATTGTGCAACAAACCTAGGCATATAACATGGATAGTTTTAGTCTGTTTAATAATTTAAAGTAAAGCATGTTTTGAGGACTTGTACAATTGCCTTAACACTACTGTGCTAGGATATGTGTAACAAAGGTTAGAATTTTCTTTATTATCCAGAATGACCCTAAGCATGGGCCATTAGAGAAACTCTTATGTCAGGTTAACAGTGTTTTCCTGCAAAAGCCAATTACTTCAGGCTACAGTTATAACCTATTTAACAGTAATAAGTCAGGGTTACAAGCATTTCCATCTCTTTGTAATTATACTTTAGGAAATGGGTGAGAAGAAATACAAGAAGTGTCACTGATGATATAAAACACCAGAAAGAAAAACATAGATGTAGCTGGTCTAATAGGCATATCATTGGTTGCTAAAAGGAGGATGCCTTTACTATTATAAAACCTTCTTCTGAAGACAGAGATGGAAGGAATAAAAATATTTCAATGGACATTTTAGAAAAACTACTAAAAATAGCTTTCAATTGTTTTCCCCATCTTCAAGCACTTGTTTTGTTCTTCACTGACCTCTCCAGTTTCTTGTTTTTTATTACCTGGCTATTCCAAAAAGAAAGACTTCCTTTTTCTAAACTTGTTAAAAGAAAATAAATTTTGTTTCATCAACTTGTTCCCTTCTTTCCAAAAAGTACATTGGTATAGAGGAGATCACATATTTGCCATACAGTAGAGGCCAGTTAAATCCACTGACCCATTGATTTTTCAGCTATTAGGTAACTATAAAACCTCTGGGTTCTTAGCAACACACAGAAGGAGAAAAGAGTTCTAATCACAGTTTCCTCCAGTGAGATGTCATACTTGGAAACAGATGTGATTTGAAGGAATACTGGAAGGAAAAAAGAAAAAATGACACTTCAATCTTTTCTCTTCCTTTCTACTATTGTTCAGGTAATCAGGTAATCACAACATTCCCCAAGGGCAGTTCATCAGCTCTCCCAACTTCTACAGGTTCCTGCAACAGCTTTAAAAAAGAGGCAACCTTTTTTTTTTTTTTTTTTTTTTTTTTTTTCGAGAGAGAGAGAGAGAGAGAGAGCAAAAGAGAGGAAAGTTTATGAAGCTACAAAATGTACGAAATGGCAGGAGAACCAAAAGCAGTTGTAGCATTTGAAACTATTTTTACCTTTCTTAACTGACCAGAGGTCAAGTTGCCCTTGGGCCCCCAACTTGGACTCACTTAAAGTTTTCTTAAGGCAATTACTATTTCCTTTCTATATCAATAGTGCTGATGCAATACATATGTGAGTTCCCTTACATAGCACTGCACCTGTGTGTGATTAGTACCTTTGATTAGTACTCTAATCTAAAATTCCTAAATAATAAAATCTTGGCCTCACCAATATTATTAGATTTGCCACCAATTTTTGAGTCCAGAATTGTTGCAATAATACATAATATAGGATTTATGGTGTTTTAAAGATACCTGCAAGCCAATGATTTCCATAATGACAGTATGAGCAAAGTTGTAAATATAGCATATATTTAAATAGTACTCGCACAGTTTCTGACTCCATAAGCATTTTAGCAGACAGAAGAAGAATCAGGCTATTTTTTTTAGTTTACCATATATGATTAATTGTGCTCTGAATATATGATGATTATTCATCATAACTTTATCACTCCTTTCACAACTAACTGATTTAATTACATATTCTGTTTTTATCCTTTATTTCTTTTTTTTCTTACTTTTAAATTAAATATATATGTATATTTTAAACCCATTAATCTAAAATCATCACACAGCTATTAATTATTTATTTAACAGGATTAATTTAAATAGTATGTAATATCCCAGAATGCAGATTAGATGATGCAAATATCTCTGTGTTTCTTACATCCTACAAAATACACAACAGCTACTTTACATCAAAACAGGCTTCCCTGCACTGTAATTCAAATTACTTTGCACATAGCATCCATGCATGATGATATAGTAGAATAGAATTAGAATTTATGAAGTTAATCACAAGGAAGCCATTTAGAGTTTATCATTTACCACTATAACAATTTTTTTTTCCTTTTTTCCCCCTGAGAGCTGTCAGCATGACTTTTTTTTTTTTTTTTTTTTTTACCTTTTTGCCTTAAGCTGCATGAAAAAGGAAATATATTTATTGTCTATTAGTTAAGGATCTGCTACCTTCAAATTTACCTTGTTTTGCTTTATCACTTTAGATATATTTTTGGGTGTCCAAACCATAGATTTATTTTATACCATCATGAAGGCAACTTCTGGTCTTACTACTCAATTTTTCCCTTACCTGTATGCTCAATTATTTCTTAATCAGGGAATGCATTTCTCCTTCCTATACACAATTTGTTAACTTTGTAGCTTAGACTTTTCTGTGTGCTGCAGATATTAAATCTCTCTCTCACACACACACACACACACACAGAGTTCATAAATTTTACAAGTAGCCTGTTGTATGTTTCAGTTGAGATGGTTTAATTATGAACAACAGTAATAGAGTTGCCTGTGAATTATTGTTTTTTTTTTTTTTCATCAATAGAAATAACTTGGTATGGAAACAGATAACAGAAGAATATGATTCGCTCCACTAAAATAAAAATGGTTAAGTTTGCCTATGCAGTAAAAGCTTTTCAGTCTAACATGTAAATATTAAGCGCATAGATGTGTCATTAATTGAGAAGCAAAAACAAGACAGTGCCTAACTGGCACTGCTATCAATATTACACTGGGTGATTTTAAATCCCGTTTAAAAAAATGGCATTACAATGACTCCAGGATGAAGATAAGTCTATATTTCATACCCAGATAGAAGGTGATGGCATTTAGAAACAAGACTATACATCCACCCATACCCAGAATAGAAGAAACAGCGACAACTGAACAGAGTTACATTCCAGATACTATTTATTACTGTCAAATGCCCTGCTAGCATCAACTGTTGTGTACTCATATGAAGAGAAAGCACATTCTTTAAATTTTCTCATTTTCAACTGTTTGGCAACAAGCAGAAAAAAACAAACTAACTTAAATGAGAGTGAAAGTTGAATATTTTCCTTAGCCCAAGAAGTTAACTATTGTTTATATATATATATAATATTATATATATACATATATGCCTATACTCAGCAACCTGTGTTCTATGTTAGAAAGACAGAGCTAACAAATCTGGATGGTGTATATGCAGGGGAAGTTATTTGTCAGATTGGTAAAGGGGTACTGAGGCATCTTTCTCTCTTTCTCTCTCTCTCTCTCTTTTTTTTTTTTTTAAGTAATTTCTAGTGATATATTAAACTGAAATTCAATTACAAACCAAATATATATTGGCTAATATGAAGATTGGCTGGGCTAGCAAAGAGAAAGAAAGGGAAGATAGATTTGCTGAACACCAAAAAGATTGTCTGTTGTGAAAAGCCTTGCTGCAAAAAGGCTTGTTTCTAAGTTCTTATACTTGAAAATCTAGGTGGCACTTAAGGAGGCAAAGCAGTTGTGGAAACTATATCTTAATATTTTAGAATAAACTCAGAGCTAAGAGAACAACTTTATAATGATTCGTTATGGTACTTAGAGAGAGATACAAGTAAATAAAAATTAAATTCTTCTTCATAACCTCAGAAACATGTGATGTAGTAATATTTGTTATACAGACAATACATTGCATGTATGATCTTCAGTTAAAAACAGAGAAAACTAAATGTATATGAAATATGACATGCCTAAAGAAACTAATAATTACATAAAGCTTAAAATGTCATACTGAAGGGTTTTCTGGGTTTAGAACAAAGACTTTTTTTTCTGGCATAAATGATTTTTAAAATAAAATTTACTTTCTGGGAAAAAAAAAAATCAATATATTGTTTTTGGGCAAATATATAGGCCTGAAATAAGAAAGTTTACCATGGAGGTGGAGAAGGTAGGATGGGGGTGGAGGTACGAAAAGAAGTTCACGGTAGTTCATTCTCTTCATGACCTTGTTTGCACACTGAATGTAATAGGTACACTCCATGATAACTGACTCATAAACCTGGCTATTTGGACAGCAACTAATGTCAAAACAAAAGTGAAGAAAACAACCAGGTCCCTCTCCAGCTTTCCTGTAGGCCCACTTTAGGTATAAGAAGGCCACTATAAGGTCTCCCTGTAGAGGCCAAGCAACCCCATATCCCTCAGATTGTCTTTGTAGGAGAAGTGTTCCAGTTCTATGATCATGTTTGTGGCCCTCCTCTGGACCCCTTCTAACAGGTCATATGTTGGAGCCCCCCAAGCTGAACACAGTACTGCAGGTAGTTAGCCTTAAGGATGCCTGAATGTACAACAGACAAATTCCACAAAATTCATTTCACAATAAAGACAGATACATTAAAATATCATCTGGCATATACAGCTGAGGTTCTGCCAAATTCACTTTGTGTAAATTTAACTTTTGTGTTAAGCCAACCAAAATGAATTATTATCACAGAACAACTGAGAGATGACCAAGAAGTGAAAATAAACATGAGGTTAATTAAATTTTGACTGGTAAGAGAATGGATAATACATTTATTTGTTGGCCATGCTGTTCATACCAGAATAAGAGAAGCATTCGATATATTCCATTTCCAAAAGAAGAACAGAGGTTATAAATTTTAAGACAGTTATGAAGCAGTTCTAGGAACAGTTGGCAGATCATATCAGCATTTAAGTAAAATCATTTGGGAATCTTCTATTATAATGATTTTCTGACATAAAATTCAATTTTGGAAAGAACAAAAATTCTCCCAAAAGATGTTGATTGTCCACTGGAGATGAATAAAAATCTAACATTTTATTAAAAGTCTAATTGACTGGGATATTCTGACAATCTAACTGCCTCAAAATATCTCACTTCGATTAACCAAGTATCAGACACCATTTTGTTATGATATATCTCCTAATGTATACTGCAATTCTGCCTCACCCCACCCCCCCTTTCTTTTGTAGTTTGTCAGAATGATTAGAAGACATTTTTTCTATGAAGTACTGCATCATTTTCATAACAGTCAAATTCCACTATGTTTCATGGAACCACGTGTCAGAGATGCATTAAATGAAATTGGATCCTATTAGATTAGGAGTAGAAACATTAACTATATCTACATTCTCATCAAGTAATAATTGTATTATGATAAAGGTGGATAAAACTACTTTTACTACTACTCCTACAACTCCGACTACTACTACGCTAATCATTTAGATGTTATGAATACCAGAATATTTAACTTCAGTTAACCTTTGGAGAAGGACTCTTTACTCGTGTAGATAATGGTAGGACAGGGTGGAATAGTCTTAAACTAAAAGAGAATAGATTTAGACTAGACATTAGGAGAAAATTCTTCAGTGTAAGGGTAGTGAGTCACTGAAACAGGTTGCCAAGAGAAGCTGTGGATGCCCCATCTGTGGAGATGTTCAAGGCCAGACTGGATGGGGCTTTGGGCAGCCTGATCTAGTGGGTGGCATCCTGGCATCCTTGCTTATGGCAGGGGGTTGGAGTTAGATGGTTTTTAATGTCCCTTCCACCACAAGCCATTCTATGATTCTATGATACAGAAAATATATACTTCAGTATTTCCAAATGATTTTTTCTCTCTCTCTCTCTTTTTTTTTTTTTTTTTTGGTGTAGAAACTAGTCTTTTTCTTCCCTTCTTTTAGGCTATTTGTTGCTGAAAGTTAGCATTGTCTGCTGAACAGACAGTGCAAACAATACCAAGTCCAATGGCTTCTAGTACTGCTCCTTACTGATCTTAGACAGAGCTAACAAAAATACCTGACAGACAATATTACCTCAGAAAACATACGGTAACAATGTAGAATCCAAAGTGCCCGGTTACAGCATTTAATTTTACCTGAATTTACCAGCATGAAAGTATCTAGTCTATGGTAACTGCCTGGATTGTGTCTATGGTTAATGAAAAGAAGCAGTGGGAGACCCATCCTTCTGGGTGATTCCTCTCTCTCCTCTCCGTCTCTTTTCCCATGATAGAATGTGTCTCTAAGCTACTCTATGAGATACCTTATTTTCAGTTACATAATTTAAGTCTAGGCATCTTTTGAAATAGCAACTTTTGAAAATGTTGCCCGTTATACCTTTTGATAAAATCATTGTCCTCCCATCAAACCTGAAAAACAAAAGAAAATGGAAAAAAAAAAAAAGAAAAAGTACTGTTAGGTAGCTAACATAGCTACCATCACAGTCACTTGGATTGAAATTTCCATTTTAATCTACCCAGAGTAACTTCCATGAACTGTCTCTTTCTGTTGTTCCTCTCACTTTGAATTAAATGGCAGTTTCTCTTGAGTGACAACTAAATGCCACGTCCTACAGAGCTGGCTGTATCCACTCATGCAATTGCTAAGTCACCTACCAGAAAGGGATCTAAACACCTCTCCTTTTCTTCTTTTATGTTCCTTAGTCACTTCAAGCTGCAGCTGCAATTCTGCTAAGGTTTAGTTATTTCTCTCCTCCCTCAAATGGTTATCTTTATATCTGTCTTTATTGCTATTTTCTAAGTTTACTTTTTACTGTTGAATTTTGGTCCTGTTTCTTTTTTATACGGTGGTCTTTGCTGAGCCACAGTCTATAACAGCAGCTTTCTTTTCTGCCACTCAGTTCAGCACTGCTTTTGCTTCTTTGTTGAGAGAACAGCCTGACTCTTCTTTCTAGGTTAGCATTCTAATCCATACTGGTGTAATCAGGGGTTAATATTTTGATTTTATGTGAAAAATTTCATATTCTCATGAGAAGAGTATGGTAAGACAAAGGCAGCATTTCAGTGCTATAAAAGAAATTTTACTGGCACTTGTCTTATCCTGTGTCTTTCATTCTCTAAATCTGAGTGATACGCCTGAGATGCTAAGTGTTAGGGATCTCATGCCTTTCCATCTTCTGCACAGAAGGAACTAAATCAGTCGGTCAAAACTATAAAGGGTTCTGGGATTTAGATATGAGCTAAACTCAAATATCACTGAACTTACTAAAACCCCAGAAGGAGCTGCATAATACAACCTGTCAAAATGTCAGTCATTTAACAACTGACCAAAAGAAAATTATACCAGATGTTAATTGCCAGGAAAAGGCAAATTCCCATATTTTCAGGCTCTCTTGTTTAATTGCCTCATTTTAAATCCATAACATGAATTTGTCGGGTTTTTAAAAGGTTAAGATTGCTAACATGAAATGCAACTAACTACAGATGCTCTGGGAAAGCAAGCATTAGCTGCTTCCAGACATTTTTTTCCAACAATTATGTGCTCGAAACAATGTAATTCCAGTCAAGACAGAATCTACTGATTGTGCTTCTAGTGTCTTTTGTTAAAGAATAACAGCAGCCTTTCTCTCCTCTATCCCTCCTCCCCCCTTTTCTTGCATGAATCAGATTTTTGGCAAAGGGGCTGCACCCTCCTCCTATCTAAATTTTCTTCCCATATGCTGAACAGGATTTAACCTTTTGTACCCATTTATTACATCAGCAGGCCCACATCCGCTGTTGTACATGGGGAAAACAAGCAGTACAACACTGAACAGAATGGTAATTATAGTCCTGGCTCCCACCCCAAGCCTTTCTACAAATGTGCACACACACACAAAGTCAGAGGAGGGAGAGAAACATTGATAGTGAGAAAGTAGCTACAGTTTAACAGAAGTGACCCACAGAATTCACTTTTTGAACTAATTTCTTCAATGGGAGTTACCTGACTCTCCTCAGGTACACTTGGTGGAGATTTATAATCTGATGAGGCTTAATTTCATACACTAGCGTTACCTATTTTTTTTTTTTTTTCATGAGGATGTCATTGTCCCATGAGTGCACAATTCACAGAAACTGTATCTCTGTTATAATCCGAACTCACAATTTACTTTGCAGTAGATCAAACCAAAGTTCACCTGTTCCATGCAAGAGGCTGCAGCACTACAAACCAGATCACAAGTCAGTTAGAAATTCAGCCAAAGAACTCAGGCTGGCAACCAAGACCCTATAACTGGCTTAACTACTGTTATGGGGTTTTGAAAGAAACAGGGGCAAGATTTCCAGCAGACAATTTTGAGAAACTCTACAGTAAAAAGTCATATTCTTAGATGTAGGTTCCTGTTTCAGTTCTCAGCATGACAGCCAAGAAGATGGATATCACATGCATTGACTGCTACTTGAACTGTATTGAGCCACCAGATTTGTAAATTTTATCTTTAATAAATTGGAAATATATAACATGCTGTCTATATCACCTCACAAAAGCCTTTTTATAAAGATTTATATTAACTTACTGCCTTCAGATATAGGGACTAACTAGTTATATTTATTGTAAATTTGCTAATACAAAAGGTTATCTTCCAATATGACTCCAAGCTTGCTGAAATGCTCATATCTGAATTCCTCAATACAACTTTCATTAGTAACTGCTTAGAGAATGAGGGCTTAGTTAGTCCTATGAAATGCTCTGCATCTAGTGCACCAGAGTAGGTGATTCATGTGACTAGCCATCTACCTAACAACGCAGAATTCAAATATTCTATAGGACAATCTCTTTGGGAAATAGGCAACTGCCTTACACAGACATCTCGATAATTTCTAAAAGAAAATAAAAATCAATTGCATCATAAATCGTGTATTTTTGTAATTTGCAAATTGAAGATGTGAAATGTTGTGAATAAATAAGAAAGACAAGGCACTGAAAAAGACCTAAAACTTAATTTTGAGAAAATCATTTTTTCTAACATATTTCTATCTTAGACACCAGGATATCTAAATAATCCTTTAAAAATACAGATTTTAGCCCAAAACTTTCACTCTAATTTCAAATGTTAGCTTGACTATGGAACTAGGCATCTTTATAGAGCTTTCTTATGTTTCTTACCTACTAGTCCTGACAGCTAGATTTCTCTATATTCTGTTATGAGAAGCAAATTAATTATGAACACAAGGAAGACAGCTGTGAATAACCTAATTCACTGCTGTCTGTTATTGTTCTTCAGTAAGGGTGGGAAAAAAGATATTAGGGAAATATTTCAACAGCAACAACAAAAATCTAAAACTGCACCTTATTATTCACAGATATAAAATAAAAACACAAGCTAAAGAAATTAGTTATATTGTCCTAAGCAAAACAGTAAAAGCCTCATGCATGCGTCTTCAGAAATATATAAGTAAAGATTCAAATTAATTTGGGTTGATCTGTTGCTAGATAATTCTGCTGCTTTTATACACAAAATAATTGGGAATAAGTTGGTATAGTTATGGACAGGATTTATATATTAATTTTCTTCATGATGGTATTAATTTTACATTTTAAATAAGAAACAGAACTGTTGATCTTATTTAGGGAACATGCCCTAAAAGTTTTACAAAGTATGACTTTCCAGTGATGAACTAAAGATCTTCCTTTCTACTTTTTTTACTACAAGATTGACCCACTCTATTTTTTTAACTTTTATTCTCACTATATAGAATATCTTCTGCCTAAAAGAGTTCCATTCACCATCTTTTTTTCAGCCTTCCATCAGTGAGTTCTAAGCTAAAAAAACACTTACAGGTTTCTAACAAGCACATTATACAATTTTAGATGTTTATACTCAGTGATTTAGTACTTCTGCTTGCATTCATCTATCTGCCTAGGTCTTCAATAACCAACAAAAAATAAATCTTCATACCATAGAGCACTTTCACACCCATCTCTTGCTTGTAGCCACTGGGCTATTGCCAAATCAGTATCTCCTTTCTAAATCACATGGTCTCAGAGGTATTACATCTGTTGGATATGGTTTCATCCCCCAAAAAACAGGACAATTAAAAGGAATGGTACATCTGCACCCTGTCCAGTCTAAAGGCAAAGATAGCTTTTAAATTAATATTCTATATTAAATTAATATATTATAGCCTGACTATGAAGCTATGAGGTACTTTGGACTGGGTTTCTATTGCTGACTCCTGCTTAAGTTATTATGCTGCTGCAAATAAATAATTTCTTGGACTTCTCTCTCCCATGTCCCAGCTGAATGCCGTAACTGCTAGTCTATAAAATCAGTTTTCCATTCTTCATCTTCCATTCTCATCTGTGGTCCAACAAACGTTTAATTAAACACACATTTAATAGCAATAGCAATTGCACTGGCAATCAGACTTAGTCTGAAGCCACTGGAAACATAAATCTGTCACTGGGGCTCAACTCAGAATAACTTTTAAAAGTGTTTTAGCTTCCTCTTACATACTATCATATCCTTTATCAGGAATGTCTCTAGAAAAAGTATGCAAATCAATCTTGCCACTGGAAATTAATAATGCTGATGTATGCAAATTCATAAGCCTTGTTCATCAGGATCAAACACACAAGCGTGCTCATGTACAAGATGCTGACACGGAGAAACATGTGTATAAATTACTCATTAATGGTGCGGAAAAACAAGAAATTATTTTTAGCCTCTATATAATAAGAAGAATAATAAGTACAATCACCCTACAGTCTGTATATGATATCCAGGGTTGCCACATCCCAGGTGCAGAATCTGGCAATTACTCTTCTTGGATTTCTTGCTGTTGGTGATTGCCCAGCCCTCTGATTTGTCAGTATCTCTCTACCTTCAAGAGAGTCAACAGCTCCTCACAATTTAGTGTCATGCACAAACTTATTTAGTACACCATAAAGTCCTGCATCCAAGTCATTTATGAAAACTTTAAAGAGAACATCATTATGTAAAGTAACGGTATGCACTCGTTAACAAAAGATAATTATTTATCTTAAATTTTGATATTATTTAATATACTATGAAATGCTTTCCAGTTTAACTACCATAATAAACTACCAATGCATACTAGTCTCAAAAACTTTATTTACTATCAACCTCTCCTGCAAGCTTGTGTTTTTCTGCTAATAGGGCTGTATATTTAATGAAAATCTGGGATGACATTCTGGCCCAGAGAAGTCAACAGGATACGTGGTATTGACTGTAACAAGGCCAAGATTTAACTTCCTGTACTTAAGAGTGGAGTCTGCTTAAGATCCATTTTGCATGGACTAATGAAGCTTTCATCAGAATCAATAATATTTGAAGCATATGCTGTCAGTCTGACAACTTGCTATCTTTGAACTGCTTATCAAAACATCAAAGAACTGCTTATCCTTGTTCAATATGTTTAATAGCTATGTGAATTTCTGATAATACATCTTGCAAATTGTTATCTCCTTTCTTCTCATATCAGTGGCATATTAGGCTAACCTCTCAGCCTCCACCAAACAGTTTCTTTTGAATCTGTGACAGGGAAGTGATGGAAAAGAATGCCAAAAAATTGATGCAGTGTTTTGAAAATGTAAAGCTCTGGCCTACTTCTTGTCAGGAATAGGATTTCCCTGTCTTAACTGGGATTATTTCTACAGACTACAAATGTTTGTCAGAAATAGAAGTGATGAGAAATATTGGTTTAATTGGTTCAATACAGCTAAATCTTAGCTAATAAACAACACCAATTTGATTTTCAGTTCAGTAATTTCCCTTACCCACAGAAACTACAGGCTGTACAGACATCAGAAAAGTTAATTTCATCTGTCAATTAAAAAAATAATATAAAAATTCTCTCCTCATTGCAGCTGACACCAGTAAGACTAATCAAGCTGGTAATTTTCTAATCTGTGCTAATGACAACAATGATTAGCTGTAGTCCATCTGAGTCATCAAATAGTTGATTTATCATATTTAAAATGAGAACTCAGGAACAGAGGCCTTATAGTTATGTCTAGTCTCCATAGCTAAAGGTTAAACCTGACGTTGGGATTTTGGTGCTTCTTTCGTTCTTCACAGAGAAAAGCTGATGATCTCCATGTTCATTGATGAGAAATATGGAAGTTCCATCCCACAGAGAAAGTTCAGTTCCACTTGGAATGGGAACTTCATAAATTAAAGCATAAAGGAAACGTTTCACTGATTCCTATCCCATTTTATTCTCTTCCTAATCACCACATAGTGGATACATCCCTTCAGCTGTCTTGTTAAATTTACAGAATCCCAGGTTAATTGGATTTCAAATTTTCATGACACTGAACTACGATTAATAGAAATCACTGAAACTTTAAATTGCAACCTTCTTCCAGTTAGGCAATCCTAATTAGTGCTTCACTTTTGCAGTAGCATGAAAATCTTTATTTTATATCTTGCACAGACTTTTATAATGTTTGTTTGGATAGTTCAATAGTCACAAATTGGTTACATTACCTAATTATATTGGAAGCTTATGGCATTGAACAAAATTTATATAAGAGATCAATGAATTATTAACCTTTTTAGAGGAAAATAAAAGGAAGAACAATGTCATGCATCTTCACCTACCAAATAATCCAAGGAAATGAGATTTCATCCAGTTATTTTAGAGACAGCAACTAATAATGAAACTTATTTTAATTAACAGTAGACTATCTCTCTCTCAAGAAACAGCACTTTCTGGAGAAATATTACATTTCTTCAAATACTAATGCCAAATGATACAGCTGTCAAGGTGTGGGGTTTTGATTTACATATTTTGAAATTCCGTTGGATTGAAGAGAAATTTATTTTTATTCGTTTATTTACTTTTTTTTTTTTTACATGTAGAAATATGGTAGCTTCTTGGGACAAGTGACAGCAGTATCGGGAATAATCCAAACTACATGAATTTTTCCCCGTTTCCTCCTGTTGAAATGAATTTACGAACACATTTTCCCCAGTTTTCCATATGCTAGTAATCTGCAGGAAGTCAATGTCTTTGTGACTAAATTAACTCCATCTTTAAATCTCATTTTTCATCTGCCCAGTCAGAATAGGAGTGTTGTTAATTCAAAACAGAGAATACCCTCCATGAAGAATGTTGAGGCACTAAACTGAAACAGTATTTTGCATTTTTTCAAGATGCAACTTCTCATTTTCATTTTTTTACCAGCATGTTTTGCTGCTACAGTGTGTTCTTCACATTGAAGTGCACAGTTATAAAAGGATGTGCAATGAGAACACAATAAGGGCTTTTGCATGAGACAAAGATGTACTGCAGTACTGTAAT
Source organism: Anas platyrhynchos (assembly GCF_047663525.1). Lineage (NCBI taxonomy): Eukaryota > Metazoa > Chordata > Aves > Anseriformes > Anatidae > Anas > Anas platyrhynchos. The sequence goes on from NC_092596.1 coordinate 11,950,093, forward strand.
ATGTATATTAGAAGGAAGACAGGTTATGTCTCCACTAACTGTAGAAGCAAGAAATTAAATTATTTACCTAGTTTTACATGTCCAAAGTTCGACAAAGGTAGACAATTCTGCTGAGGTATTTGCATCCCAGTACTACAAAGTACTTGAACATTTGCCAGCCTATAAAAATGTAAAAAGCCAAATGGCCTATTTAGATGCTCCAGGGCAGACGCAAGTTTAAGTTCAGTGCTGAGTAATATCATTCCATCCTTGTCTATCCTTAACCCTCAATCTTTACTGTAGCTATTTAATTCCTGTGAAACTAGGCAACCTATTTCTTTGTGTAAGAAAAGAATTGTGTAACAGAAATATTGTCATACTAGGTTGAAGCCAAGCCTACCTACTTCATCATCTCCACCAGCATCCAACACTAGATTACAGAAGGGAAGCAGACAAATATGAAACAACTATCTCTCTCCATTTCTCCAACTATAAATACCTCTACAGGTTGAAGATGAAGGTTCGGTATTACTTGTACATTATCATTATCATTATTATTATTATTAATTACTTTTACTCTGAATACTCCAATTATTAATCTACATATTGGACTGCTTTTTGCACCATAGAGTTCAACACTGTTGGCATATTGCATGGTTAAAAAAAAATATATTTAATTTTTCCAGTTTTGCACTGAACTCCTATTTTCCCCATGTGAACTATCCCATTTCTTGTCCTCTTGACCACCCAAGCCAAACAGTTTTGAAAACAGCAGCACAGCCATTTAATAAATTGAATTTATAGCACTGAATCAGAATGACTTGTTATCAAAATACCTCGGTGAATAAGACTAATTATCAATATATGTATTCACAGACAGGATTATGTGAATGCTTAAAAGCCTAGTCCCACTTCACTGAATCCACTGATCTGAACTACATGTTTCTATGAAAAGCTTTGAAGATTAAAGTCTAATATGATAACAATTAAATATTAATCAGCGGCATCCAAAACTTCATTTTTTAAAGAAAAATAATTTCTTAAATTAATTTAATTACTGTTACTAAATACAGTATCAATGGTAACAAGTTAATACCTACCTTCTAGAAATAGTTTATGTAACTGTCCTGCTATTTGAAGAGGTGAGGCCTGGGACCTCAACAAAATATCCTTTTTTCTCTAGATAAAATCCCCGTAGCACAGAGGTAGACACATTCTTCTTAACATTGCTAAAATTAAAGTCTTTTAATGGTATTCCATCCCACTCCAAAAAAAAAAAATTGAGACTCACATAAAAAAGAAAACCTTCCATCTGTCTGTGGCTGAGTAGGAGGCTGAAAAAACTGGATCAATTAAGAAGAATAAAGAAAAACATCTACCAACATAATTGAGGCACTGGCACTATTATCAAGAAGATAATCCAATATTATCTTCTGACTGTCTTCAAAGAAGATTCTTTTGTCTGCAGATATTTTAAAATAACTAAGTGCACTATCAAACTACTAAACCTTTTAAAGTAGGATGCTGAATAAGCCATTTGGGATTAGAATAAGCTACTCTAGGACTCTGTAGCAGTCACAGAACATTCTAAATTATGCTCACAATATTTTTTTTCCTCAGAAAGGTTGTGCAATGTACCCTAATGGAGTGGAAATTTGCATACCTAGTAAAGAAGTCTAAGTGAACAGTACTTAAATATTTTTCCTACCAATGATCAACTTTTTTTTTTTTTTAAGAGATACAATGCACTACCTGAATGTTCATCTACTTATGTACATGGATTCTCATGGAAATTTATCTTGAATATGTATCATAGCAGTTAGTGTGGCATGACATGGAGCACCAGACATTTTTTAGGCTACTTCCAAGTATACAAAACTTCCCCCAGTTATCAGAATGTATTATAGCATTGTAACATCAAGAAAAATTTCTGGTGATGCTCTTTGAAAATTGTTACTACTGTAAATAAAACACAATTCCATTGAGAACACATCTCTAAAACAACCCCACTGTGACATAAACTTACCCTGTGAATTCTGAGATTACAAGAACAGATAGGGAAAAAAAAAAAAAAAACAAAAAAAAAACCACCCTTGAGACAGCAGGGAGAAAAAAAAAAAAAGAAAAAGACTTTATATAGTTTCCAATGCTCTTGGGTGCTCACTAACTAATTAGTGTTCTTAAACTGTTTAATGTACAGAGATCTTCTTCAGGTCAAGCGAAGGGATAAGATGTTCATGCTGACCTCAGCTCTTCAAAAATTGATCTCACTGCTGCTCCAACTTTACAGCCAAGACAAATGTCATAGTGTTCAAAAGCCACTCAAAAATACTTCATGTACTACTCCAAAAGAACATACTGAGAAAGCAACTGGGCAATTAGGAATATAGGCATTTTTTCTCATAACAATAATCATACATCATTACAGAATCACTGAATAATTCAGGTTAGAAAGTAGCTCAGGAAATCATCTAGCTGACCCCCTCCTGCTTAATGGCTAATTCAGATGATGTAGCTTAGGCCTTTGTCCAGTTTTGTTTTAAAGAATACTTTGGAATATTTTAAACCAGGCTGAGCCAGAGAAAAAAAAATCCTGTGTATGTTAGACAGAGATGGACATGGTTAGTGTATCTATGGAGTTATCTAAAATTTAGCAAACTCAAAAAATATATAATTTTAAATAAAAACAAAGGTTTTTGCTTTATGACTCAAAATCTGTTTAGTTACACAAGAAATATTGTGGGTATATGAGAGAAATAGAAGAATATCATAATAACAATTCTTCTTTATTAAAAGAGAAAGAAAATGTACTAATTAATCATATAATAGAACAATATGGAATTTAGATAAGAGGATGCACACAAAAGCTATGGAAAAATGTTTTATCAATAAAAATCCTTTCCCTGGCCAACAATGGACTAATTACCCATCTATTTTTGTGTTTTAGCTCCTGAGTGAACCATTAGATTAAATCTACCAAATTTACTATGTTTGGATTCACAGAGCAAAGAATCTTTGAGCCTGTGGATGAAAGTGAATTAAAAATATATATACCATGAGTCTAAGTAATGTGCTGATGTATTTGTAGAAAGCAGTTATGTGCCCTCTATATTAATATTTTACATCTAATTTTAGTTAAATGTAATTATGCTAAAACAAACAAACAAACATCATTTAGTACTTAGAATATCTTCTAAATTTGAAAAGCCATATATAAATTTTGCGTACATTTGCTAGCACTAGCCAAACAGCTGGATGTCTGATGAAAGGGCTAACATAGGTATTTTCAAAAGTTCTTCATCATATAAATATATATTTATTTATAGAATGTCTACTACTGTCCTAATGAAGTGTCATGGAAAACAACAGAAATAAATAATAATTTTATCCAAGAAAGAACAGTGTTCATGTTACTGTTTTCAAGTGACATTTTCCATACTGATTATTAACCTTTCAAAAACATAATGCTTAATAAATTAAGATAATTTCTCAGTCATGATACTAATTGTGTTGAAAGAAATATTTCTATCTGAAGTCTTGATTGATTACTTTCTAAGAGGACCACCAATTGATATATATGGTCTGGAAAATTACCACCCCCACAATGACAATGACCTTGGGGTGGGGGGGGAAGTGAATCTCAAGTACCTTTCTCAAGTACCTTTTCTCTGCTATATATAACATACATCATCACAACAGAAGTTAAATATAATTTCCTTAATGGAAAAAGGATGTCCTTAATTGCTTCATATAAAAATCAATTTAAATAGCAGAAGATGGAAAACGTCATTAAAAAAATGCCCTTAAAAACTTACTAATTATATTTCCAAATATGATTTACCATATAAAGTTCTGTTATTGACAGGTTTAGAAGACAGAGATATTTTCATGAGTCCAGAAGGACCACTAGTAACTGTTGTTACACAAACATATAAATGGCATATAAAAGCATTATATTTGTAAGAGATACCACAGTCCAGTCTATTTAAAGATAGACTATGACTCTATCTAAGTCTATATAGCATTTGTCAAAGTCCTTTAATATTTTTCACACTTCAAAGTTACTTTGGAGCTGGATGAAATATCAGATTGGGGTAACGAGCTACTCATAGATTTTATGATCAGATGAGAGTATAAAATTATCTAGTTTGATCACGTGCTGTTGTGGATTATAATACATATGCACATATTTTGAAAAATAAACACACATCACTTGTAGTCTTGAGATTCATGGAAGATGACACCCACCTTTGAAATCTTGGCATTTAACACATCACAGGGTTACTGAGAAGTTCTGGTAGCATGACTGTAATTCACTGTCATTTTAGTAGTCCCCATATTCAAATAAATGAACATTTTCTGTTTAACTGTAAATACCACTGATAACGTAACAGTCTATGTTGGCAATAATTTCAGAATTCTCTTTAAAAATGAAAATATAATCTCCTGCTTATTTATATTGAAATGGCTTATCATTTTCCTATATTTTTTTCTAATAGTTTCAATAACAAAGGCGTTCTTCTTAAAAAGAACAAACATAAAACATTTTATAACATAGAAATCCACACTATTAAACTCACTGACCAAGCATACTGCTTTGATCAAAAGTGTAAAGCAATGAAGCATGAGATCAAGTTGTATTCAGGAAAATTTAAATCAAACTATCTATGAGGTTAAGTCCAATCAGACCATATTGAGGTACTGGCAAAAACTGAAATAGGTGTACAAAATAGACCTTTTGTTATATAAAAATACATACGTGGTATTACAGGAACTCAAATAATGTGTATATTAGAGCTGTCATGGACAAAAAAGAACTTGACACTGAAGAACAGGTCATCTTTATCGTAAAAGTCTTCTCTGGCTGCCAAGCGTTCCCTTCATAATTATAAACAACTCAAAAAAACAACACACCCTTAAATCTGGCTGACGTGTGCCCACTTCTACTGTGTCACAAGCCTGAAGCTAGTGTGAACACTGCGGATTCAGCGCCTTCCTGAATTTGCTTCAGACACCAAGCAGAGTATTGTTCAGTCAAAGATGGAAAAAGCAAAACAACATAAAGTTTCAGTTAGAAAATTAAGTGATAATTTTCTCTCACCTAATCTTACCATTTGAGCAGTCCTGCTGACTGAAAGCGTCTCTTCTGTCTTATACTGGGGAAGATGAGGCTTACAATATATTTCATGAGAATGACTAAGCAAGGAGCCTGAAATCAATTGTAAATCTTGTCTGGAACAAGAATGATAGCAGATCCAGGGTACTAAGGCTGAAATATTATTCTTTTAACTTGATTGGTTATATGCTCTTAAAGCTTTTGGGTGAGGGTTGTTATATTCTTGCTTTACTAGCTGTTCTTCTATATCAGACATGCTGTTACAGTCTTTGTTCCCTACAAGCATTTTATATAATGATTCAGTTCCAACTCAAAAATACATCCCCTTGTACCAACTGATTGTGTTTTACAGCTGTTCATGGAAAAAAACCTGTCCACCTAGTGATTCCCTGAAAGTCACAAGACATTTCCTAAGACCGTGATTCATCCTTTCACATCCTGCTCTTAGAAAGCCACCTTTCACCTCTGCTGTAACTGGTTTCCACTTCACTTCATGCCTCAATGAGTTGTCCTTAAGTGACTTTTTTTTTTTTAAATTCAGTTCCACAACTGAAAGAACTTGATAGCTATGTACTCTTTATTTTAATCAATGAACTTTCTCTTTCATATTGGACCACCTTCACATAGCATCTCATTAGATATCATTGACATGGATTACATCCAAAAGCTTCACAAAAAGGTATGAGAACTACAGGACACGAAAAAATGAAAAATTAGTCCAATCTCAGAATTCTGTCTCCTGCCACCTATGGACTGAATTAAACACAGAAGTATGAGGTTTTAATGTTACCTCTGGATATTCTTTTCATTTATTTAACATTAAATATCAGCTAGCAATCAGGGACATACAGCTTGTCTCTGATTTTTGTCTCAGGTTATTTTTCTATGGCTGTTTCTCCAAATTAATTCCTCAAAGATCAGCCAGTCTCCCGACCAATGTCATCTATATGGACTTCTGTAAGGCCTTTGCCTTTGTCCCACAAATCCTTGGATCTGAAGGGTGGACCATTCAGTGGTAAGGAGTTGGCTGGCTGACCACACCCAGAGAGTGACAGTCAATGACTTTATGTCCAGGTGGAGGCTGGTGATGAGCTGTGCCCCTCAGGGTTCTGTCTTGGTACTGTTAAATACCTTTATCAATATATGAGATATAGAATATGGGATCAAGTGCACCCTCAGTAAATTTTCAGATGACACCAAGCTGGGTGATGCAGTCAATATACTGGAGGATGCCATCCAAAGGGACCTGGACAACCTTGAGAAGTGGGCCCATATGAACCTAACAAAGCTCAACAAATCCAAGTGCAAGGTGCTGCACCTGGATCAGGGCAATCCCAAACATGAGCACAGATGGGGAGAAGAACTCATTGAGAAGAGTGGTGAGGCATTGGAACAGGCTGCCGAGAAAAGCTGTGGATGCCCCACCGCTGGAGGTGTTCAAAACACAGTTGGATGTGGCTCTGGGCAACCTGATCTGGTGGGTGGCATCCCTGCCCATGGCATGGGTTCTGGAACTAGGTGATCTTTAAGGTCCCTTCCAACCCAAGCCATTCTACGATTCTGTGGAGATTAGCCAAGAGCTCCCCTCCCATGCTCTGTTGCAGGGCTGTGGCATGCAACTGGAATTCCTTCTGTTTTCCACCTTTCACACCAGAGAGCCTACAGCCAGAAAACTCAAGAAATGGAGAATTCATCTACCACAATGTTATGGACCTGTCCACAATGGACCTGTCCAGAAACATGAAAACCATGCCTTATGGTTAGAAAGAATGAGAGAAAGTGAAGGAAAAGACAATAAAGCTGTGTGAAAGATAACCAGGGCAACAAAGAAATTATTTGAGTGGGGCCTGAGTCTTTTTTCTATTGGAAACCCTTTGGCAGTCTATGGATTTTCTCCCCATTTAGTGGTTAGTTTATGCGTTCACCAAGAAATGATGAACAGATAACTAAACAGTGTTTTGTGGCACAAACACCAAATGCTGCTCTTCTAATGACATCTCTTAATTATCAAGTGTTTACTTCTTGTACAATTCTTATTCCTTTGCTGCTTCACTATAGAAAGTTCAGTTAAAGCAGGATGCGCAAAAAATCTACCTCCTTAACAAGCTCCTGTACAGCAGGAGTCTTTGCAGGCTCTGTTTATGTGGACAGCAGCATTTTTAGTTAATGTCATACCAGTTTTACCAATCTTCCATGGAGAAATCCAAAGCACAGGAAACTGAAAACATATTGTTTGTGAAAACCTCCATATGCTAAGAGCAACTTATTTCTTAGAGCAAGTGGCAAAACAGTTGGACCATTTTTCTTAAAGATGTGACAGCCAAATGCTGAAACAGAACAAAGACAGTGATTAAAAAAAAAAAAAAAAAAAAGACAAGTGAGTGTGGATGAATATGGTCCATCATTATGAACTAAATTCACACTGTGACTGGCAGGTGACAGACCAGATTCTTTGTAGTTTAAATTATTTTGCAAATGTTCGTGACAATTTATGTGCTTTTCATATTACTGATGGTTTTACAGTTGCAGCATTATAGCTAAGTGTTAAAATTAAAACATGTCTATTTCCCTTTATTCCAAATAGATCATGCTTTCACTGTTTGGACATGTGTAGAATAAAGGAAAATCTTCCCTTTTCTTTCTCCTCCTCCTGCACCTTTCCATCCTCACAGTTTCAAACTCTAGATTTGTACTTCGTAAAAGAAAATCACAATAATCACAATCTTCATTAATAAAACTAGGAAGAATTTCATTTAACTTCTCCTATGATGGTTAGAATGAATGATTGCTGTTGGTGTATTCACTGACTGTGTGTCACAAAACAAATAGAGGAATAGTGACCCTAAAGAAAAAATTCTGGTCTAAATTTTGCCTCAGTTAATACATCCTTTTCATGCTAATTGCAATTTTTCTTTTGGTTAAAATTAAATTTCATATAAAACTGTTATAAATTAAATTCAGGAAGAAGTTATGAAGCTTTTATGATCAAATGGTACAATTCAGAAACACAGGTCAGGTTCTCAAAACCATATGCCACACCTCACTGCATTACTGATCAAGAACATTTCTTGTCCCTAGCTCTAATTCAAACAGATTACCTTGTAGCAAAATAAACACAATAAAAACGTTAGTTGACCATATTTACAGCTGTAGAATCAGTACTTCTTGCCCTCAGAAAGCAAACATTAACTAGTCTCCACAACTGCTGGGGAGACAGGCAACTATTGTTTCTCTATGGATCTGAGTCAAAGCAGTAAGATGTCAGAAAAAGGAAATTAAATCTTAACAGAAAATATAATGATATAGAATTCAGAATTACATAGATTTAAAATATACTAGAGTGAACAACTGCATTATACAATTAACATACTAGTCAAGCATAATGGGTAGTGTCAGTCTTTTAAGCTTATTACTTAATAATACTGTATCTTAAAATACATAATATTAATATTTGAAACAAGTTAGATGTATTGGAATAACAACCAAAATCAATTGAATGATATTTGAATTTCTTGTGTATTCTTATGAACTACTGCTTCACATTGGTATCTAACACAAAGGTTCAATTACTTGCCTTAGAACAATGCATTATTTTGGAATGTCTTGTACACAATATATTTGTGCTTTCACATTGTCACAAAAACAAATGTAGTATAGGAATAGCATGGAATTGCATTCACTCAAGAGCACAAGAACTGTGCTATAAGAGAAAACATTTAGTTCAGTTTTGTCCCTAACATGCACACCGAGTGGCTGTTAGGGGAAATTCAGAAAGAAAGAAGCATGAACAAAGTGGTCCTTTCCTTTGGATGGAAATTCAAACTTTAGGGACATCTGCAACTGGGTATCATATCTGGACTACCTTATTTTGCAGTTTCTGAATGATCTAGCATCCACTAATCTGCCTAATCTCTTGCTTTGAATTTATTTTTTTTTAGCTTCTAAAACTTCCCATGGCAATGCTTTCCCCATGCAAGTAAGCGTCATGCAAAGAAGTATCTTCTACCTGATAATTTTGGAGGCATCCCCTAAAATTAATGTATATGACAGCTCTGCTCCCTATTCACTTTCCCTACAGAATTAATTGAAGTCTGCTGCATCTCCCTGTTGGATCTTTAATGCGGCTCTGTCTTGAAGCACAGTCAGAGATAACACTTCACAGAAGAACAGAAGACACAATTTTAAGCCCTAGATCATTCATAATATAATTCCAGTAATGTTTACCATTGCCTTGGGAGTCTTTTCAGTCTTTCCCAGCAGAGCAGACTACATTAGTTGCTCAAAGAGGAAGCTGATTTACATAATGCCATGCATTAATATGAAAGGTTTTGCACTTCATTGGCAAGTTACTGTTATCATAAAAGCTGGTTTATTTATTTATTAATATTGCAGATAGGCAGATATCAGCTTTGGTGGTCAATGTTTGCTTCCTGTGCATGCAACAGAAATGTATTTCTTCTCTCCTTCATCTCTTCCTGTTTGACCCAAACAAAACCCTAGAAAAATTTTATAGACAAGTATTTTGTGAAACTTCCACTTTCCAATACAAACAACAACAAATGAAACAACCCTAGAACTTTTCTGTTCATGAGTTTATCTTTAAGCAGAAGTGATGAGAATAGACAAAATAACAGACAATCCTTGGTCTTCCATCAGTGAAAAAAATGGCTTTTTAATTACTCTTACTTAAACTACACCTCTAACACCTTTGGTTATATAAAGGCATGTGAAATTTGTCTGTTTTAACAAGATGAAACTTAGGAATCAGACAGGGCAGGATACTCAGCTCTTTTTGAGAAAATGGTAAGTAAAGCTTAACATGATCTTGTGAGTTTATTTCTAGTTCCCAGAAAGTCACTTCTCTCTGGACAAGAAGTTGGAACTTTTGGTTTCTGTATCAATCTTTTAATAATGAATATTCAATTCAGATGGTAGAAAGGAGAAAGGAAAAAAAAAAAAAGCAATATCAGGAATTTCATGATTATGAAGAAAATGATAGGAAGAATCACTTATTAGATGACTGAGTGCATGATTGCAGGGAAAAAGATCTTTTCCAGCATAATTATATCAGGAAAACAAAAGTTTATGAATAACTTTCTATGCCTATGAAACCCCATAGTACTGTGGAAATATGAGAGAAGACAGATCACAGCTGAGCAGTTCTATTGTTGTTGTTTTTTTCCTCCCCTATTTTACTCTTTTTTTGGTTTTGCAAAAGGCAACTCTGAAGAAAGCCCCTTGGTGAGAAGATTTTTTAAAAATTATTATTCATACAAACTAAGAGAATGATCATAAAGTAAAAATGCTTTTTGTTTACAGACTTGCTGACATTCATTCTTTTCAGCATTCTTCTTAGGTGAGGCATTATGACAATCTTAAGGAAAATAAATCAATTCCCATATCCACTAGCAAAAACACTAAAAAACAGAAAATACAAATAGGCAAATAGGTAGATTTCATAGAATCATAGAATCATAGAATATCCTGAGTTGGAAGGGACCCTTAAGGATCATCAAGTCCAACTCTTGACACCGCACAGGTCTACCCAAGTTCAGACCATGTGACTAAGTGCACAGTCCAATCTCTTCTTAAATTCAGTCAGGCTCGGTGCAGTGACCACTTCCCTGGGGAGCCTGTTCCAGTGTGCAACCACTCTCTCTGTGAAGAACCCCTTCCTGATGTCCAGCCTAAACTTCCCCTGTCTCAGCTTAACTCCTGTCGCTGGTGTTAATGGAGAAAAGGTCTCCTGCCTCTCGACACCCCCTTACGAGGAAGTTGTAGACTGCGATGAGGTCTCCCCTTAGCCTCCTCTTCTCCAGGCTGAACAGGCCCAGTGCCCTCAGCCGTTCCTCGTACGTCTTCCCCTCCAGGCCTTTCACCATCTTCGTAGCCCTCCTCTGGACACTCTCCAACAGTTTCATGTCCTTTTTATACTGTGGTGCCCAGAACTGCACACAGTACTCGAGGTGAGGCCGCACCAGCGCAGAGTAGAGCGGGACAATCACCTCCCTTGACCTACTAGCGATGCCGTGCTTGATGCACCCCAGGACACGGTTGGCCCTCCTGGCTGCCAGGGCACACTGCCGGCTCATATTCAACTTGTTGTCTACCACGACCCCCAGATCCCTCTCTTCTAGGCTGCTCTCCAGCGTCTCATCGCCCAGTCTGTACGTGCAGCCAGGGTTTCCCCGTCCCAGGTGCAGGACCCGGCACTTGCTCTTATTGAACTTCATGCGGTTGGCGATCGCCCAGCTCTCCAACCTATCCAGATCCCTCTGCAAGGCCTTTCCACCCTCATTCGAGTCCACAACTCCTCCAAGTTTGGTGTCATCAGCAAACTTGCTCAAAATGCCTTCTATTCCTACATCCAGATCGTTTATAAAAATATTGAAAAGTACCGGCCCTAAAATGGAGCCTTGAGGGACCCCACTGGTGACCGCCCGCCAGCCTGACGCAGCCCCATTCACCATAACCCTTTGGGCCCTGCCCGTTAGCCAATTGCTCACCCATCGTATGATGTTTTTATTTAGCTGTATGCTGGACATTTTGTCCAGTAGGATCCTATGGGAAACCGTGTCAAAAGCCTTGCTGAAGTCCAAAAAAATCACATCAGCTGGTTTCCCTTGGTCTACCATACGGGTGATCTTATCATAAAAGGAAATCAGGTTAGTTAGGCAGGACCTACCCTTCACAAACCCATGCTGGCTGGGACCAATGACTGCTTTGTCCCCCAGGTGCGCCTCAATTTGAACCTGTGAATCAATTCATTTACTTGTGGTTGAGATTAGGTTCATAAAAATATAGTTGTCAGGGCCCAAACTGAATGTAAAGCTTCTGGCAAGGGTATTTTTTTCTGACAGCATGACTAACTGCTGACAGTGGCTTCAGTTTTAGTTATCAGTAGTCTGGTAATGAACTTCTGGTCTTTTTGATTAAATGTTTGGAAGCCACTTACACTTACAATGGGCCTAATTGTTACATTCCCATGTCGAGATCAAATTTGTCTTAAAAACATTCCTAGAGACAGGTATATGGGTAACCAGAAAGAAACAGTGTTTGTTGATAATTTGCTGACATAGACAGTCAAGCTCAAAAGCAGAAGGAGAAAAGTTAAATCAAAGTATGTATTCATCAGCTGCAACAGTTACAACTGAATGTGATCACAGTATTGTGAGGTAAATGCACTGCAGTTAAACAAGGAACCAATGCTTCAAGTCATAGAAAGCCCTTACTCCCTATTTCCTCCTCCTTCTGTTGAAGCAGATAGTTCTGCCTCCTGTTTATTTTTTTAAAAAATATTATTATTATGCAAAATACTACATTAAACACCTATCCTTACCCTTATACACCTGTCCTTAACCTAAGATAAGTGCTTTCTCTAGCAAAGCCTCTCCAACAAAGAACTGCATGTTAAATTTCAATTTTTCTTCCTGTATATCTAGCTATACTCTAAAAGAATGGAATAATAATAGTTTAAAAAGGATGCTTTGGGGGAAAAATATGAAATCTTTAAAACTGGTTAAAATCCAATTTATAAGTTTTGATTGGTGATGTTTGTTGTTTTATTCTCCTCCACCTAACAAGAAAAAATTCCAAGTTTGTTTCTTCAGTCTTTCCACCTCTACACTTCTGTGCAGAGCAAGTATTTTTGCAAGCAGTAGAGATACAGACAACTTTGTAACCCCACCAATCATGGAAACAGATCTGTTACCTTCCCAGGCCAATATCCCCCAAAATCTCCAGACCACATCCGAAACACTTGCATAAGACCCACAATTTCCAGCCCTGAAAGAGTAAGCTGACAACATTCCTGTTCCTCAGTGTGACTCTCCTACTATGCATGTATTTGTATTTCATACCCCAAAGCACTGTTTCTAAAAAATTTCAAGCTAGGATGTAACAAAAATAAATAAATAAACTGCTGCTTTGCCGTGGATACATGTTCGTTGCCATGGCACAGTGCAACAGAATAAAGCTGGCTCCTTAAAGTTAAAATCTTTGCAAGTTTTGAAGCAGGCAGCTCTATCTCAAACCCTGCACAATCCTGTGGCACACAAATTTTGATACTGTGCCAGGTACTTTGGCATATGACAATCACAAAACATTACATGCGAAGAGATGTTGGTAGAAGTTCTCCCATACAGGTTTTTTTTGTTTTTTTTTGGTTTTTTGTTTTTTTTCCAGAGCAAAGAAATTTTTTTTCTAAGCTGGAAAATGCCCTGGTAATGGAAATAATTCTTTCTTCATTTGGCTTCCCACGTGGGAGATTTAGTTTGCTGGTTCAGTGTTGCTTCCAGTGGTCAAACTGGTCAATGCCTGTCAAGACCTCCTACCAAAACATATGGAGTGATTCAATGTTTTTGGTCTGAATCCATCTGTATAAGATCAGCAAATACATTCATTAGTTTAGTTTATTTTATGTATTAGAAAATTATAAACTCATTGAGCTGAGCATTGTTTAAGAATCTTTAAGGGTCATTGTATAGTGTGTTCTTTGGCCATGCTACAAAAACACATTTAATTATAGTTCTGGTCCCTAATGGTTTCCTCTTATCAGTCATGCCAGGAATTTCAGAGTGTTAAAAAGACTCTTTGCATTTCTATTTACACCGTCTCTCAAGGCCCTAATTTATACATTTTGTTTTGCCTTTTTTTAATAAATGTTATGTTCACAACTGCTGTGGCAGGTGAATATCCAAATTTTACCCAGATGCTTGTTCTCAGTCATGTAATTCAAAGTGCACTACAGGAGACTGCCATATCTTCTCAGAAGTGAACCCTTGTGTCTACAAGTGTTCCTCTAAATTAGATTTTTAAAAATAAACCTCACAGTCCTCCTGCAGTAGGGTCTCCATACCAACCACAACATTATTGTAATTTGCATTTTCAAGTCCCTCATATCCTCAGACATAAGAAAAAAAAAAAGCAAAATGTTTACGTATTACATGATTCATATGATTCCATTATTATGGATCTTCATCCCAGAGCACTGCCATCAATAGACCCACTCTGTAAGATCCTGAAAGCTCTCGAGCATCTACCACCACAAATGGTTTCAAGTACTCTTCTGGGACCAGGAAAAATTCCCAGATCAAAAACTCCAGATTTTATCCCAGAAAGCACTGCGACCAGCAACTAAGTGATGACAAAAAGAAAGTAGGTCGGAACTTCATATGCTTAAGTTCTGACTTAAGTTCTGTTACTCATGAATGTCCTTGATTTCTACCTCCTTAGGACATACTAGAAAAAAGCTGGCAGATCTCCTGAATAATTTTGCAAGGCATGGAAACAAAAATACAGATAAAGTTTTTTTTATTTTTTTTTTAATTTTTTTTAACCTGCTCATCAAGAGCATTTTCCTGAAGTCTTTCAAGGTAATACCTTAACAAATAATTCTTTATAAATTGTTTGCATTCCTTAATGTCTTACATCATGACTACTTATCCCTGTCTCCTAGCAAGAAGTTTCATCAAAGAGGGATTTGGGAGTGAAAGTAAAGTATATAGAGAGTCTGCTGCTGTGAATACAAAGTCTGAAATGGGACAGAAACGAGGGACAGACAAGCACAAACACTTCCATTTAAGGTTAAAAAAAATACCCACCCCCCAAAAAAAAAAAAAAAAAAAAAAAAAAAGCAATGATTTTATCCAGAAACTATATACTTTCAGACAGACATTTATGTAAATACTTAAAAGGACATGTTGCAGATGGCCAAAACATTTGCTCATTTAGGTCAGAGGACCTGAACCCCTTATGATCAAATTTATAGCACTAGTCTCAGCATCTAGAAGTACAAGCATACATACTGACAAAGTGGCAATGCAGAAATGAAATTATGCATAGGTTTATATAAATATATATTTAGACGTGTAAATTAAACATTTTTTTTCACTTTAGGACTGAGTTTGCCCTATGCCTAACATGTAAACTGTATAGAAAGTGGTATAAAGTAATATAGAAACTGGTGTAAAGTAATGTAGTAACACATTAGCTTTGATATGCTCGTTATGTAGTAATTTTAGATGTTATCTGAAGTATTACTATGCTGCCTACCTTAAAATATTAATCCCGAGTCTCAAAATTGTTCTCAGATTCATAATCCATCTGCAAATATGATGTGGTTTTCAATTAAAACAGCTTCTGATTGCATGAGTTGGAGCACATTTCTTCAACAAAGCTACTAATAAATGCAAAATTGTAGGGGAAACTGAAATTTGGTGTTTCATAAAAGCAAAGCTAACTTTAAGAGAGTTTTCAGGGTGTTCTCCTAGAGAACTGTGCCTTGTACGTGGACGTTCCACTGCTGAAAGACAACAGAAGATTGTAAAGTAAAGAGGGTGACAATTTTTCTTATGGTTGGTTGTTTCTCTCATACCCATGCTGAGATTCAGCAACAAGCCTCCACATCAGCCATTTGCCAGTGTAAATAGATCTTATTGCAGAAGTAGGGTGGTAATCAGCAACTTATAGTGTCCTGCAATTAGGAAGCTGAAAGTACAGTCATAAAGCTGTATGCTCCTGCAAAGAGTTTATTTGTCTCCTTTCACCCAGTCTCACACAAATCAATTTCTTTTATCCACAATTTCTTTCTTTTTTTTTTTTATTACATTTGTCTTTTGAGATGAAATAAATCTTTTATCCCAAGTCTCATAATACTGCTGTCTTTTTCATCTGATGCTGTAAGTAATTGATAGAGTTCTCATCCATTTAAAGCCAGTATGTCGTCATCAAAGCAAGCTGTAGTTTAAGACAATACATGCAGCTTCAATACAGTGCCTCAAAGGAGCAAAATTAAGCAGGTGAATACATGCTCACAAGACTAAGTCCTAATCATTTTTACCCTAGGGTGCCAAAAATCCATCACAAATTTGCTTTTGATACAACTTTATGTATGTATGTTTATAGCTAATTTTTTCTCTGTGTGAATAATTTAGCACATATTTATATCCCTGGAAATGGTGCTTACTTCTGAAAAAATCTCAAACCACAGCTGCGCATTGTCATTAAGGAAAATTCCCAACCAAAATTGTATAGATTAATCTTATTATAAACTCTTTCAACCAAAAAGCATTTTGTACTAGGCCTACACATTTTCTTAAATTCAATATACTGTTATGCTATTTCCTGCAGAATCATCTTCATTTCTCCTCATCGAGTTCCACACAGCTTTCTCAGAACATTAACTGTAGATGTTGTCCCTAATTAACTGACCCTGTAACCCAATGGATCCACCCACAGAGAGACAGCTGCATAAGCAAATAGTTCCAAACCTGGTAATGGATGTAGTAAGTAGCTTTGTCTTATCTGAAGCACAATGATTTCTAATACAGTATTTATCATTCATTGTTCCTTTTCACAACTTCTAAAATTACTTCTAGTGTAGTTGCAGGGAATTTGAAATCTAATTTTCTTTCTCCATCAGAGTACTTACATAGGTTCTCAACTGGAAGCACAGGACTAATCCAGTTGAACAGGATGAGTTGCAGACTAAATGTTAAGTGCATGTGGAAAGATCTTGCTGAATGAGGGTCACTGAGTACTCCCACTGAGAGACCAACACTGCTCCTGGAATAGAGCCCAGGGCTGATGGTGAAAGCCAGCTGGAAGTCTACATTTGCAATTCCCGTCAGAGGGAGACTTCTGCCCTCCAGAATACCCACACTGTTGAGAGCTTGCTCAAACTAACACTGCCAGAAGCTTTGGTGCCTCTACTCATGTAAGCTACCCCTCACCGTTAAGTCAGTATGAATAACAGGAACGTAAAGAAAGGGGAATGAAGGCAGCATGGAAAAAAAAATCTGTCTCCTTGAAAAAGACTGGTTGCATTCTCAGTGACCTCCCTGGGGCCGAAAGTGCTTTTTCTTTTTTTCTGAGGAGCAGAACATAACCAACATTTTAAACCTTCAATATGAGACATAACTTGGTATCACACTATTTTGCGCGCTTAGGAAGACCTCCTATCCTACCGTCTCTAGTAGCTATTTAAAGGAGTGCCTAAGCAAGCTCCTAACTAAGGACACTTTTCTAAAACATATTTAAGTAGACTTCTAATTGGCTATTCATTTGGCAGGTTTTATCCACCATTTTTTTTTTTTTTTTTACACAGGCCTCAAGAACTGTATTTTTAATGTCTTTTCCATTATGCAAGTTTCTTTATCATTCTTGAAAACAAAATGAAAACAAAACCAAATAGCTAAGACTCTTATCCAAGAGTTTGCTCTTCAAAACTCGTACTTAATAGCAGTAGCTTTTAAGGCGTTCATGATAGTCACAAGCATAGTCACTATTTTGTGTGTTGTTGCTTGTAATTCAGTGGAGACATAAAAGGTTTTTTTTTTTTTTTTTTTGTAACAATATGGCTCTTGGAATTATGGGTGTCTTCAGGTAATTAAAACAACCAAGTCAAGAAATAAAGATATGATTCGTGAAATGCTAATTGAAATATATTCAATATAATGATACTGAATTGCTATCAGAGCGTAACACAGTGATAGGATGTGGAATACTAAAGGTGATAAAACAATCTATATTTGCTTGTTTACAAGAAACTCTTTTGCTTGTTTATAATTATTATTGCTTGAATAAAGAACAGTGAGAAATCAGTGTGCAGCTGTTATGCTGTCAGATCATACAAACCTGCCAGTGAAATTTCTAAAAATAGAGTTCATGTATTTCAAATTTTGCTTAGCATATGCATAACATTTTTGCTTCCCTACAAACAATTATTTTAAGTTCAGGCACATTTCAGGAAGACTAGAAATTCTGCAGTCACTTATTACATACTGAGCTTACACATTTTTGTAGCAATCCAGAGATGCAAGCATAAACTGTTTTTGACTCTCGCACTGAAATGAGATGTTTCATGGTAATGAAAAATGAACAGTAAAAGAACATGCTGGCAGTCCTTCCAATGGAAATAATTGACACAATGGCATGGTCCACCTGATATCTAGCCTGAACAGATTGTGAAAGAACATTGAAAGGAATGAAAGGGGCAGGGAGTACAGACAAGAAACCAGACAGCGACATTAATTACAAGACCACAGCCATGAACTATAAAAATATAATATGAAATTAATACCTTTAAAAGAAGTGTCAGAAAGGCCTATGCTCCCATAAAATCTCTTCATAGTTAGCATAATGTAACATTAACCTCACATAAACATATGTTCGCACACATAACAACTGTGATATATAAACAGCTATTTAAAATATGCTGCTTTTGCGGTAACTAAATTTTAAGATCTTGCAAGCACTATGATCCTCTAAAATATATTGTGATAGATTAAGAAAGAGCAATTGTCCAGTGCTTTTTCCTCATTAGCATCATAGTACTTGGCATAGACAAGACAGAATGTGTGTAATTGCAAGCTACTTAAATATTCCATACAGATCTATTTTAAGTACTCATATTTCAATCAATGGTGCAGAAGGAAGCTGCAGTATAAATACACTCCATTCAACTAGATTTGCATATTGGTGTCAGTAGTTTGATTCAAACCAATTAGACCACGTAGTTATCTATGGAAAACATATGGCAGACTGATAAAAACCCACTTCTATGTTTAAAATCTACACTATTCCGTTTGCATAGCAAAAAGCAGCTGAAGGAAGATGTTATTCTTCAAGGACTAGACAAACTGATACAAGAAGAACTCCTTGGGCTGGGTTCTCAGCTGCTATAAATCATGCTGAATACACTGGTGAATTGAGATGGAGCTACTCACTCTGAAAATGATGTATGCTCACAGACATTGAATTGAGCACTGATTTCTCTTTGTTCATAGTTCCTTGTCTGTAAAATGGGACTATCCCACTTCTTCAACCATTCTTTATTCCATTAGACCAAAAGCTCTTCAAACAGAATATTGTCTCTCACTTTGTGTTTTTAAATAAATTGCACAAATGACCCCATCTTGTTTGAGCAACTGCCCTAGCATGAATAATGCCAATGGTACCTCAACCTTGTTATCCCTATGTTTTTCCTTTCCTGATGTCCTAAAATATTTGTTTATCTTCAGCAATAAATCATGTTTTCATTGTATCTCTGCACCTTTGGGATACAAATAACAAAATGAGACAAATTAAGAAAATGAAAATCTGTTGCTGAGGAAAGAAATAAAGGACAGATAAATGAATTTCAGTGGGAAAGACAACATTGTTTCTAAACATCATCTTTTACTGTTGCTGTTTCCCATATTAAACAGAAGGAAAAAAAAAAAAAAAAAAAAGAGTAATCCCTTTGAGCAGTGATTTATCTGTAAAAATACCTGGACTGCATAACACGACTCATCAGTGCAAGATTCAGATGACCAGACCTATATGCCGCTCTGGCAAAATCTTTATGCTGAGCATTTACTCCCTTCCTGATGATATAATCGTGCTCCTAGATAGCTCTTTTACTGAATGGAGCCCCCACATGGTATGTTGAATGACATCATTTACAAAAAACGACACTGATGTCTGGAATGAATATCAATAAAAACCAGAATGAATTCACTCTCATCAATCTGAAATTCAGGCTTACTGCTGTAAGTGACAATATATGCTAATTTCTCCCCCCTACTGCACATTCTTCAGGAAGTCAGTCAACTTGCTTCAGATAAATTATCACATAACCACTGAATCATGGAAAGCCAGGGGGCCTGACTATGGCTCAGGACAACACGGTGATTTTTTTTTCCCCCTTCCACATATATGAAGGTCCTGGCATGAAGATTATCATCCTCTAGCCTACAATTAGAGTTCCAGGAGAAAATAAAATGCTGTCAGTTTCTCATCAGTATTCAGATAGCAAATACTGGAGCAAGGGAACCCTGTGAACCCTGAAATAGCTTCAGACCTTCAAGAAGCTTTTACTGAGTTTATATCATTTAAACTTACTGACAAAGATAGGGAAAAAATAAAAAAGTTTTAGAATTAATTAAAATATTTAAGTTAAATAAAATTAACTTTCCCTGAATATTGAAGTTAATTAAGAATCACAAGATTCTGAACTGATACCCCAGAAAAGACTGCCTCATCTATATCCAAATCAAATACTTTCCCAGGCCAGATGATTTCTTTTATCTACTTGTGTGATCAACCTCCATATTTTGGTTTTAGTTTAATCTTGATACCATATTGAAAACAGCCACTGAAAAGCACCCAAAGGGAAATTTGACATAAAAGAAAAACAAATACAGAAAATTCTTTTCATAATTTGAAAACAAGAAAATAGAGAAAGCAAAAAGGAAAAAAAAATCCAATAAACTCTTTTTTTTTTTTTTTTTTCCACTGCACACTTTGCCAAATATATCTTTCTAGCATCTTATAATCCTCCAAGCAATATCATTTGCTTACTCTGGGTGTTATTGTATAAATACTTACAGCAAAGGTGGATTTATTTGAGACTAACATTTACAAAGCAATGTACTGTCCTTACTCTCTATAATTCTTTGATGTTAATATCAGTTAGATGGAAAGTCAGTTAGGGCTGAAATTGTGATGATGCTATACTAGCAGGATTTATTCCTACATTGTTAACCTTTGCTTCCAAAGTGTTATTTCGCGATCATTAAAAAAGAAAAAAAAAAAAAAAGTCACCACTTGAGGCTTCTGTTTTGAAATGTAACATGCAAGGTATTAGGCTACAAAAATAATTATTAATATAGTTGAATAAATAAAAGAAAAAAAATAAGTTAAGAGGTCAGATAGAGCAACAGAAACTGAGGCTAGTCACAGTCTTGAAAGGGTGGTGGAGGAACTGAGAAGACAAGATTATTAGCAGTGTTGAGAGCAGAGCCTCAGCACCACCAAGCCAAAAGGCTCTCTTTGATGGACTCTGTTTCATGAAAATACCTTCAGATATCTATAGCAGATACAGTATCTAAGTCTGTCCTACTCCACCTTTCTTGGAAGTTCCCTTCTTACCCTCACTGTTGGAGCTTATTTCTCTGCTGAACTACAGGATTAAGGTAAGCTACAGACATTAAGTTAAAACAGAATTTATTTCAGATACACTCCTGTTGTATGCTGCAAGTTGTGGCAGCTCAGACATGTTTAGAAGGAAATAAAAACTCACAGAGGGCTGCCATCAATAGGATCAATTGAGTCACCATCTCCCACAGCTGATTTCTGATCAACTCATGGGTAACATTGGAGCGATGGAGTAAAAAGTGATGCAGTGGAGCAGAAGTCAACTGTGTAGTGCATTATGAGCACTTCATTCTCAGCTACTATAGGTTGAACGCACTTTTCTGTTAGAATATGTAGCAATAGTTAAGCGTGATACACAACTGAATGTATATTTCGTAGCCCTTTGTTTTCTATTTTGTACGCAGAAGTCTCGAGTAATACATTTTTTCTTGAAAAGCATATGTTTCTGTAAAAGTTTGGTCTACGTAATGAAGTCAGCTGTCTCAAGGGAAATAATCTCTGATGGGTGCCTCAGGATAAATGGTGAAAGCAGGATCAAAAAGCTCTAGATCTGAACTACAACTGCAGAAGTGCATCAACAGAGACCATCAGCATCTGCTGGTTTTGGAAATACAGCTCTCCAAGAATGAAATTAGCAGTAAACTCATCTTTATATTTGCAGACAAAATCATTAGATAGTTCAAAGATAAAGGACAATGTAAAAATACTTTCACTAGCTTTTGCCCTGTCTATAGATTCAGAAGAGTTAGAAACTATATGTATTGTTACTACTTCTACTAATCAGAGAAAGGGATACCTATGCTGCCCTTTAACCTGATGAAATGAAAACAAACAATGTATTCCAATCAAAATACACATGTAATTAAGGTTGTCCCACTGTTTAAATCACACACTGCATCTTAAACATACATGTATATGCCAGAATTTTAAAAGAGGAACACCACCAGCTAATGGTTTTAAAGCATATTATAGAGTGTCCTTTCTCAATGATGCAAATCTAAGCAGAAGATAGAAATTGCTTGTCCCCCCTATCACAGGGACAATGCAGAATGATAAATAACAGGAAACTTCCTGGAAACACTTTATTTCTAACAACATAAACAGGGAAGTGCATGAAGTCCCTTAAAACACCCTGGTTCTGGGTGAATGCAAGAAAAAAAAAGGATATATTTTGTGGTACAGAGATGACTGAAAGTCATTGAATACTAACATCTTAATGTAGGTTTTAGCATCTGAACCTTTCAAACTCACAGAAACATATATTTTTCCTCCAGATGTTTTATTGTGGAACAGGGAAGGGATGACAGCAACAGTCAAACAGATGTGGCTCAAGTTAATGAATATTGTTTTTTCAACACAATCACTTCTGTGTGTATATTATATATATATATATAT